>NW_022985017.1:753968-1123620 GCF_010015815.1 Dothidotthia symphoricarpi CBS 119687 | reverse complement strand
AAAACTTTACTTTTTATAAAATTAGGCCTTCTAGAACAAAAGCTATTAAACTTTAAAACTATAGCCTTTTTTTTCTAATCTTTATTTGTGTTACCCCACTGTATAATATATCTAGCTACCTAAAGTAAAATTTATAAGTTTAATAAGAGTAGGGCTACTTACTATTACTACTCTACTAAGGTAAATTCTGCTTATTATACTATAAGTTTACTAGAATTACTTTCTTCTTTTTATTTATAGCTAATATTTCTATAAATCTTTAATAAACTTAAGCTTACTATTATTTATATTTATTAGCTCTTACTATTTATTAAAATAGACCTATAGTTCTTTAAGTTACTTAAGAATATTAATAAAGACTTTATTTAAGATCTAAAAGAAGCCTAAAATAAGGCTTAAGAGCTTACTTCTAGCTAGAAAAAGTACTAAAATAATTATACTTCTAACTTAGTTACTAAGAGTTTATTTTATAAAATTATTAATAAGTTAGGCTTAATATATACTAGTATTTAGAAGTAGAACTAAGGCCTTATAAACTTAGTAAGTTTTTTTTTTAGTATCTAAAACCTTATTTTTTACTTATTTTTCTAGCTAATTTATAAGTTTTCTAAGCTTTTACTATTAATAATTAAACCTACTTTATTACTTAGGCTCTTAAGAAGGTTATTAAATTCTAGAAGTTAAGCTACTTACTTACTAAGTTTAATCTCCTTTACTTTATAACTATAGTACTAGTATTCTAGCTTCTAGTTCTTTTAGTAGTAGCCTTTAGGCTTCTACTATTAGCTCTTCTAATTATCTTTTTTAGTTTAAATAAGAGGGTTTAGTTTTTATTATTTTTAAGAATACTGTTTTTTAGGAACTTAAGGCTGCTAGTAATAGTAAGCCTAATAAATATATTAATAAGTAAAAGAATAGTTTCTAGGCTATAAATACTAATTAGGAATAGATTTTACTAGTATTTTCTTAGGTTCTTTAGTATTTATAGAATAAATACTTTAAATATTTATTAGCTTTAGGCTAGTTAGCTCCTTACTATTTCTCTCTTTTTTTTACTATATATAAGTAGTTAATTTTATCTTTATTAACCTATTTTTTTATAGCCTCTATATTTTTTATTTTTCTTTAGCTACTTATATTCTTAGCCTTAGTAAAGGTACTTATTAGTATACTACCTATAGTTTCTAGTAGTACTATTACTAAAATTACTACCTTCTTTACTATACTTTACTATTATTAAAGCCCTTAGTATTATTATAGTTTATTAGAGAAACCTTTATAGAACTTTTCTAGTAATTTACCTATTTTATTTTATTTATCTTCTAAAAAGGCTAACTAGCTATTTAGTACTTTAGCTTCTTTAAAGTTTTTTATAAGTTTTTATAAAGTTATAGTATAATTCTTTTACTTAACTAAGTATTATTTTTTATATCCTTTACTATAGTATTTCTATCTTTTACCTATAATTTTTTTAATTTTTTAGTAGTTTTCTAGTTCTTTATTAATATTTTCTAATATACTTTTAAGTTAATAATTATTAGTATTTTATTCTACTAGAGGGTTTTTAGAGTATAGCTATAGCCTATTTATATAAAATACTAAGTAAATACTAAAAAGAGTATTTAATTTTATAGTATAAAGAAAGATTACTTTCTTTACTTAAAACTTTATATTTTTTTAGGCTAGTTTCTTACTTAGCCTACTATTAAAGAAGTATTTATTATACTATAGCTATACTTAGTTTCTTTTTTATAGTTATAGTACTTCTTATTAATAGTAGTTAGCCTAGATTTCTTAAAGTTATTAGGCTTCTACTATTTTTACTTATATATAATCTAGTATTTTTATAAATTTTATAGTAAGTACTTTAGCTAACTTCTTTAGATTATTAGGCCTTTAATATTATTACTAGATTACCTATTCTATATTTTTTTATACTATATCTATATTATATCTATATTATAGAAAGAATAGTCTAATACTAGTAAATACTATATTTCTTTTTTTAATAGTAATTTAAGTAGTAGAATATATTAGTACCTAGTTATCTTATTTCTAATTAATATAGGCCTATAAGTAGAATTTTATAGTACTATTTATTCTTTTAGTAGTACTATTAGTTTCTAGATAATAGCTAGTAAATACCTAATAGGTAATACCTAATTTTCTATAAAAGGTTTTCTAAAAATCTTTAATAAACTAGTTACTATAGTTAGATATAATAGTATCTAAAAGCTAATAGTAAGCTATAACTCTTTTTATAAAAGCTTTTATTACTATTTAGGTATCTAAGTTTTTTAATAAAATAAGTATTATATCTTTACTTAACTTATTTATAATTACTATAAGGTACTAGTACCTATTACTTATAAGTAAATTAATAATAAAGTCTATTAAAATTTTCTTTTATACTCTATCTAGGAAAAGAAGTAGTTTTAGTAATCTTCTTTTTAGTTCTCTTTAAGGCTTAGTTCTTTTATATATATTATAGTTATAAATAAATTACCTTATTATAAATTATATTTTTAAAAAGAAGTAGTTATAAGCTAGAATTATATAAGTATTTTTATAGCCTAAATAGTCTATAGCTAAAAATTTATAAGTTTTTAAAATAATTTTAGTATATAGTTTTTTAAAATCTAGTACTTATTTTTACCTTTAGTAGTATAGAAACCCTTTTTTATTAATAGTATACTTTACTAATAAAACTTTTAAGTTTAGGTTTAGAAAGAACTTTTTTTAACCTATTTCTATAGCTTTCTTTACTTTTTTATATATTAGGTTATTTTTAGCTATAATTTTTTATATTCTTTTAAGCTTCTCTAAGCTATTATAAGCTAAAGTAGAGTTAGTAGTAATTTTTATAAGTATACTATTTAGTTCTAGTAAAGAGTTATTATTTACTAAAGGTATATTATTAGGTTTTTAAGGCTATAAACTTTATATTTAGTAGTAGAATAAAATACTTACTTTTTTTTTTTTTTTAAGTTAAAGTTAGCTCTTTATATATAGCTATAAGAGCTAGAATTTTCTTATTTTTATATACTTATTATTTTAGCTTATTAGTAGATTCTTTTCTTTCTAAAAAAGTATATTAGCTCTTCTATTAACCTTTCTTAGGTAGTATATAAAGGTTAAATTAAATTAGCTAAGTATATTTAACTAGTATATATACCTCTTAGATAGTAGCCTTATAGTATAGAACTACTTTAGGTTCTTATAATTTATAATAATAGTAAACTTTAGAACTTACTAAAGTTTAGTACTTTATTAATTAATATACTTTATAATAGCTAATAGTTTCTTATTATATATAGTATAGTTTACCTTAGCTACTATATTTTTTACTAAGTAGTATATTACTATATAAAATAGCCTATCTTTTTTAAACTATAAAAAAACTTTACTAGTTATTTACTTAAAGGTATTATATTTTATTACTATTTTTAGGTTTAGGTTAAAGTTAGCTAATACTAGTTTAGAAATAAAGGTACTTTTAAGTTTAAAAAATACTATTTTCTAAAGTTTTTTCTATTAGAATACTACTTCTTTCTTAGTAAGTTTAGTTAGTAAAGTAATAACTTTTTAAAATCTTTTAATAAACTATTAGTAGAAGTTAGTAAATTCTATAAAACTCTAAATACCTTAAATACTTTTTAGTTATTTCTAAGTATAGATTACTACTATTTTCTTTAAGTTTATTTAAATACTACTATCTACTTTTATTATAAACTCTAGGTACTTAGTCTTTTTAATACTAAAGTTATATTTATTAATATTTAGTTATAGGCTTACTACTCTAAGTTTTTAAATAATTATTTTAACTTAGTATTTATAATTCTTCTATAATCTATTTAAGTAAATAAGTATATTATCTATATAAGCTAAGTAGTATATATCTAAGTCTTTCTAAAGTACTTAATTAATATATTATTAAAATATACTAGGAGTATTAGTAAAGCTAAATAAAGTAACTAGCTATTTATATAGCCTAAATTAGGTATAGAATACTATTTTCTATTTATTTTCTTCTACTACGTATATCTAGTAAAAGGCTTAGATAATATCTACCTTTATAAACTATTTTACTTTAGTAATTTAAAATAGTATTTTATAGATAAGTAAGAGAAAATATCTATTTTTATATATAATAGTATTTAAAGCTTAGTAGTTTATATAGAATTATAGCTCTTTTTTAGGTTTCTTTATAAATAAGATAAAGGTAGTAGTACTAGATTTACTTACTTAAATAATCTTATAGTTTAAGTATAATATAAGTTTCTTTTATAATACTAATAGTTTTTTTTTTAATATATTATATAGTAGCTTTTATAAAATTTCTACTAGCTTACTATCTTTCTTTATAGTCTTAATAAAGTAGTTAATAGTAGCTTCTTTTAGTAGTATAAGCTTATTAGCTTTTTCTTTTAGAAAGATTCTAAACTTACTTTATAAATAGCTTAGTACCTTTTTTAAAGTTAACTATTTTTTTTTTTTTAATACTTTTTTAATATTTATTATAAAAGTAAAATATAGTTAGATTTATTTATCTTTCTAAAATTATTTAGCTTAGGCTAAATATACCTATATACTAATAGCCTTAGAGACCTTTATAAGTATTCTACCTTTTTAACTTTATATTCTAGTCTAGCTACTATAAATAAATATAGATTTCTTTACTAGTACTAGTATTACTTAGTATCTATCTATTTAAAGTTTTTTTAAATTAAGGTTATACTCTTTATTTTCTTCTAGCTTATAGGCCTATATTTCTTTTTTATAGCTATCTATATCTATCTATATTTAAATAGCTACTTTTATTTAAAAGAACTTTTCTTTTACTTTAATAATAGGTTTCTATATAATTATAGTATACTCTAGATTATTATTTTTTATAAACTTAAAAAAGATAACTAAATAAGTTAAGTAGCTAGTATTAATTAAGGTAGATACTATAGATATATTACTTATAATTATATAAATAGTTAATAGTTTTCTATCTAGCTAGTTCTACTAAAATAATAAAAACTACTTTTTTTTTTAATTTAGTTTCTTATACCCTTACTTATATCTATATATAGAAGTTTCTAGTTTTCTAAACCTACTATTTTTTTATCTAAGGACTTTTCTAGGTTATAGGTTACTATAAAAGTAGCTTAAGCTAAATAATTAGGTAGTAATAGAAAGTACTTATTAGTATAGTATTTAGGTTTTTTATAATATAGATATAAATTCTTTTTTTTATAGAGGAAGTACTCTTCTTTAGAGGCCTATTTAGCTTTATTCTAAGTTTTACCTATTACTTTAATTACCTAACTAAAGTAAGATTTTAAAAGTTTCTAATTTATAAAGTTATTTTAAAGAAACTTTATATATAAGAAGGTAAACCTAATCTTAGCTCTAAAAAGATTTTCTTTAATAGTAACTACTTAAGTTATTAGTAACTAAATAGTCTAGTTACTTAGTACTTCTATAGATATTATTTAGTCTTATAAGTTAAGCTATAGAGTACTAAGATACTTTATTTTTAAGTTATTAGTATTACTTTTCTTTTCTACTTTAAAGGCTAGCCTTATAAATTCTATATTAAAGTATTATAAAGAAAGCTTCTTTTACTAAAAAGTTTAAAGTTTCTACTTAGCTCTTTTAGTATATAAGTTATTTATAAATTATTTATCTAAAAATATTTATAAGCCTTTTATAGTACTTATCTTATTATAATCTATTTATAATAGAGTAATACTAGCTATAGGCCTCTTTAATTAGTTAAAGATATACCTAGAGCCTAATTTTAGTCTTTTAATATCTTATTCTAGCTTATAGTTTATCTAAGTTTAGAACTTCTAATAGTTCTTCTAGTTACTATTAAAGTAGTTAGAATCTAGTATTTTAAAGTTTTTTATATAGGTTCTAGTAGTTACTATAGAAAAAGCTAGTTCTAGAACTACTTTTAGTTTATATACTTTTTTCTTTAATTATTAAACTTTTTATTTAAAAAAAGTAGGTACTAGTAGTATATTATTTTTAAGAAGGTTAATCTTCTAAGTTAGTATCTATAGTATATTATATAGTTCTTTTAAAAAGGACTCTTTATTAAATTCTTTAATTAGTTATTTCTTAGCTATTACTAATAATAGGCTAGCTATTAAGATTAGTATATTTATAAACCTTATTATCTATTATTTATTCTTTTAGAAACTTTAGAAAACTAGCTAAAGTTTTAGTAGAACTTTCTATTTATTTAGGTTCTATTCTACTATAGTTTATAGGTATATTTTAATTACTTTTTATATAAAGCCTATTTCTACTAGCTATAAAGCTTTTACTTTTAGCTTAGTAACTATAGTATTTCTTTGAATAGATATACTACTAGTAGTTTCTAAAGTACTTTTAATACTTAAAGGTATTTTTATAAGTAAATTTAAATATAAAAGGCTAACTTTAAGAGTAGTTACTAGTATAAATTAGATAAATTTACTAAAGATCTATAGTACTAGTTTTTCTTTACTTATAGTTCTTTTAGTAGTATACTAAGAGTTTCTAAAGTATAGGTAGTAGTATAGGTATTAGTAGTTAGGCCTACTAAGCTCTAAGGCTTTACTTACTAAGGTTCTACTAGGCCTAGCCTATTATATCTAATCCTAATTATAGTACTACTTTTAGCTATTTTACTAGTAATAATAGTAGTAAGTTTATTTTCTTAGATTATAGTAATAGTAAGTAGTTACTTTTTATACTACTACTATTACTATAACTATAGTAGTTACTACAGTAGCTACTAGTCTACTAGTATAAAATTAAAATTAATAAATATTTAGCTAAAGTACTTACTATAAATATCTTTTATAAGCTTATAAAACTTAGTCTAGTAATATATATTATATAACTATAATAACTTAATAACTCTATTTTAATTAATTTAGTAAGCTAGGTAAATAACTATATATAAACTTAAAATTTTAACTAACTAAGGCCTTAACTTATTTATAATACTATTTACTTATACCTATAGGTAGCTAGCTAATAGGCTAGTAAGTATCTTATTATATATACTATTAAAAGTACTTATTACTAGGTTTTTACTTAAGTTTCTAATATAAGTATACTAGTAGATCTAAATAATTAATTTAATAGGTATACTAGGCTAGGCCTAGTAGAACCTTAGTAAGTAAAGCCTTAGAGCTTAGTAGGCCTAACTACTAATATCTATACTACTACTTATACTTTAGAAACTCTTAGTATACTACTAGAAAAACTATAAGTAAAGAAAAACTAGTACTATAGATTCTTAGTAAATTTATCTTATTTATACTAGTAACTACTCTTAAGGTTAGCCTTTTATATTTAAATTTACTTATAAAAATACTTTTAAGTATTAAAAGTACCTTAGAAACTACTAGTAGTATATTTATTAAAAAAGATACTATAGTTACTAAGCTAAAAGTAGAAGCTTTATAGCTAGTAAAAATAAGCTTTATATAGAAAGTAATTAAAATATACTTATAAACTATAGTAGAATAGAACCTAAATAAATAAAAAGTTTTATTAAAATTTTAGCTAGTTTCCTAGAGTCTCTAAAAGGATAAATAATAAATAATAAAGTTTATAAATATACTAATTCTAATAGCTAGCCTATTATTAGTAGTAGCTAAAAAATAACTAATTAAAGAATTTAATAAAGAGTTCTTTTTAAAAGAACTATATAATATACTATAGATCCTAACTTAAGAGATTAACCTTCTTAAAAATAATATACTACTAATACCTACTTCTTTTAAATAAAGAGTTTAATAATTAGAGAAAGAAGTATATAAACTAAAAGTAGTTTTAAAACTAACTTTTTTAATAGTAACTACTAAGACCTATATAAAAAACTTTAAAATACTAGATTCTAACTACTTTAATAGTAACTAGAAGAACTATTATAGGTTTTAAACCTAAATAAACTATAAACTAGAATATATTATTAAAAAACTAGAATTAGACCTTAGGTATATCTTTAACTAATTAAAGAGACCTATAGCTAGTATTACCTTATTATAGATAGATTATAATAAAATAGGTACTATAGAAGGCCTATAAATATTTTTAAATAAATAATTTATAAATAACTTATATACTAAAAGGGCTAGGTAGAAACTTTAAACCTTTTAGTAAAGAGAGCTTTTTTTATAATACTTTAATATAGAATTTATAAGGCTAGCCTTTAAAGTAAAAAAAGAGAATAATACTAATAATTTAAAAATAAAATATTTTAGCACTTTATAGCCTAACTTATAAAACTAAATAATATCTATAGAAGTACTAAGTAACTAGACTATCTAGTTACTAATAACTTAAGTAGTTACTATTAAGGAAAATCTTTTTAAAGCTAAGATTAGGTCTACCTTCTTATATATAAAGTCTTTTTAAAATAATTTTATAAATTAGAAACTCTTAAAAGCTTACTTTAGTTAGGTAATTAAAGTAATAAGTATAACCTAAAATAGAGCTAAATAGGCCTTTAAAAAAGAGCACTTCCTCTATAAAAAAAAAAACCTATATTTATATTATAAAAAACCTAGGTACTATACTAATAAGTATTTCTTAGTATTAGCTAATTATCTAGCTTAAGCTGCCCTTATAGTAACCTATAACCTAGAAGAGTCCTTAGATAAAGAAATAGTAGATTTAGAAAACTAGAAAGCTCTATATATAAATATAAGTAGAGGTATAAAAAACTAAATTAAAAAAGAAAGTAGTTTTTATTATTTTAGTAGAACTAGCTAAATAAGAAACTATTAACTATTTATATAATTATAAATAGTATAGCTATAGTATTTACTTTAATTAATACTAGCTACTTAACTTATTTAGTTATCTTTTCTAAGTTTATAAGAAATAATAATCTAAAGTATACTATAATTATATAAAGACCTATTATTAGAGTAAAAGAGAAGTTCTCTTAAATAAAAGTAGCTATTTAAATAGAAATAAATATAAATAGCTATAAAAAAGAAATATAGACCTATAAGCTAGAAGGAAATAAAGAGTATAACTTTATTTTAAAAAGACCTTAGATAGATAAATACTAGGTAATACTAGTACTAGTAAAGAAATCTATATTTATTTATAGTAGCTAGACTAGAATATAGAGCTAGAAAGGTAAAATACTTATAAAAGTTCCTAAAGCTATAAGTATATAGGTATATTTAGCCTAAGCTAAATAATTTTAAAAAGATTAATAAATCTAACTATATTTTATTTTTATAGTAAATATTAAGAAAGTACTAAAAAAAAAAAAAATAGTTAACTCTTAAAAGAAGTTACTAAGCTATTTATAAAGTAAGTTTAAAATCTTTCTAAGAAAGAAAACTAATAAGCTTATACTACTAAAAGAAGCTACTATTAACTACTCTATTAAAACTATAGAAAAAGATAGTAAGCTAGTAAAAATTCTATAAAGGCTACTATATAATATATTAAGAAAAAAACTACTAGTATTATAAAAGAAACTTATATTATACCTAGACTATAAATTTATTTAGGTAAGTAAATTTAGTACTACTACTTCTATTTTATTTATAAAGAAACCTAAAGAAAAGCTATAATTCTATATAAACTACTAAGCTTTAAATACTATTATATATAAAAATAAATATCTTCTTCTACTTATCTATAAAATACTATCTTAAATTACTAAAGTAAAATAGTTTATAAAGGTAGATATTATCTAAGCCTTCTACTAGATATATATAGTAGAAAGAGATAAATAAAAAATAGTATTCTATACCTAATTTAGGCTATATAAATAGCTAGTTACTCTATTTAGCTTTACTAACGCCCTTAGTATATTTTAATAATATATTAATTAAGTACTTTAGAAAGACTTAGATATATACTACTTAGCTTATATAAATAATATACTTATCTACTTAGATAGATTATAAAAGAATTATAAATACTAGGTTAAAATAATTATTTAAAAACTTAAAGTAGTAGGCCTATAACTAGATATTAATAAATATTACTTTAGTATTAAGAAGACTTAGTACCTAGAGTTTATAATAGAGGTAAGTAGTAGTATTTAAATAAACTTAAAAAAGATAGTAGTAATTTATACTTAGAAATAGCTAAAAAGTATTAAAAGTATTTAAAGTTTTATAAAATTTACTAAATTCTACTAATAGTTTATTAAGAGATTCTTAGAAATTATTACCTTATTAACTAAACTTATTAGAAAAGAAGTAGTATTTTAATAGAAAGAACTTTAAGAAATAGTATTTTTTAAACTTAAAAGTACTTTTATTTCTAAACTAGTATTAGCTAACTTTAACCTAGACCTAGAAATAGTAATAAAATATAATACTTTTAAGTAGGTAACTAGTAGAGTCTTTTTATAGTTTAGAAAAGATAGGCTACTTTATATAGTAGTATACTACTTAGTAAAGAATATAGTAGCTAAGGTAAATTATACTATATATAATAAAAAGCTATTAGCTATTATAAAGTATATTAATTAATAAAATACTAAACTTTAGTAAGTTCTAAAGTTTATTATTATTATAGATTATAAGAATCTAAAGTATTTCTATACTATAAAGCTACTATCTAAAAGGTATATACGCTAGTTAAATATACTTAGCTAATTTAATTTAACCTTTATATACTACTTAAAAAAGGTTAATAAAAAAGCTAATATACTCTTTTAGAAAGAAGGAGATCTATTAATAAGTTAAAATAATAAGTATATAAAGATAAGAGAATTCTAGCTCTTATAGCTATATATAAGAAGCTAACTTTAACTTAAAAAAAAAAAAGAAGTAGGTATTTTATTTTACTACTAAATATAAAGTCTATAGCCTTAGAAACCTAATAATATACCTTTAGTAAATAATAACTTTCTACTAAAACCTAATAGTATACTTATAAAAATTACTACTAACTTTACTCTAGCCTATAATAGCTTAAAAAAACTTAAAAGAATATAAAAAGTTATAGCTAAAAATAACCTAATATATAGAAAAGAAAAGAAGGCTATAAAAATAAGTTAAAGAAAGTTCCTTTTAAACCTAAACTTAAAAGTCTTATTATAATAGGCTAGGCCTAGTAGAACCTTAGTAAGTAAAGCTTTAGAACTTAGTAGACCTAACTACTAATACCTATACTACTACCTATACTTTAAAAACTCTTAGTATACTACTAAAAGAACTATAAGTAAAGAAAAACTAGTATTATAGATCTTTAGTAAATTTATCTAATTTATACTAGTAACTACTCTTAGAGTTAGCTTCTTATATTTAAATTTACTTATAAAAATACTTTTAAGTATTAATAGTACCTTAAGAACTACTAGTAGTATATCTATTAAAAAAGATACTATAGTTACTAAGCTAAAAGTAAAAGCTTTATAGCTAGTAAAGATAGGCTTTATATAAAAAGTAATTAAAATATACCTATAAACTATAGTAGAATAGAACCTAAATAAATAGAAAGTTCTACTAAAACTTTAGCTAGTTTTCTAGAGTTTTTAAAAGAATAAATAATAGATAATAAGGTTTATAAATATACTAATCTTAATAGCTAGCCTATTATTAGTAGTAGCTAAGAAATAACTAATTAAAGAATTTAATAAAAGGTTCTTTTTAAAAGAACTATATAATATACTATAAATACTAACCTAAGAGATTAACTTTCTTAAAAATAATATACTACTAGTACCTACTTCTTCTAAATAAAAAGTTTAATAATTAAAGAAAAAAGTATATAAACTAAAGGTAGTTCTAGAACTAACTTTTCCTATAGTAACTACTAGAACCTATATAAAAAACTTTAAGATACTAAATTTTAACTACTTTAATAGTAACTAGAAGAACTATTAGAGGTTCTAAACCTAGATAAACTATAAGTTAGAATAAGATATTAGAAGACTAGATTTAGGCCTTAGGTATATTATTAACTAATTTAAGAAGCCTATAGCTAGTTTTACCTTATTATAAATAAATTATAATAAGATAAGTACTATAAAAGGCCTATAAATATTTCTAAATAAATAATTTATAGATAACTTATATATTAAGAAGGCTAGGTAGAAACTTTAAACCTTTTAGTAGAAAAAGCTTTTTTTATAATACTTTAATATAGAATTTATAAGGCTAGCCTTTAAAGTAAAAGAAAAAGGTAATACTAATAACCTAAAAATAAAGTATCTTAGCGCTCTATAGCCTAACCTATAAGACTAAATAATATCTATAAAAGTACTAAGTAACTAAACTATCTAGTTACTAATAACTTAAGTAGTTACTATTAAAAAAAATCTTTTTAAAGCTAAAATTAGATCTACTTTCTTATATATAAGGTCTCTTTAAAATAACTCTATAAATTAAAAACTTTAAAAAGCTTACTTTACTTAAGTAATTAAGGTAATAGGTAGAACTTAGAATAAAGCTATATAGGCCTTTAAAGATAAGTACTCTTTTTATAAAAAAAAGAACCTATATTTATATTATAGAAAACCTAGGTACTATACTAATAAGTACTTTTTAGTACTAGCTAATTATCTAGCTTAAGCTACTTTTATAGTAACTTATAACCTAGAAAAGTCCTTAAATTAAGAAATAGTAGGTTTAGAAAACTAGAAACCTCTATATATAGATATAAGTAGGAGTATAAGAAACTAAATTAAAAAGAAAAGTAGTTTTAATTATTTTAATAGAACTAGCTAGATAAGAAACTATTAACTATTTATATAATTATAAATAATATAGCTATAGTATCTACCTTAATTAATACTAACTACTTAACTTATTTAGTTATCTCTTCTAAGTTTATAAGAAATAATAATTTAGAGTATACTATAATTATATAAAGACCTATTATTAAAGTAGAAAGAAAGTTCTTCTAGATAAAAGTAGCTATCTAAATATAAATAAATATAGATAGCTATAAAAAAGAAATATAAGCCTATAAGCTAAAAGAAGATAAAGAGTATAACTTTATTCTAAAAAGACTTTAGATAGATAGATACTAGGTAATACTAGTACTAGTAAAGAAATCTATATTTATCTATAGTAGCTAGACTAGAATATAGAGCTAAAAAGGTAGAATACCTATAAAAGTTTCTAGAGCTATTAGTATATAAGCATATTTAGCCTAAGCTAAATAATTTTAGAAAGATAAATAAATCTAACTATATTTTACTTCTATAATAAATATTAAAAAAGTATTAAAAAAAAAAAAAATAGTTAACTTTAAAAAAGTTACTAAGCTATTTATAAAGTAAGTTTAGAATCTTTTTAAAAGAAAAAGCTAATAAGCTTATACTACTAAAAGAAGCTACTATTAACTACTCTATTAAGACTATAAAGAAAAATAGTAAGCTAGTAGAAATTTTATAAAGGCTACTATATAATATATTAAAAGAAGAACTGCTAGTATTATAGAAAAAACTTATATTATACCTAAACTATAGGTTTATTTAAGTAAGTAAATCTAGTACTACTACCTTTATTCTATTTATAAAGAAACTTAAAGAAGAGCTATAATTCTATATAAACTACTAAGCTTTAAATACTATTATATATAAAAATAAATATCTTCTTTTACTTATTTATAAGATACTATTTTAAATTACTAAAGTAAAATAGTTTATAAAAGTAGATATTATCTAAGCCTTCTACTAGATACGCGTAGTAGAAAGGGATAAATAAAAAATAGTATTCTATACCTAATTTAGGCTATATAAATAGCTTATTACTCTATTTAGTCTTACTAACACCTTTAGTATATTTTAAGAATATATTAATTAGATACTTTAGAAAGACTTAAATATATACTACTTAGCCTATATAAATAATATACTTATTTACTTAGATAGATTATAGAAGAATTATAAATACTAAGTTAAAATATTTATTTTAAAACTTAAAGTAGTAGGCTTATAACTAAATATTAATAAATATAACTTTAGTATTAAGAAGACTAAGTACCTAAGATTTATAATAAAGGTAGGTAGTAGTATTTAAATAGACTTAGAAAAGATAGTAGTAATCTATACTTAAAAATAGCTAAAAAGTATTAAAGGTATATAAAGTTTTATAGAATTTACTAACTTCTATTAATAGTTTATTAAGAAATTCTTAGAGATTATTACTCTACTAACTAAACTTACTAGAAAAGAAGTAGTATTTTAATAAAGAAAACTTTAAAAAATAGTATTTTTTAAACTTAAAAGTACCTTTATTTCTAAACTAGTATTAGCTAACTTTAACCTAAACTTAGAAATAGTAATAGAATATAATACCTTTAGGTAGATAACTAGTAAAGTTTTTTTATAGTTTAGAAAAGATAAGTTACT
The DNA here is from genome assembly GCF_010015815.1 of Dothidotthia symphoricarpi CBS 119687. Taxonomy (NCBI): domain Eukaryota; kingdom Fungi; phylum Ascomycota; class Dothideomycetes; order Pleosporales; family Dothidotthiaceae; genus Dothidotthia; species Dothidotthia symphoricarpi. The sequence goes on along the minus strand of NW_022985017.1, from coordinate 1,109,285 downwards.
TTATATAGTAGTATACTACTTAGTAAAGAATATAGTAGCTAAGGTAAACTATACTATATATAATAAGAAGCTATTAGCTATTATAAAGTATATTAATTAATAAAGTACTAAACTTTAGTAAGTTCTAAAGTTTACTATTATTATAAATTATAAAAACTTAAAGTATTTTTATACTATAAAGCTACTATTTAAAAGATATATATACTAGTTAAATATACTTAGCTAATTTAATTTAACCTTTATATACTACCTAAAAAAAGTTAATAAAAGGGCTAATATACTCTTTTAAAAAAAAAAAAATCTACTAATAAGCTAAAATAATAAGTATATAAAAATAAAAGAATTCTAGCTCTTATAGCTATATATAAAGAGCTAACCTTAACTTAAAGAAAAGAAAGAAGTAAGTATTTTATTCTACTACTAAATATAAAGTTTATAGCCTTAGAAACCTAATAATATACCTTTAGTAGATAATAACCTTTTACTAAAACCTAATAGTATACCTATAAAAGTTACTACTAACTCTACTTTAGCTTATAATAGCTTAGAAAAGCCTAAAAGAATATAGAAAGTTATAGCTAAAAATAACTTAATATATAAAAAAGTAAAGAAGGCTATAAAAATAGATTAAAAAAAGTTCTTTCTAAACCTAAACTTAAAAGTTTTATTAGTAAAGTATATTATTAATAAAAAAGGGTTTCTATACTACTAAAGGTAAAAATAAGTACTAGATTCTAAAGAACTATATACTAAAATTATTTTAAAAACCTATAAATTTTTAGCTATAGGCTATTTAGGCTATAAAAATACTTATATAATTCTAGCTTATAACTACTTCTTCTTAAAAATATTATTTATAATAAAGTAATTTATTTAAAACTATAATATATATAAAAGAACTAAGCCTTAAAGAGAACTAAAAAGAAAACTACTAAAACTACTTCTTCTCCTAAATAAAGTATAAAAGAAAATTTTAATAGACTTTATTATTAATTTATTTATAAGTAATAGGTACTAGTACCTTATAGTAATTATAAATAAGTTAAGTAAAGATATAATACTTATTCTATTAAAAAACTTAGATACCTAAATAGTAATAAAAGCTTTTATAAAAAGAGTTATAGCTTACTATTAGCTTTTAGATACTATTATATCTAACTATAGTAACTAGTTTATTAGAGATTTTTAGAAAACCTTTTATAAAAAATTAGGTATTACTTATTAGATATTTACTAGCTACTATCTAGAAACTAATAATACTACTAAAAGAATAAATAGTACTATAAAATCTTACTTATAGGCCTATATTTATTAGAAATAAGATAACTAGGTACTAATATATTTTACTACTTAAATTACTATTAAAGAAAGAAATATAGTATCTACTAGTATTAGCTTATTCTTTTTATAATATAGATATAATATAGATAAAGTATAGAAAGATATAGAATAGGTAATCTAGTAATAATATTAAAAGCCTAATAATCTAGAAAAGTTAGCTAAAGTACTTACTATAAAATTTATAGAAATACTAAATTATATATAAGTAAAGATAGTAGAAGTATAATAACTTTAAGAAATCTAGGCTAACTACTATTAATAAAAAGTACTATAACTATAAGAAAAAGACAAAGTATAGCTATAGTATAGTAAATACTTCTTTTATAGTAGGCTAAGTAAGAAACTAAACTAAAAAAATATAAAGTTTTAAGTAGAAAAAGTAATTTTCTTTTATACTATAAGATTAAATACTTCTTTTAGTATCTACTTAGTATTTTATATAGATAGGCTATAGCTATACTTTAAAAACCTTTTAGTAGAATAAAATACTAATAATTACTAACTTAAAAGTATATTAGAAAATATTAATAAAGAACTAGAAAACTACTAAAAAATTAAAGAAATTATAGGTAAAAGATAGAAATACTATAGTAAGAGATATAAAAAATAATACCTAGTTAAGTAAAAGAATTATACTATAACTTTATAAGAACCTATAGAAAACTTTAAAGAAGCTAAAGTACTAAATAGCTAATTAGCCTTTTTAAAAGATAAATAAAATAAAATAAGTAAACTACTAAAAGAGTTTTATAAGAATTTCCTTAATAAACTATAATAATACTAAAGACTTTAGTAATAGTAGAGTATAGTAAAAGAGGTAGTAATTTTAGTAATAGTACTACTAGAAACTATAAGTAGTATACTAATAAGTACTTTTACTAAGGCTAAAAATATAAGTAGCTAAAGAAAAATAAAAAATAAAAAAGCTATAAGAAAATAGGTTAATAAAAGTAAAATTAACTACCTATATATAATAAAAAAGAGAGAGAAATAGTAAAAGACTAACTAGCCTAAAGCTAGTAAATATTTAAGGTATTTATTTTATAAACGCTAAAGAACCTAGGAAAATAGTAGTAAAACTTATTTCTAATTAGTATTTATAGCCTAGAAACTATCTTTCTACTTATTAATATACTTATTAGGCTTACTATTACTAGTAGCTCTAAGTTTCTAAAAGACAGTATACTTAAAAATAATAAAAACTAAACTCTTTTATTTACACTAGAAAAAATAATTAAAAGAGCTAATAATAAAAGCCTAAAGGCTACTACTAAAAGAACTAAAAACTAGGATATTAATACTATAGCTATAAGGTAGTAGAAGATTAAATTTAGTAGATAAGTAGCTTAACTTTTAAGATTTAATAATCTTCTTAAAGGCTTAAGTAATAGAGTAGGTCTAATTATTAATAGTAAAAGCCTAAAAAACTTATAAATTAGCTAAAAAAATAAGTAAAAAATAAGGTTTTAGATACTAAAAAGAAGACTTACTAAGTCTATAAGGCCTTAGTTTTATTTTTAAATACTAGTATATATTAAGCTTAACTTAGTAGTAATTTTATAAAGTAAACTTTTAGTAACTAAGTTAGAAGTATAATTATTCTAGTACCTCTTTTAGCTAGAAGTAAGCTTTTAAGCCTTATTCTAAGCTTTTTTTAAATCTTAGATAAAGTTCTTATTAATATTCTTAAGTAACTTAAAGAATTATAGGTCTATTTTAATAAATAGTAAAAGCTTATAAATATAAATAATAGTAGGCTTAAGTTTTTTAGAAATTTAAAAAAATATTAGTTATAAATAAAAAGAAGAAAGTAATTCTAGTAAACTTATAGTATAATAAGTAGAATTTACCTTAGTAGAATAGTAATAGTAAGTAGTTTTACTCTTATTAAACTTATAAATTTTACCTTAAGTAACTAGATATATTATATAGTTAATATAGTAAAGAGAGTTAAGCTTACTAATAAAGAAAATATTAACTATAAAAGTAAAGTAGTTAGTAGGCTATAAAGTAGGTATCTATTTAGATAATATTAGGAAATAGGTTAAAGAATAAGTAAAACTTAGATAGAAAACTTATACTAGGTTTTTTACTAAATGAGTTAGATATAAATATAAAAGTAGTAGTAGAAAGCTTAGCCTTAGCTTTAGTAAAATTAGCTTTTTAAGTATTTATTTTAGCCTTCTTTCTTTTATACTAGGTAGGTATAAAGGTAGTAAAAGTAGACTACTTACTACTAGAAATAGTATTAGTATAAGTATTAACTATATTAATAAAGAAAAGTAAGAGAGGTAAAAGTATATATAAGTTAAAGCTAAAAATATATATATAGACGTAGGTAGGGGTATTAGTAATAGGTTAATATATTATATTATAGTAGAGTTAAAATATAAGAATTTTTACTAGAGGGGGACTTATATAATAGGCTAGGCCTAGTAGAACCTTAGTAAGTAAAGCCTTAGAGCTTAGTAGACCTTATAATAGGCTAGGCCTAGTAGAACCTTAGTAAGTAAAGCCTTAGAGCTTAGTAGGCCTAACTACTAATACCTACACTACTACCTATACTTTAGAAACTCTTAGTACACTACTAGAAGAACTATAAGTAGAGGAAAACTAGTACTATAGATTCTTAGTAAATTTATTTAATTTATACTAGTAACTACTCTTAGGGTTAGCCTCTTATAATAGGTACTAGTAATAGTAATAATAGTAATAGTAATAGTAATATTTCTAGTAACTTTAGTAGCTTTTATAGCTCTCTATTACTATTAACGCTAATAATAGTAGGTTTAGTAATAATATTAACTATAGTAGTAATACTACTAGGCTTATTACTAATATTAACTATAATACTAATACTACTATAGCTATTACTAATATTAACTATAGTAGCTTTTACTACTATAATTCTAGTAATTTTAGTATTTAATAGTATATTTTTTTTATTATATTCTTTTTTTTCCTTATTATTATTACTATTAATTAAAATTAATTTAAGGCCTTTATTACTACCTAGCTTACTAGTAAGCTTAATAGTTTAAGTAGCTATAGTAAACTATATAAACTATAACTTTAGCTTAAATAAAAAGCTTTATAATATATACTTATAGATATACTTATACTTATAAATAGGCTTATAGGTAAGCTTTTAGTAGTAGGTAGATACCTTTAAGTACTTTTATATAAGCTATAGTAGCTTACTTAATAGATATTTCTTTTTAGTAGCTATTATAGGCCTTATAAGCTACTTACCCCTAGAGGATAGAAATTAATATATTACGTTACTATTATATTTTAGTTACGTACGTGTTTTAATTACTTATTAGTTCTTATTATATATTTATACTAACTATAGCAGCTAAAGTTTAATCTAGTTATAAGTTATTAGCTATCTACTTTCTATTACTATTACTATTACTATTACCCTTACTACTACTTATTAGCTAGCTTTATCCTTATTCTATATTAATTCTATAGTTCTATAGTAAGGTTTTATACCTCCTAAATTACTTTTATAGGTCTTCTTTTCTAGGTAGTATACTTAGAGTCTATAAAAGCTTACTTAAAATACCTCTTATTCTTAGTTAAAATAGTATTATTATACTACTTAGTAGTAAGGCTATTAAGTTAAAAGAGCTAGGTATTAAAGAAAGCCCTATTAGCCTTATAGACTTATATAAGAAGAAGCTAAACTTTAACTTTATAAAGCTTTACTCTAAGCCTTTTATTAAGTATAAAACACTGCTTAATATCTAGATTACTTAAGTAGAATATATTACTATTATACTAAGTAATTTTCTTTATTTCTTTCTACTACTTAACTAGGTTTTTAAAGATCTTACTAGAGATATCTAAAGTATTATACTAGTACTAGTAATTACTTACCTTAATCCTTTAATTATTAGTTTACTATAAAATATAGTATAGAAACTTCTAGGCTATACTAATAGGATTATATTATTAGTTAGGTATAATCTTAGTTATAAAGAAAGATAAGATAAAATAGATAAAATAGATAGATAGATAGATAAAGTATTTAGATCTTAACTCTTAAGGTGTATAAGATATTTATATACTAGCTTATCTATATAAACTATTATTACCTATACTCCTTCTAAAGCTGCCCTAGTTATATATTTAGGATTACTAGTTAATTAAAGAGTTTTTACAACCTAGCTATAGTTTATAATATAATCTAGGGTTTATAACTAAACTAAACTTTAACTAATAGCTGCCTAGGCTCTTAAATATATATTTATACTAGTATATTAAGCAGCTAGTTATTAAAGAAATATCTAATTAGCTCTCTATTACTATTACTATATACTTTAACTAATATTTACTGTATAAAAAGGAGCTAGGTAATAGCTTCTATACTAAGTTACTATATTAGATTCTTACTATATTATATCTATCTGCTTGCACTAGAAGTATAAATATACTATAAACCTAAAATAATAAGCTACTTACTAGCTTATTTAGTAGCTTTTTTAGCTCTTTTTATAGTAGCTTCTTTAGTAGCTCTTATAGTATTACCTCTTATTCTATCTTTTTTTAGTATTAGATTAATATATTTTTAAAGTAAGAATACTATAAATATATTTAGATAGCTTAAATTAAGGCTTTAATAATTATAATTAATATAAAATTTATTTCAAGTACGTAGAATTCTTATTTTAATTAATTTTACTAATAAATTAGTATAACGTCTTAAATTTAGAGAACTAACTAATTAGCTACTATCTAAATCACGTGTGATTAAGGTATTTCGTAAAGCACTATAGACTGGCGCTAATTCCATATTAGGAAGACATAATTCGCAACTCCTGACGTCTTCAGCAGACACCTGGGATATTACGCGAATCCCGGCGTGAGATCTGGCCAGCTTAGCTCGCGACATAGCATAAGCCCCGTCACCGCCCTACAAATAAGCTGACCAGAAGAACAACATAGGCAGATGCTTACCCGCAAACCGTGCCGTAGCAATGCAATCATCTGCCACAAATCCCAGCGAACGGCGAAAGATTCAGAACAGACATGCCCAGCGGCGTTTTCGTAGTAAGTGTTTCAGACTGCTGAAAGTTCTCGCGGGTGTTTGGCCCTCAATGCTGATTGCTCCGGCACGGCAGGCAAAAAGGTGACACAGAACGCGGGAGAGCCGTTCACGACAACGGCACTGTCCGCTGCAGCTACAGTGAGCGGGCCAGCCATACGACCGCGCTTGCAGTCAAACCACGACGCCCTGGCGTGGACCGGCCTGGCAAACCCGCCTGAGAAGGCGGCGTGGGGCAGCGAGGAAAGGCTCCCCCACCCAAGCGTAGCTGGACCACAGACCTCGGACCAGAACCAGGACCTAACACCGACGACCGCCAAGGACAGCCGCACCATGCGAGGGAAAAGCGACGCAGCCTACCTGGGGCCTGACGCCACAATTGCAGGTCTGATGCGCCAATTTCAAGATCCGCTTACGCCGTCATCACTGCAGCCACAGTAAGATAACCTAAATGCTCCTGCTACCTGGCTATGGTGTAGAGATCTAACTGCGTGACACGTAGTCTGCACATGAACCAGACCGACTTCACCTTCTCGTCGTCCATGGCCCAGTCCATACGCGACCCTCTGCAATGGCCACACGACGCTCCGGCCGAGGCCATGGTCTTCAACGCACACGACACTGGGGGCTTCTACTCCAATCAGGACACCAACAAGACCCCGTGGCCAGACACCGGTGCGAGTCACCACCAACTTACGCGTAGCACCCAGAATGAATCCGAAAGCAGCAGTGACACGGTAAACTCCGAGATATCTCATGTACGCCGGCTTTGCACTAACACCGCTGCAAGTCACAAAGCCATACTCGCATCACCACACCCAACCTCCTACTTAATGGCCGCTTTGGACAAGACAGCGAGCTGGATGAGGACGAGCCCTTCCAGACAAACCTCCACATCGCCGCTGAGGCCGGTCACGACAGCCTCGTAGGTTTGCTGTTGGGCTCAGGCTACACCGTCGATGCACTCGACAGTGATGGTAACACTGCCCTGCATAGGGCCAGTCTTGGTAAACACGTGAAGGTCATGCTGAGGCTGCTAAAACATGGCGCAAATCCCAATTCTGTGAATGTCCATGGCTGGACCCCTGTACACATGGCCTTTTCCCTCGGCTCCATGGAAGTAGTAGAAGTCCTTGTCCGACACGGTGGCGACCTGAACAAGCGCGCGAAAGGAAAGTTAAGTTGCGCCACATTTAAGGAAGCTCTCGCAGCGAAGACAAGTTGAATGTGTTTCACATACCAAATAGGTGATGCTTGCTATTGGACTCACAAACATGGATTAGAGTGCGTTGAAATGCTACAGAAGCTCGCAGAATTCAAGACCTTTGTAGAGATTACAAACAGTAACAAAGCAACGAATGTTTCCAGTTTCTTCCTAACCCATTCTCCTAAAAGTCGGAGCCCGCACTTTCCAAACTCTCACTCACTTCACCAGAACTCGCACCCCCTTAGTCGGCAGGTCAGGGAACGGAATGGAATAATCAGCCTTCGTCTGTACCGCAGCTCGTCCCGTTTTAAACAGCTCAAACTCGAGCCTGCGAAAAACAACAGCCAAACCAATACACAGCTCCACGCGCGCCAAGTTAATTCCAAGACACATTCTCGGGCCCTTACTAAACGCAACCAGGTACTTACTCGGTGGCTCGCCATTCTTCGCCGGCGCCTTCCCAAGCCAGCACTCGGGCACAAACTCATGCGGCTCGTTCCAGATGCGCGGGTCCGTGTGCGTGTAGTACGCCGTCATGCTGAAGTCTGCACCGGCTGGGATGACGACGTCTTTGAATGCGACAGGCACTTTGCGGGACTTGCGCCCTGTGCGTGAGGAAATGCCAATCGTGATGCGGAGAGTTTCGCTGACGATTGCCCTGAGGTACAGCAGTGCTTCTAGAGTGGCTAGGGATGGGGTTACACGTGGGTCTGGGAACACAGACTCTAGTTCTGCGCGCAGCTTTGCACTGATATTTTCATGCCATTCTCCGAGCTTGAAGATCAATTGGCCGCCCCAGAAAACGTCATGGTATCTATCTACCCATCCGGTGACTGCGGCGAGCTTGGGCTTGGGAACTTGGACAGAGGGCTGAGAACAAATGGTATATCGCAATTGATATTCCCCATGGCAAAGGGAGGATTGCAAGCACGATGAACTGCAGCGTCGTGCTGTACAAGGACAGCAAAGAGTCTTCAGCCTGTTTGAAAGCCATGTTGCAATTAGATAGTGTTTTGCGACCGACGTGGACTACGCTACATAAATGAGCTCAGCACTTGTAATGCCTTATTTGCCGATATCTCGTGCCACGTCGAGGATACAACAGAAACACAGGATCAAATCATGTGACGGCGATGTAGGGTAACCGTTTCCATACAAGCTAAAGTGTCATACAGGTATGGGTGGCTGGGGGAGCTTACAAGACTAAAGAAGCGACCCACTCTCCACCGCAGTCAGTATTACATGGTTGCATAGCGCTAGGGTAAGGGAGCCCAATGCAAGTGCGCCCTGAAGTAAAAGGAGCGTAGGTTGCGGATGGCCCCGTTGTTGGATCTCCAGCACTGCCGCCAACGCCACACCCAATCATGCCAGTGCGTGTACTCTGCCTTCACGGGCAAGGAGTGAACTCAGCAGTGTTCCAGAAACAGACCGGTGAGTAGTATCAAGCGTTCAAGTGGTATGGATGATCTAATCGGCCAACAGAGAATCTACGCGAGATGCTGCCTGAAGATTACGAGTTTCATGTCTGACCGCAAATACGAATGTGAACCAGCCCCGGAAGTGCGTGACCACTACCCACCCCCATATCTAACATGGTACAACACCCCCACTGTGGACAAGGTCAAGGACTCACATAGCCAAATTCAGCAGATTGTGGAAAAACAGGGTCCTTTCGACGCAGTCATGGGCTTTGGCCAGGGCGCCGCCGTAGCAGCCTCGCTACTGTTGCACCAGAAGTTAGAATCCAAACCACCGTCTTTCAAAGCTGCTGTTTTCATCAGCTCGCCCATTCCATTCGCCAGGAATACGCAAGTAAGTATCGACGCAGGCTCTTACTTTGGCGTCCGCAATGCGCTTCCCAATGCGCACGCCCGCCCGACTCAGATACCACCCCACTTGCTGACCCTGCATATCCGCGCAATCCCACGGAGCTGGAGGGGTTATCATGCAACGACGTACAGTATCATATGTTTCACCCGACGGTCGACAAGGTGCACATCAGGGTGCCGACCGGACACGTGATGGGCACTCAGGATAAGTGGTTTTGCCATAGCAAGGACTTGGTTGGGCTGTGTCAGGAGGAATGGAGGGTTGTGTTGCAGTATCATGGTGGGCATGAGGTGCCTCGGACTTACACGGAGGAGATTTGTGATGTTGTTGAGACAATGTTTGGGCTACTGAGAGAGTGATGTCGAATTATCGAATCACGTTAGCTGTATATGGAGGGTTACCAAATCAAGCTAGTCTACTCATAAATCTCGTCTGACAGGCGGTGGCTTACCCTGCATAACTTCAGGGGATACCACGCCGTGCCGTGCCGTCCCTCCGATCATGAATCTTGCTTACTCTAGCCGAGAAATGCTGACATGCACGGTAAGCAAGGCGGACACTTCACACAAGCAAGGGCAAGCAGCACTGACAAAGATACAGACACCAGTGCATGTTTGAAGCTGGCAACTCCCCCAATGCGGCATAGCTGACAAATATTACGCACTCGCCGCCTGTATGGTCAAGCGCTGGTGACAAACGGCCATAGGCCTTCACTGGCACGCCTTAGCCCTCTCACCTGCTCTACGGGACTCGCTTTCCCACGCAAACGGTGTTACTCTCCGTCATCACGAGATGCCTTCCACTCAACTGGCCGACGATCACACTAGAATGTACTAACTATTAACAGGTTTTACTATCTGCCCTAAGTCACGTTATACAAAGGTATTTCCCTAGAGGACAGGGATTAATGTATTACGTTACTATTGTGTTTTAGTTACGTACGCGTTTTAATTACTTATTAGTTCTTATTATATATTTATACTAACTACAGCAGCTAAAGTTTAACCTAGTTATAACTCTCTGCTTTCTATTACTATTACTATTACTATTACTATTATTACTATTACTATTACTATTACCCTAATAGTTACTAGTCTTTATACTACTAATAGTATATATAGGTACTATACCTACTTAATTACTACTACTAATCTTATTTTCTAATTATAATACTTAAAATTTATAAAAGCTTACTTAAAGTAGCTCTTATTTAGAGTTAAAGTAACATTATTATACTACTTAGTAGTAAGCTAGTTAAGTTAGAAGAGCTAAGTATTAAAGAAAGCTCTATTAGCCTTATAAACTTATATAAGAAAGAGCTAAACTTTAACTTTATAGAGCTTTACTTTAAGCTTTTTATTAACTTTAAGGTGCTACTAGATATCTAGATCTTTTATATAGAATATATTACTATTATACTAAGTAATACTCTCTATCTTCTTCTACTATCTAGTTAGGTCTTTAGAAATCTTACTATAGATATTTAAAGTACTGTAATAATATTAAAGATTATATATAGTAATCTATACTTTACTAAAGTACTATAGAATATAGTACTTAAACGTTTAAGCTTTAGTAATAGTATTATATTATAAGTATATAATCTTAGTTATAGTAAGATAAGATTAAAAATAAAATAAAAAATAAGTTAAAAGGCCTTAAAATATAAAGGATCTTTATATACTATCTTACTTATATAAACTATTATTATCTAGACCTCCTTTAAAGCTGCTTATTATATATTTAGAATTACTAGTTAATTAAAGAGTTTTTATAAGCTAGCTATAGTTTATAATATAAACTAGAGTTTATAACTAAACTAAACTTTAACTAATAGCTACCTAGGCTCTTAAATATGTGTTTATATTAGTATATTAAGCAGCTAGTTATTAAGAGATAGCTAATTAGCTTTTTATTACCTTTACTATATACTCCTACTAATATTTACTTTATAAAAAGAGGCTAGGTATTAGCTTTTATATTAAGTTACTATATTAGATTCTTACTATATTGTGTCTATCTGCCTATACTATAAGTATAAATACGCTTTAAACCTAAAATAATATAAAGGTATTTAGCACCTATAGTGTGGCATGTTAAGCGTTCCAGCACGTCGGTAATTAACTGTTATGAATCGACTACTCGAAAACGTGGACAATAGAACCTGTAACTACACTAGTTATGCAAGGTCAGCATTCGCCGGTTTAGGAATCGCGGCGCCCGTACCCCATTGACAAAGCTTTGCAACACCACTTGCTGGTGGAAGAGCTGACAAATGCATAAACTGTGCCAGGAGGTTACCGTCCGTTTAACAATTCAGCTAGGCATCATTGTATGCGTTTAAGTAGGTAGATGTGTTGATAAGTAGATATGCCATCCATATCACCCTTCTCTCTACTATTCTCCTGCTTCAAGTCTCCCGACTCCAACACAAACCAATCTACTAGCAAACAGATTTCCAACTTGTCCACTCCAACAAAGAAACTCTCCACTATGGCCGGAACCACGTATCTTGTCACGGGCGCCGCTCGAGGTTCTGTTCGCTTGCCTTTTTCAGCTACGACCTTCAACTGACCCAGCCTTTAGGCCTCGGAAAGGCATTGGTTGAAAACTACCTAGCCCGCCCAAACAACACTGTCATCGCTGTAGCACGCACCACCAGCTCAGCCGAACCACTCAAATCTCTCACAGTTGGAGAGGGCAGCAAGCTTATTGTCGTGGCCTTCGACAGCCGCGACACTGAAGGCCCGAAGAAGGCCGTCGAGGAACTCAAGAGCCAAGGTATCGACACCATCGACACCGTCATCGCCAATGCCGCTATCTCCACCGATTATGCTCCTGTTGCCTCAGTCTCGCTCGATGTCGTCAAACAGCACGTTGAAGTAAACGCCTACGGACCTCTCCTCCTCTTCCAAGCCGTGCTGTCTCTGCTCCAAAAGTCGTCCAACGCTAAGTTTGCCGCCATCGGAACTCCAATCGCCAGTATCTCCGGTATGGAGAGCCGTCCGTTCCCCGTGGCAGCCTATGGAATGTCCAAGGTCATGTTGAACTGGATGGTTCGCAAGGTGCACTTCGACCACCCGGACATCATCGCCTTCGTGCTTGACCCTGGTTTCGTGCAGACTGACATGGGTAACACGGCCGCAAGGACCTTCGGTATGGAGGAGGCCTACACTACTGTCGAGGACAGCACCAACTACCTCACATCCGTTGTAAGTACATCACTCGGTTGCTATGATGAGTTGACATTAACAATGCGTAGATCGACAAGGCCACAAAAGAAGAGACCTCGGGACACTTTGCGACGATTGAGGGCGGGGATTTCAAGTGGTGATCTGGTCATTTTTGTTTGACGGAGACTGTGTCTCTTCTAGCTAGCGAGCAAAAATAAAAATCATGCAAAACGACAATTCACACATCGCTCACATTCCAAACAGATCTTTGATATAGGTTGCCGCATTCTGCCAGCTCACCTGATCCTGCCCCTGTATTAATTCAGAAGTCCAGTCGCTGTCTAGCTCGGCAACATACTCTTGCTCTTACTTTCCTACCTTCAACTATAATCCCATTTATACATCCTTGGCCCTTCAATACCACAGTCCCTGCTGCCTTATCGTTCAATCGCGTCCCTGATCTGCATCAATCCTCGTTATGCTATGGAAGAACGCTTTATCTGCTGCCTGGAACGCCCAGTCCTCGCCGCCTACTGCTAGTTCTTGATACATGCTGTGCGATAGTGGGCATCGTTTCCATGAGTAAAAAGACGATTCGAAGAAGGCGTCTTAGTGTTGATATCGGTGTTGGTGTGTGGAAGTTAACGTGAATTTGTGAGGTGCGGCTGTGGGTGGATGGAGCCTGGAAGGAGAGCTTGTTGAGAGGATCTTTGTTGATAAAGGGAAATGGAGTAATGGCGTTCGGGATGGGACTTGGGTGGTGAGAAGAGGAGAGGTTGAGTTGGTAGTTGATGCGTGGTTCGGTGATGTGGAGCCGATCTACAACCAGTATGAATAACCCCAAATCATGGGATATGCATGTTAACTACGCTTTCCTCCTCTGCCTCCATTCCGTCCTTCAACACCAATCCCCCAATCTTCGCCTCCATCAAACCCACTCGCCTATCCTTAGTCTCAAGAATACTGTTCTCGACGCAACTTCAAGCCCAAGTTCGAACTCTTAAATTGTCCTGAAGCTGTAGATAAGAGACAAGTTATATTAGGGTCTCTAGAGTTACATTTCTATCTACCAGAAAGAAAGCTTTCTAATCCCTCCTCACACCAACTACTAACAAATCCGGAAAGTATGCTCCACCAATCCCGGCAACGACAAGCCCTCACCGTTCATCAAGCCATGGATATAACAACCCCCAACGAGCCGAGATGCCCCAGGTCTTTCGCAACTCTTCCGCAAGACAAAAGGCACGCGCCCACCCTTCATTATCACAACCGCATCGCCAACTTGCGCCAGGTTTGGCACAGTACCAACGAACCCTTGTCCGGTGATGACAAATCTCCATCCGAGTGGGGTGTCATGAAGTGCAGCTATATAGCTCGCACTCTGCTTCAAGTAGGATCTGGATGTCATGATCTTCACATAGGCATTCGAGTACCCACCGCGATTGATAAAACGACCTTGTTTGTCGAACAACTTTGCATCCTTGTCAAGGCCGATGTACTTTCGCAACGCCATATACGATGATTCCAAGCTGAGCTCCCCAGGGACTGCAACTCTTGGGTGCAAGAGGCCAGCAATCGGCACCTTCCACTTCAAGGCTTCGCGCGAATCCGGAACTCGACTCAGAACGGCAGTATCAACCATACAGCTCACTTCTTTGATATACAGAGCCAGGTCTTCCTCCGTGTTTGATGAGGAACTGATATTTTCAATAACGTCGACAGTGTAGCCTTCCACAAGTAATTCATCCGTATCAGGACAGGTTGCAACCACCGGTTGCTGAGGTCCAGAAGCTGCAAACGTGATGTCACCTTCGGAGAAGTCGTGAAGTCTATTCGGTTTTCGAATAGTCCAGTCCGGGATCCACGATGGAAATCGATGCGATCGGTTATTCAGACCCGCAAGGTAAAGTAGTTGCATGCCCCTCCCCTGGCGGACAAAAACGCGGGCAAATCTCAACAAAACCTCTTCAAGTGAGCTTTTGTAGTCTGGTTCGAAATCCGCCTCGTCGCCGTCACAAGCCAGTCCTAACAAGGCAAACAGGCGATCTCGACTAAGTGTCGATTCAGCAGATCGGAAATGCTCGAGTAGCATGAGAAGTGGCCAACGACGTTGCCTAGCCTCCCACTCGCGCTGTGCCGCCAACGATAAGAAAGATTCCCAGCTCGGTCTGAGAAGCGTCATATCAGTATCGGCGAGTTGAAACTGTCGGTCGACAATACCCATGGCATGATGAAGGTCGCTCCAATCAACAATCCATCTGCCGCACACAATCCTTACATTATGCGCCATGACAACTTCTTGGATAATCCAGACTCTGTGGAACCATGAAAGAGAAAACAGTGCTTTGACAGAATCCCATATATCGTCGTCGATTTGAGGGATGCATCTTTCGCTCCAGGATGCAGGTACTTTGGGTAAATAGTCCGGCCAACCCTCCTGGTCAGTCTCATTCTCTGAACTTTCCTGCGTGAACAAGGTTCGTCCTTCTGAGGCATTTTCATATCGCAAATGCGATTTGCTCTTTTGATGTGTACTGTTCGACTTAAATCTGCCGTGTCTCGACTGCTCTTCGGAAGCTGCTTTGACATGTATTTGCATCAACGTTTCAATGGCGATATCACTGTCTTGATCGCCATCGAGGAAAACGTATGTAAATGATGCGTTTTGGAAGATCTGCGGCATCAGACGAATTTGCTTCTCTTTCTCTCTATCATCAATCTGATTTATGCAGATAGCATCTACCCACAAGATCAGTGGCTGTGTTTTGGGTCGCAAACTTCGCAAGGCTTTGTCCAAAGACTGTGTGATTCGAAGCACACCATCTGGAGTCATTAGTTCATGAGTTCTCAGATCTGTACCCCAAACATAGGACAGAGCCCGGTATGGTGGGGGTGATACAGATGAGACGTGGAGGATGACGCCCTGCAAACTGTCGACGGATTCGCCAGGCAGCAGATGAACCAAGCGAATACCCTCAGGTTCCATAGCCTGGTAGGTGTATGCTCTTTCGTTTTGACAGCCACGCCGAGAATCAGAGTAGTTCTGAGGTTTCCCTAGAGCTTGTCTCACATCCCATGGTATGGATGGTGTGTACAGTTTACGTCTCTTTCTCATAGAGCCTGAGCCTGAATCCTGCAATGTGCCTGTAAGAATCCAATCATTCTCCAAAGTTAGATTTCCAGAATTGAATAGCCGCCATGGATTGATGAAAAGGTCAACAGACAATGTATCCATAGAATACACATCGCTTAGTCGAACCAAGATGGAGATATCAGTGCTTGTTCCAGTAGTGTGATCACACATAGTGAGGTGTCGCATCTAAGTATTGGAGATCAGTAGATATGCGAGATGCGAGTATGATCCTGTGCTTACTCGTTCAACCTGCGATGAGGTGATAACGAAGGGGGAAGCTTTGCTCCCTGTGTTGACGATCACATCTACGTGGTAGACCGGTGAGCTAGCCAATAGCTTCTCTCTCCATTTTGAATCCGACGACTGTCCGAATTTGGTAAGAAAGGATGTCATTGCCTCCACAACTTTCGAGTCGCTCATGGTGAAGGCTGCGCATGCGTTTGAGCTTTCCAATGGTTTGTGACCAGACCTACTGCGGAACTCGCTAGTCCAGTCCCTTACTGGATGGTAGGCATCTCCTAGGTAGGCCTGAAAGGCTTTGGAAACCTATAACTCTAAGACGATGCACTTGGTGGGAAAGGATCTTGACATACCATGTGCTCACCCAGATGTTGAGTGTGCTCCCATCCTCTTGTTCGAGTAGGAACGCGTTGTATTTTCTCGAAGTTCGACCAGTCTAGTTGCATGAATTCCTTCATGGGCAAGCGTCGATCATCTTCAAAGTCATGATCTCTCCGTTTACTTTCAAAATGATCGTGTCTTAGTGCATCTGGCAGACCTGAACCATACCCACGTCTGCTGGTCATGGCCCCCAAAAACGGAGAAGGGATACGTAACAAATCTCCTTGTTGGGCTCGGTACTGATTTTGCGACTTATCTTAATATTTATATTAGCATTGATGTCTTCTAGACGCAAATGATTCATGCTTACTGGATACTAACCCTGCAACATGGACCCCATCTTGAACAAAGGCAGAGGAGATAGTTTGCATACTCGAACTGAGTAGAACTGTGGTTAGCAATGAGCGGTGGCTGGCAGTTTTGATTTCGAATGCATCTGCCAAAAGAGCCACGAGCTCATACGGTAAGGTTTCAGCTGCTGCACAATCTTCTGCCAGAAATATGTCAAGTCGATTCGCTGTGTTAGACAAAGTCAATTGGCCATCAACAGAATGGCCTTCGATGTCAGTTCCGTCATTACTAAACACAAAAGTCTTAGCTATACGCAACACTACACTCACTCGTAGATTATCGATTTGTTGCACGGCAGATCCTCTATCGCAGTGCGAGTGCGGTATCAGTCTATGAAGGATGAGAGTTAGCTGGTGCAAATATCGCCTTAGAAGGGACACGGCAATGGCAAATACAGAATATGCCCATTTCTTTCTTGACCATTGATGAAGGAAGAGGATTTGTCGATGGGGTGCGATGTTCAAAGGAAAGTTCTTCCTTACGCTTTGATGAAAGAGCTTTTGGCCTGAAGAGACCTTGACCAGGCGCAATGTGTCGTTGCTTTCCCTACCGGACGCGTCCGGTTTGTCGTGAGTTTGGAGAGAAGACGACTGTCAAGTCTTAAAACACGAAGCAGATCTTCCAATGCATGTATGTCCTCCGTTGGCAAAGCGACAAGTGGTATCTTGCCGTGAAAACTCTTCCACAAGATTGGGCGGTCGGCTATAAACCACGATGTGTCGTGCATACTCACTAGCATGTCATATGTGCGTTCCCCTGGGCCGTTGGTAATTGGGAAAATTGAGAGGTTTTGTAGAGGCTGGACCAGCTGAGCTGCCTGTGTAGTATTAACAGCCTGTAGCGCCTTGCTGATATCACGGAACAAGCGGGAGATATCTTCCAGTCTGCTCGAATGATCAATCAAGGTCGCTGTCGCAACAATAGATGCAATTGGGTCCCCTGAGGGAGACCTCAGGCACCGAAAGAGAAGAGAACAGCTGGGATAGTCTCCTTCAACAATGATGTTCTTCTCCAAGCAGTCTTTCATGTTCGTCCAGACCACAGGCTCATGCGCTCTTGATGAATTCACGTGAGTCAAAACAATGTTTCTCTCATGGAACGCCGCGCTGATTCTTCTCAGTATCTCTGAAGTTCCAGACAGAACACGATACATACCTGATGAGCTCCTCGTTCCCTTTATACAAGGTCTGAATTTTCTCATAAATGTAGGTGACACTATCAACATCTGGATGATGTTCATCTGAGATCGCGATCAAACAGCGTAGATAGTAATGTATATCCGCTTCTATGACGACACCAAAGAGAGCTAATAGTCTCCAATCGGTATGCTTTGGATCAGTGATACTCACTGTTGGTATGCGGCACTGTTCGTCAAGTTGAGGGTCGATCGATGGAAGAACTGTCCTTTGTAAAGGCGTTGCGCCTTTTGCGCTTTGAACTAAGCAAGATCCCATCTCGTTTCTCAATTGGATACTTGAGCCAACGAACTCAGGATCCTGCCATACCATGTGTACTCCGTCAATCCATTGAGAATAATGGTGCCAGTTATCTCGCAGAACTTGGAGGACGTCGGATGACTGGCATTCGCGGAACATGAAACTGAACTCATTAGACAAAGTGAATATTTGTTTGGCGTTGCCAGTCGGTACTGCCGTATCGACCGTAGCCAAAGCCTCTTTGGCGCCATTACTCTCGATCGATACGGAAGATGTTGGATACCGCAGCTGCGTTGAATTTTGCTCAAGTTTATCTTGGCCCTCTTCAAAAATTGGTAGACTCCCCTGGTTTTGTTGCTCTATCAGCATCATTTGCCTTTGATAATCCGCCATTTGCCTTTGCCAATCCAGCAATACGGGATGCATTTCAACTAGAGGTTGGACATCAGGAACGGAGTATTGTGGGACAATCGGGTAGGGTTTCTGTCCTAAGAAGTCTTCACCATCCGCTTGAGACTGAGGGGCTGGGCCCGATGTATCCTGTGCCATCTCTGTACGCCCTTCGTGTGCTGCCTGTCCCGTGCTTTCGAGCAATTCCAATTGAATATCTGCGGTCTGCACGGGCTGCGGTTTCGGTTCCACGAGCGGCATGACCAGGCGGGGAACCATGGATAGGCCAAGATTATTGACAAGCCAAAGGGGCCATTCCACATCCGACAGGCAACATTTGCGATAGTCATCATGCATGACTGCAAACTGCGTTTGAAGTTTGGCGAAGATCCTGGAAGCCGGTGAGTCTGTTCCAATGGATGCGTTGATGTACAGCTCTCGTCCTACGCACCGCTCGTTTTGCATTGTGGCGAACCATATTTCCGTGTTCTTAGGTGGTTGCCAAGATGCTTTGTATAGAAATACAGCGTGAGAGATCAGTTGATCCACAGTCAATCTTTTGGCGTCAAAGTCCGGCGACTCGTGTACTTGTAGGATCAAACGACATATTTCGGGTGCCTCCCAAGCCTTAACGCCTAGGCTCACGAAAAGCCTACGTCTAATGGAATCACTCTCTGCCGACGAGTCGACTATGAGCACCTCGATTCCATTCGGGATTTCCAGAGACGATTCGCCTTTGGAAAAGAACATGGACTGCCCGCTAGCTGAAGTCCAGGAACCGTCGTTCAGTGGTATGAGACATATGCCCTGAATGACAGATAGAAGTTCAGCATCGGCCGCAAGTTTGACGAGGGTTTCTGCGAGCTGCGAATGCCATGTAGCTGATCTCGTACGAAAAGTCTGCGGATCCTGTGTGATGTTTGACTTGAGATCTGCCAAGAATTCCTGGGGAGTAAGATGAGATACCCCGATCAGTCCGACCCCCTCAATAGCCCACGAAGGGTACTTTGATGACAAATATCCGGTCGCTGTGTGTTCACTGAGGGTGAACGGATTGCCTTCTTCGTCCACGAACGAATCTATGGGCACATATTTCAGACGGGACGCCTTTTCCATGGTTCCCGCACTAGATTCTAATACAGGAAGATCTTTGAGTTGCTCCAATATCGATTCAATCGCCGGATCAAAGAAGGACACTGTATTGGTCGGAGGATTTGGGAGATACCAGGGCCAGACATACTTCATGTCCCCTTTGTTGAACTGATGAACGGAGATAAGAAACGCTTCTGCTACAGCATCCCGAATTGTGCGATTCCATAGCAGAGTGCTTTCGATATCCTCTCGACTGGCAGTAAGCAGAAAATCTCCTTGCAAAAGGAACTAGTCGAGAATCAAGTCAGGAACAAGCTGACCAGCAAGGAGTGTTTTCTTACCTTCAAGCCATATTTTCGGATCGGGAGAAATGCGTAAACATTTTGAGGAACAAGCTGAGGTTGGCTGAGGGTTTCGGTCATAGGAAACCCCAGTACTATCTTTGTTGAGTGCCAATTCGGACGCTTCAACTCGTTGGGAAGATTTTCGATGATGTGACTCCTGATCAGGTATCGAAAAGTACTTCCTCCTGCATGCAAAACAGTAATGCGATGCCCTTCTTGCTGACTTTCGACTTTCCAGAACTTCTGTTCCCAGACTGCATTGTTTCGGTCGGCCACCCGGACATCAACCTCCTTGATACGTCTGAGAAATATAAGCAGGTTAGCATCGAAAGTAAGAAGCTCATGAATGAGTGTTTCTTCCTCGTAGGCTTTTGAAAGTTCGAGGTAGATCGAAGTCCATCCAGGCCGAGCAGGTTCGGGAAATTCAGCCCAGATGGGCGCAACCATGCCGAGAAACTTAGTCTTGTCGAATTTGAATGTGAAATCGCAGGATGATATCCACACTGTATCTGCAGCTTTGAACACAGACTTGAATCCAATACCTTTCTCGCCAATATACTCCCCGTCGGTTGCCTTGTCAAACTCTGTGCTTCGACTGATGGCACAAATCGCTTCGACGTTTTCTGCTGTGAAGCCGACCTCATTGCAATCAATACGAAGAAAGCCGGGTTTGTAGGAGAAGCTCAATGTTGGAGTTGTAGTGGCATAGGTATTATCGTCCGCATTTTGTATAATTTCTAGCAAGAAATGCGTCGATCGCTCGTAAAGCTGACCTGATAGACTAGGAGACAATATCAGACGGGAATAAACTATATGTAGTTGATTGAAGTTACTTTTCGAGACAGCTGCTCACTAGCGATTCGAATCGTTTCCCAATGATGGCTGCGTTCAGAGTGTACTCGCGGTTAATCCTCTCGATGAGACATCGTGCCTCGCTTTGCATAGCCATCGCTATTTAGGGCCGGCAAAAGACAGTCACGTCTGAATCAGTTCTGGACAAGGCTGAGAGGCTGCAATCGTGATGCTAACGTTAGCAGGGGACTGGCATGCCGCGGGCGACTTGGTGTATAACTGCGAAAAGTAACGTAGTGAAAACGTATAGCTCTTCGAGCGCAAGACCGTTGTGAAAGTAGAAGTGGACGTGCATGCTGCGCCCCAGGCAGCAGTCTCAATTAGGCAGGATCGCACGGCCTGGCCTTGGTATTGAGTAGGCAGTCCATATGCGACAACAGGAAACAAGGAATCGAAGATTGCAGGAACAAGAAAAAAACGCAGACAGCAGCGACACATAGTAGATTAAGGGTTGACAACCAACAGACTTTGCATTCGGGTTGTGCCTCAAGCCAATACCATTTTTGGATACTCATAGTCTATCTATCTCTCCCCAATCTTTCTTCGTAATCGTCCACTAGCTCATATGCTGGCCGGAACTTTGGTTTCTGTATCCCCTTGGCAGTTCCGTTTGTTTCCCCTACTTGTGGTGCCTGGTTCGACGATGGCTGGCGAGCGAGGACAGGATTTGGATGAGTGTCGGTAGTCCCGCCTAGAGACGTGTATCCCTGGTCGTAGAGGGGGCAATAAGGTATGTTGAGGTATCGTATGAACTGTTTGTGTCTGTCAGTTGGGTCGGACGGCTAGATGACCGCTTGTGATGCTTACCGTCCAAATGTCTACGTAGTGCCAGTCTATGACGGGATGTACACGAACAAATTTAGGCCAGCCCGAGTCTGTGGGATCAAAGTGTTTCAAGTGCTCTCCATGCGGATCTGTCCGCCGCGTCCCCACTAGTATCGCTTTTACTGATGGTGTGTCGCGCAGGTAGTCTGCAAATGCAGCCTTCATAGGCTTTGCGTATTCTAAAAGAGCCAAGGAATATATCTTTATGCTTGTGATGACAAAGGCCTCAACTTCAGCAAAGGGGTGTGAATCTTGGATGTAGACACATTGTATGGCGGTTTCAATGTTGGACGATGGGGTCGGAGCACTTGTTAGCCCACGCTTGTGTAGGGCGCAGAGGTACAGTATCAAGAGGACAAGGCAATCTTTTCCTCCATTGTAAGCCAGAGAGAGCTCTGGTAGACTGAGTACTTGTCAGCCCTCGGATCGTCCCAGGACTCGTCCCGTAGGCAACCACCCACCTATATTGCCCCAGTGCCTCGTCTATGACGCCCAACGCGATGCGCGTCTGCTCCTGTACACTCTTCACGCGGTCCGACACATCCGTCTTCTCCAGAAACGCGGCTATCCGATCATGTATCCTGGCGCATTGCTCGGGGAACGGTAGCGGGGTATCGGTGACGAGGGGCTCTGGGAATCCGAAGGCTGTATTCATTGCAAGGAGTGCGTCAGACGCGACATCAAATGCAGGCGGCTGCGATTACGGAGGCTATGTCTTTACTACTGGTCCGTTCGGGAAACACGTCAAGGCATGCTGCGTGTGTTCGTGTCTGACAGACGCCCAAGGTAGACGCTCGGTTCACCTCTAATCGATATCGGCCCCTCGGTGCATGTCTTTGCGGCGAGGCGCGTGCGACTTCGCAGCAGCCACTCAGACGTCGCAGAGTAAGCCAACGAAAAGGGCATCCCAAACGCCTCCAGGGCACGCCAAAAGGGTCTACAATCCCATAACCAGCAATTGTCAATGGGCAAATTTAGATGGTCTGATTACATGATGACACGACCCGACATCTATGACAAAATGATTAGCCGCGACTGGACCATTTCGCCATCGGACCTCTTGATCTTTCGACTAGACCCTGACTAGTGAGCACGCAATACTGGGGTCACTTTCTACGAGAAAATTGTACAATTGCCGCCGCTGTTAATAAGGTCTCGTCGCTCTGTCGCCGATGACCCGAAACATTACTTGACCTCTCCCTCCCCAGAGGCAACTCTTTACTCTCCCCAGACAATTAATTCGCAGTCACCATGGGGTCCATTACGACTGCTGGAGAGGCTGGTACGTTCCCCTCGGCTTACCACTCATCACCCCGCCACCACCCCTCCATATCAATGCTCGAACATCGAGGGGCCATGAGGCAAATACAAATGGAGATGCTAACTTGTGTGTTTTACAGTGGCCCGAATCGCCCATTTGGCCTCCGATGTGGTTGTGTCCGTCGTTCCTTCCCTCGCCACGGAGTCTGAGTTCTCAGAGGCTCTGCGCACACTCCAGAAAGACAATGCGCCTAGCGTTGTCGCAAAGGAGCGAGTAGAGGTATGTGCAGAATGCTGTTGAAGTACTGAGGAGCCGCCTCTGACAAAATCCCTTCAGGTACTTGCAGTCCGCCAGAACGCGGACCCCCTCCTCTCAGTCTTCCAGCCCATCCGCGCGGGCAAGCTCACCAGCGTGACGACCACGTCCTCGATCCTCGTCAAGTCGATACCCCACCTCTACAAACTCGCACAGTACCCTGTCGTCCTTCACGTGTCGGTACAGCCCGCCGGCTTCCCAGACTTTTCCGACATCACGTCCATCAGGCAGTCTGGCTTTACATTCATTCAGTCCGAGACCCTGCAGGAGGCGCAGGATCTCGCCTTGACTGCACATGCTCTGGCCATCAAGTCGGGCAAGGGTGTTATCCACTTCTTCGACTCTGGGGCATCTGCTTTCAAGAAGGCCATCGAGCAGGAGGATGTGGAATTGGTTCGCAACGTCCTGGACTCGGACGCTGTGGCAACTTTCCACAACACCACATCAGGAGAGACGACTCTGTATGCAGACGATGGCAGGAGCGCCACCTTGTCATTCGCTCGCAGCCAGGCTTTGAACGCCGACAGTGCCTCGGCCGCTCCTACGAGCTCCTCGGAGCCAGCAAAGTCACAACCGGCATCGGAGAGGAACAGCCAGCGAGCAGATTCCTCTGCTGGTTCATCACAGCGTGACACCAGCACCAGTGGTGCGTCTGTGTCTTCGGCGACTACGGTGGATTCATTAGTCTCCAAGCCTGTTTCGTCCGAGGACATCTATCGGTTCGCCACACAGATCTGGGCGACGATCAAGGACGTCACTGGCCGAGAATACGATGCATTCGCCTACACCGGTACGGGCAAGGAGGAAGCTGCCATCTTTTTGTTTGGTGCTGATACGGGTCTCTTCGCCACCGAGCTCGACACTGTGGATGAATCAGAGACGTACGCCAATACCGCTATCATCACAGCCAGGCTATACCGACCATGGTTGGGCGCCTCACTCGCCCCGTTGCTCCCTCAGTCACTCAAGAAGATTGCTGTCCTCGAGCAAGTTCGTCGCAAGACGACCAAATGGGGACCTGTGCTTCTAGATCTGTTGATGTCGTTGAAGTCGAGTGGAAGCTCTCCTATGGTTGTTGGTTATCAACTCGGCTATATTACCGAGAAGACTGTACAACAGGCGCTGCGAGGAGTATTCCAGAACCTTACAAGCGAAACGCCTGTTCAGAACCTACAGGTTGGCAACCTTGATGGACCGGAGCCCCAGCCCACGAAGCTTGAGCAACCCACATTGGAGAATGCTTACACCAAGATCCTAGATCAGGTATTTGGTGACAAACTTCACATCGCCAACCAGCTTGGCTCGGATAACGCTGGCGTCTCCAATGACATTGCTTCAAGCCCAGAATATGGGTTTGGATCTCTCGTGGCCCGAAAGGAACACCGAAAGCGATTCATCGATGAAGCTGCCGACGCATCGAAGAGCAACGACTTCACCACAAAGGCGCCTCAGGAATGGCTCTCCAAGTGGGCACTGAGTGCGAACGACACAGACAAGGCAAACGAACTTGCACCTGACGTCATCGCACGTTTGAGCAACGATGGTTCCGCTGCTGCCACTCAGCTATTGTCCTCGAAGAAGCTGTTCTACAAAGAGTCACCATGGCTGGTTGGATCGGATGCTTGGGCCTACGACCTCGGAAACTCTGGTGTCCATCATGTGCTGGCTTCTGGCGAGAATGTCAACATGTTGATTGTCGATTCCACACCCTACTCGGAACGTGCCGCAGCCGACGCTGCCAGGCGGAAGAAGGACATTGGTCTTTACGCCATGAACTTCGGTAATGCATATGTGGCCTCTGTTGCCGTATACAGCTCCTACACTCAGGTTCTAGAAGCCATGATCGAGGCCGACAAGTTCGACGGCCCTTCCATCGTCCTTGCTTACTTGCCCTACGAGAAGGAGAGCGATTCGCCTTTGGCTGTCCTGCAAGAGACAAAGAAGGCTGTTGACCTTGGTTACTGGCCGCTCTACCGCTGGGACCCCAAGGCCGAGGAGAAGAGCGAGGCGAACTTCAAGCTTGATTCCCCAAGGATCAAGAAGGAGTTAGAAGAGTTCCTTGCTCGCGACAACTACTTGTCTCAGGTCATGAAGAGGCATCCTGAGTTCTCTTCAAATCTTTCGGGATCTTACGGAACCGAGGTCAGGCAATTGCAGAAGCGAAAGGCCAAGGATGCGTACAGCAAGCTTCTTGAAGGCCTTCAAGGTGATCCTGTGACAATCCTGTTTGCTTCTGACAACGGAAACGCGGAGACCCTCGCGAAGCGTCTGGGCAACCGAGGCAAGGCAAGAGGTTTGAAGACTATTGTCATGGCTATGGATGATTTCCCCATGGAGGACCTGCCCAACGAGCAGAACGTTGTCCTGTTCAGCAGTGTGGCCGGTCAGGGAGAGTTCCCTCAGAACGGCAGGACATTCTGGGAAACCGTCAAGGATTCGACTGACCTGGATCTGGCGACAGTCAACTTCGCGGTCTTCGGTCTTGGCGACAGCCACTACTGGCCCCGTAAGGAAGACAAGATCTACTACAACAAGCCCGCCAAGGATCTTCATGCGCGACTCCTTACCCTTGGAGGCAAGCCTTTGGTAGAATGTGGTCTTGGAGACGATCAAGACCCAGATGCTTATCAGACGGCCTATGGCGAGTGGGAACCAGAGCTCTGGCAAAAGCTCGGTGTTGCCAACGTTGAGGGTCTACCTGAGGAGCCAGCACCGATTACGAACGAGGATATGAAGGCTGCCTCGAACTTCCTCCGTGGTACCATTGAGGAAGGCTTGGCTGATGTTTCGACTGGTGCTATCTCAGCGAGTGACCAGCAGCTCACCAAGTTTCACGGCACATACATGCAAGACGACCGCGATCTCCGTGACGAGCGTAAGGCGCAGGGTCTCGAGCCAGCATACTCCTTCATGATTCGATGCCGACTGGCGGGAGGTATCGCCACCCCCCAGCAATGGCTACAGATGGACGAAATCAGCACCAAGCTCGGTAACGAGACCATGAAGTTGACGACCCGACAAACGTTCCAGTTCCACGGCATCGTCAAGGGCAAGCTCAAGCCAGCAATGCAAGCTATCAACAAGTCCTTGATGACTACCATCGCTGCTTGCGGTGACGTCAACCGAAACGTCATGTGCAGTTCTCTCCCGACGCAATCCAAGTACCATGCGCAGGTTCACGCCGTGTCCCAGAAAATCAGTGACCACCTGCTACCTTCGACAACTGCTTATCACGAGATTTGGCTCGAGGATGATGAGACGAAGGAGAAGCGAAAGGTGTCCGGTGAGGCCCTACAGGACCACGAGCCCTTGTACGGCCCTCTCTACCTTCCCCGCAAGTTCAAGATTACCATCGCCATCCCACCACACAACGACACCGATGTCTACGCTCACGACATTGGTCTGATCGCCATCAAGGGTGCCGACGGCAATCTTGAGGGCTTCAACCTCCTTGCCGGTGGCGGTATGGGTGTGACGCACAACAACAAGAAGACCTACCCGCGAACTGGATCTATGTTCGGCTACGTACCTGCTGAAGATGTTCACATTGCGTGCGAGAAGATCATGCTTGTGCAACGTGACCACGGTGACCGCAAGAACAGGAAGCATGCTCGTCTAAAGTACACTATTGACGACATGGGTGTCGATGTGTTCCGTGGCAAGGTCGAAGAGCTTTGGGGCCAGCGATTTGCCGACCCCAAGTCGTTCAAGTTCGACAGCAACGTTGACACGTTCGGCTGGCAGAAGGATGAGGACGGTCTCAACCACTTCACCTTGTTCATCGAGAACGGCCGTATCGAGGATACAGCTGAGTTCCCAATGAAGACTGGTCTCATCGAAGTAGCCAAAGCGCACAAGGGCGAGTTCAGATTGACTGGCAATCAACACTTGATCCTCTCCAATGTTGCGGATGAGGACTTGCCTGCAATGAAGGAGCTCCTGAAGAAGTGGAAGCTCGATAACGTCAACTTCTCTGGTATGAGGTTGTCCAGCTCTGCCTGCGTTGCCTTCCCCACCTGCGGTCTGGCCATGGCCGAGTCCGAACGTTACCTCCCTGTCCTCATCTCCAAACTCGAATCCACACTCGAGGAATCTGGTCTGCGACAAGACAGTATCGTCATGCGTATGACGGGTTGCCCTAACGGATGCGCTCGGCCTTGGCTTGCCGAGGTTGCCTTCGTTGGCAAGGCATACGGCGCGTATAACATGTACCTTGGTGGAGGCTACCACGGCCAACGGTTGAACAAGCTCTACAGGAGTTCCATCAAGGAAGAGGAAATTCTGGAGATTATGCGTCCGATGATCAAGCAATATGCCAAGGAGAGGAATGATGGCGAGCACTTTGGCGATTTCGTCATCAGGAAGGGCTACATCAACGAGACAACGCATGGCATGAACTTCCACGAGAACGTAAGTACTAACACATCCGATAATGTTTAAAGTTTGGTTGCTAACGGATCTTGCAGACTGGGGAAGAGGAGTCTGATGGCGAATAGATGTTGGGCGAAGACATGTGGAGAAATGACTGATGTGCTCATGAGATCGTGTTGGGTTCCTTGTACGGCGTTTCCGGACATTTGACGGCGTTGTTGGAAAATAGGAGCATCCCGGTTTAGTAGATATTCCTTTCCATCGTATTGTAGCAGGAGCAATCCATGTTTATTTCAGTTCAAGCTTTTTGTCGTCTAGTGCTACGCGGGATTTGATCACATGTCGGTGTAGTACAATACCCTACTAAATGCTGTATATGCCTATCCATAGTGACATTTCCCAATATTGCGCGTAAACGATCATGTTTACGGGCTCAACCTCTCCACCTTCCACTCCTCTCCCTCCCCCTTCGTATACCGCAACCTATCATGCAAACGACTCGGCCTACCCTGCCAAAACTCCACAACCTCAGGCACAACCCTCAGCCCACCCCAAAACTCAGGCACGGGGATCTCCTCCTTGCCGTCGAACCGCTTCTCCACATCCTCCACCCGCTTCTCCAGCTCCTCCCGCCCCTGCAGCACCTTGCTCTGCTCGCTAGCCCACGCGCCCAAGCGACTCCCCCGAATGCGCGTGTCATAGTAAACCTGGCTCTCCTCGCTCGTGAGGCGTTCCGTGGGCCCCTCAACACGGACCTGGCGCTCCATCTCGTGCCACCAAAAGGTAAGCGCCGCATAGGGGTTCGAGCGCGTGTCTTCCGCTTTGCGCGACGTGGCCCAGTTCGAGTAGATGACAAAGCCGCGGGCGTCGAGCTCCTTCATGTAGACCATGCGCGCTGAGACCTTTCCTGACGGCAGCGAGGCTGTGGACAAGGTTACCGTTTCGGGCTGGTAGACTGAGTTCGCTTGCGCTTCGGCGAACCAGGCGTGGAATTGGTCTGTGGGTGAGGGGAGGAGGTCGCTGTGGGAAAGGGCGCCTTTGGTGTATTGCGTTGCGTGGCCCGGGTCGGAGGAATTGCTTGTTGGGGCAAAGATTTTCTTGGCGGTGTGCAGCATTTTGAGGGAGTGAAGTTGGGTGCGTTGATAGATGGGTGTTGGTGGTGGTGGTGGTGGAGATGGCAAAACGAATTTGTTTAGGACTGGCCTGATGTGGCGGAGATGGGAAGAGGCTTTTGGTGTCAACATCAGCGTTTTAATGACTAGATCCTCTGGGTACAAACTTTTGCTGGATAAATCTGTATGGCTTCAGCAATCGTTCCAATCGCAATTAGACCTTCCATAACTTACTGATACTACGCAACCCAATGTGTAGAGTCCCTGTCCTGTTCAGATGTACGCAGTGTAGTTTTTTGTGCTTGGTTGTAATCTTGTCCACACTCGTAGAGTGGTGTGATTTAATCGACGTGTGGAGAGCAAGTCTTCACGATCGTGAGAAGGTGGGGTGACGTACTAGCGCGTGTCTACGTTGTGACATCGAGTCTTCTAGCTAAGAACACACAAAGCGCTGCACTCTCATCATGGATTCTGGCTCAAATTCGTACCAGTATAATCTAGGCTCTTTTCATCGTAAAGTCACGACCTCGAATGCAAGTGCGCAGTCGTGGTTTAACCGTGGTCTGATATGGAGCTATGCGTTTCATCATGAAGAGTCAGCTCGATGTTTCGAGCGGGCAATCGAAGCAGACCCACATTGCGCAATGGCTTACTGGGGAGTGAGTGTCCGTTTTGAGGACTTTGTGAAACTGGCAACTGATGGATGTAGCTTGCCTTTGCTCTCGGACCAAACTACAATAAGCCTTGGGACCTTTTCGACGAGAACGAATTGAAAGCAACCTTGGAGAATATCACTGCCGCGAATGCGAAAGCAAAAGAGACAGCATCTGGGTCGACGGAGCTGGAGAAGGCTCTCATCGATGCAATACAGATTCGTGTGCCTAAGGGACTGGATGAGGTCGCATTTCGGACATGTAACGAGGCCTATGCGGAGGCCATGAAACGTGTTTACGGGAAGTTCCCGGAAGACCTTGATGTCACATCTCTCTATGCCGACTCAATCATGAACTTGTCAGCATGGGATCTTTGGGACTTGAAAACAGGTGAACCAACCCCTGGAGCCCGGTCGTTGGAAGCCAAAGCGATTCTAGAGAAAGCACTCAAACAGGAAGGCGTGTACAAACACCCAAGTATCCTCCACCTGTACATCCATCTCATGGAAATGTCGAAGACGCCAGAGGTGGCATTGATCGCCGCAGACCACCTTCGGAGCTTGATTCCCGACGCAGGCCATCTGGTACACATGCCGTCGCACCTCGACATCCTTGTAGGCGACTATAGACGTGCTATTGCTTCCAATGCGGATGCGTGTCTAGCGGACGAGAAATACCTTGGCGAACACGGAGGCGACAACTTCTACTCTTTCTACCGCATGCATGACTACCACTCGTTGATCTACGCCGCTATGTTTGCAGGTCAGTCGAAGGTCGCTTTGGAGGCAGTGGACCGTATGGAAGCATCACTTCCGGAATCACTTCTTCGGATTGAGAGTCCACCTATGGCCGACTGGTTAGAAAGCTTCGCATCAGTACGAGTTCATGTCTTGGTTCGTTTCGGTCGCTGGAAAGATATAATTGCTCTCGATATGCCAGATGACAAAGATTTATACAGTGTTACAACCGCGATGTATCACTATGGGAAAGGAGTTGCATACGCAGCTACTGGGGATACCAATAATGCACAGATACAACGCGACTCATTAAGCGAGGCGGTCAGTCGCATCCCATCATCCCGAATATGCGGCGACTTCCCCAACCGGTCAAACGTCGTGCTTAAAGTTGGCCTTGCAATGCTAGACGGCGAGCTGGAATATCGCAAGGGCAACTTCGATCTTGCCTTCAAGCACCTAGAAACTGCAATTGAACGAGACGACGCACTCACGTATGCGGAACCATGGCCCTGGATGCAGCCCACCCGACATGCATATGCTGCTCTGCTGATGGAGCAAGGTCGCGTGGAGGATGCCGCAGCTGCTCACAGGGCGGATCTGGGATTCGACAACACTCTGCCAAGGGCAAGACAGCATCCTAATAATGTCTGGGCTCTGCATGGCTATCACGAATGTTTAACCAAGCTTGGCAAAAAAGATGAGGCGGATATAGTAGATCAGCAGCTGAGACTGGCTCAAGCCGTAGCCGATGTTGACGTTAAGGCGAGCTGTTATTGTCGAGGCACCGGAAGCTTGACCTGCACGTAACTTCTGTGGCCCTGGCTGATCCATGTCAACCCTAATTGCGTATGCTCACGCAATGCAGGGACACCTGGTCCCTGCTTGTTCACGCGGTAGGAGCGTGCCGATAGCAATTTATGGAAGAATAATTTGACAGATTCTGACAGATCTCCACACCTTCAGCCTTCTTTCCAATCTTTCCTATTATCGACCTTTACTAGCTCCAAGATATCTACATGACACAACCAGGCACTCTTTATCTCTAGTATTCCATCCTACCTTCGGCGCACTCCGTGGATTGCAGTCATGCCAATCAGTAATAGGTTGTTTCAGGTAGGTACTTCAAATCAGCACTAGAAACGAAAATGGAACATGTCGGGTTTGGTTGTTTGGTTTCTGCTTGGTATTGCGAGCTCGCGTAAACTTTTATGGCTCCAGGAGGCCTAATCCATGTGCTCAGAAAAAATACCGTCCACCAATCAGTGAGCGACATTCCAGGATGAATGAAGACTGATAGGTCAGATCGGCAGGCACGTAGGATCGCTGGCCTTTCCCTGTTTGTTCTTAGCCTGTTAAACCAACATCTACCCTAGTCTCCCCTTCGCTGTTGATAATGTGGTTGCGGCGTCTATGAGCGGCTGAAGTAAGCAGTGACATTCACGGTTACATCTATCCCGTCTCGGCCCGGGAAGGCCCTCCACACGCGAGACTGAAACCCTGGGAACACAGGTAATCCAATCGTCTTCCCTCAGCCGTGCGCATCTTTTTTTTAACTCTACACTACTACCACCTAGTTCCTCGCCGACGTCGGATGGCGGACTTCCAGCTTGGTAAATGACTCTTTCGCGATTGCGACTTGTCTAAACTAGTGGTATTCTGCCAGATGGTGGCGGTGCTAGCCACAACAAGTAGAACTCACTGTGGATCGGAAGTCGTTCCATCCTTAGCGGATACGACCCGTAAAATGCATGCGCATCATTTGCCGGTGTCGACCGCCCTACGCCCATTGTGGCAAATGCCGCGAAACACCGGTCTCAAGACTGGAATAGTCCTGTCGCCGAAGATTTAGACAAACAGACACAAAGAAGCGTTCAACCCACGGGGAAGACCCTCATCTCCAGGTGTTCTACGGGTACAGAACATGTAGCTACGGATTTACTCGGGCCTGGCATACTGTAGTAATGACATTGCGATCTACTTGACTCTACTTAGTCGCTGGCGCGTGAACACGAAGATCATCCGTCACTAGGCGAGTAAGTAGTCCACGACCACGTTCTCAGCTCTGAATCGTCCACTCCTACGAGGCCGGGAGACGACCCTGCTCCCCTGGTCCCAGCCCGGTCATGAATCCTTTGTATGCTTCGCTTCGGACGTGCCAGCCGTGTTGCCATCCCTGATGCACGCAGGTTCATGTCGAGTCGAGGGCTCTTCAGCCCTCGGGTCTTAATACCCAGAGTGACCTGCCCCTCGGTGACACCCGAGACTTTGGGACTAACGGTGATATATTCTCGCCGCAACCGTCTGGTGTTTGCAGAAACTTTGGGTGTCCCTCAAGTTTTACGTCAACATTGCCTAATATGGTTGAAAATCGTGGCCCGGAGCTTCAGGTTGTACGTCTAAGATCGTATAGAGTGGATATTCGAGAATAGTTCACTGACTGAAACAGGTGGTGTCAACCTTCGTCGCAGTAGCCTTCATCGCAGTTGTCCTCCGCGTCTATGTTAGACTGTTTCTCGTAAAAGCTTTCGGATGGGATGACTCGTGGATGGTGGCCGCGCTACTCGCACAAATAATGTTTGCAGCAGCTGCTTTAGGCGGCGTACATTATGGTAAACAAGCATTGTATACATGGGAAGTTTGACATGCTGACAGTCGAACAGGAACTGGCCGCCATATGGCCGACCTCACTGCTGAGAATGCCATGAAAGCAATGCGGGTGAGTGGACAAAGACAACAACGAGATCATGAACAACTTCTAACAGACCACAGTATTGGTGGATCTGTTACATAGGCTACTGTCTATCTATGATCGCCGCCAAAATATCCATTGGCCTGTTCCTCCTTCGCGTCACGGTCAGCAAGATACATCGCTGGATCATCTTCATCGCCATGGGGTTATCCGTCCTCACCGGTCTCACCTTCTTCTTCGTAACACTCTTTCAATGCTCGCCAATATCATTCTTCTGGAATCAAAACCAACCCGGGAGTTGCGTGCCCACCGATGTCATCATTGCCCTCACCTTCCTGTACAGCGCCGTGGCAATCATCACCGACTTTACATTCGCTATCCTGCCATTTTTCCTAATAATGGGCTTGAACATGTCGATGAACATGAAGGTCATGCTTATTCCCATTTTAGGCATGGCTTGCATGTAAGTTCAAACCACCTCCATTGCTTCCTAATATACTGACAAACTTCCTACAGTGCAAGTGTAGCTGTAGTCGTCCGACTCGCGTATGTCATGGACTTCAAGAATCCCGACTTCCTCTGGGCCACCCTCGACATCGCAATCTGGAGCGACATCGAACAAGGACTCGCCATAACGGCCGGTAGTCTCGCAACACTCCGTCCGCTCTACCGAATAGTCTCATCAACCCTTGGCTTCGCAACGACTCAACCAGGCCAGCAATCAAAATCGAACATGAACTTGAAATCGCCGCAATGGGATAGCGGAATGCCGGATGCAAGTCGAAGAAAGAAGGGCCCGTTCAGCTTTTCGTCTACGTTGATGCGGACAGAAAGGGGGCAAACAATGCAAGATAAAGATGAGGAATACACCATGGGTTCTCTCGCTCCCATACGTTTGAGGGATGACCTTATCGACGAGGAGACGAATGAGAAGGGGTTTAATGCTTGGGAGATACGAGCAGGGAAAAGCGCAGACGAAGATGCGTTGATTAAAGGGAAAATCACTATGCAAAAGCAAGTGTATCAGCAGTCAGATCAACTGTAACGATCTGTCAAAGCGTTGAAAATTTTAACTGTACTTGATGAAGACGTTTTTGAAACCTGCGTTTGGGGAGTTGTTTCTTTTCATTGATACCCAGGTAGGCGCGCGATATGAATAAAAACATTAATTTAATGAACTTTGGAGATTACAAGTGTATTTACCGATAGGAGATGATGTCTACAGGCGAAGCTGGGGGACTTGAGTACGCTCTGCAATTACCAAAATTGCCGCAGCGTGCTCTAAAATTAAACTCACTTATTTAACGTATACAGTGTCATGGAGTTTGATAGACTCGCTACCCGCTCTTGAAAAGCGGATTTGTATATTGAGAATTGGTAATTACGATTAAATAGCACGTCATCATTTGATTCATGTCTCCTTGTGGCAGCCGTAGTTAGGCTCAATGCGAAGCGCTGAACTTTGCTCGGAGAAACGCTTCGACCTCCGCATCCGTTGGTTCTTGCTGTACATGGGCTATATCTCTAGGTTGAGCCTCCTTGTTAGATTCTTCGACCCTTCCCTTGAACTTCCCACTGCTGGAACTATCTATCGATACCCTCTCGTGTGTCACTGTATTACTCGAAACGCCATTGACCGCCGCACCGCTATGCTGTTGCTCCTGAACACCCTCCATGTTACTGGGTTCCTTTGCAACAGTACCCCCAGCCGTCTCATTTGTTGGCAGCAGACCGCCATGATACGGCTTCTTCGCATTCTCTACAGCGTCTGTATTGATCTTCCAGATTCCTCCTCCTCGATCGACGGTGAAAGAGTTGTTGTCATGGAATGCTAGACTGTCGAAGATCGGATCTTGCTGGACGCGTTGGAAGAACACACTTTTCCACGTCTCACCACGAGCCTTTTCATCTTTCCTCATCTCTCGCTGACCACGCTCGACCACGGACTTTGCATTGACTGTAGTTTTCATATCGCCGTTTCTCAGAGCCGCAATGACGTCTTTCCAGGCTTTTCGTGATTCCCATCCATCTTGCTTTTCCAAGTCGGCAACTTCTAGAGGCATCGAGGGCAGGGCGTTGATATCGAACGTCTCGACGTCTTTTCCAGTCCTCGCATCTTGAATGGTAGAGCTCCCATTCCATGCTCCTTTGGCTGTGTATATATCCTCGTCTGGCCGATCAACATGGAATAGTCGCGCTTCGAATCCATTCTTTGTGCCCCCGCCAAAGAATCCTTTGCCTCCGAACTTGACATGGGAAACGTATCCATTTGATGAGATAAGCGAGTATTCTCCATGCAGTTCTGGGTATGGCGTCCCACCCAATATCCCCTTTACCTTGATATTTGGTACCGGGATAAGGTAATCCTCGTCGTATTTGTCGATATGGAGTACCGCATAGCCCTTCTGCTTGATGCTCACGCTTCCATTGAACGTTATCTCTTGTTGTGTAAAGCCTTCCGCTCGGACGCCATACTTGTCGTTCCACAGATAGCAAGCCGTTATAGGCGGATGATGGCTGACCTGTTCAGACAACAATTTAGTTTCCCCTAACTCTTTATCTTTCCAGCTCCCAGAGAATAGTTCGCCGAGAAACGCATTCAATGGCTTCTTCACCCCCTCATCCTCCCCTCGTCCTGCATACTGCTGGTTTCTTAACGACCCCAGAAACCATTTCAGAACCAACAGCGCCCGCTTTTCGGCATCGGGCTCGGTGGCTGGCGCTACGAAGATCTTGGGATGATCTGCCCAGTATTGGGGTAATTCTACCGTTGAATTCTCGGCGAGGACAAAGGGCGGCGCGGTGATATTAGACAAGTCTCCCTGAATAGTTGCTATGGACGCCAGGAACTCCCGCAGCATCGACCGATTCGACGCAATTGAGCCTGGCATGACGATGTGATGGATTTAACGGTGCCATGACTGACATCTGTCAGTAGTTATGGTGGGTGCCAAGGTGAAAGTCATGACGTCGATTCCGGCAGCATCCTTGTGGCGCATGTACGATCCTGTATGAGTTTTACGAAACAGATCGAGTGTGACCGAAACTCGGTGCAGTAGGCAATCCTTCGGTACATGCAAACAGGAGATCTCCCCCACATTCGAATCAGCATTTCCCAACATCGGTTACACTTCGGTGCAGGGCAAGAAGCTAGCTTGGAAGTAATCTAGGCATTCGCTTATGTTTCCATTTCCTACAACCTTCACGTCACATCATTCCTTCAGCGCATAGACCAAAGCAGACTGGTATCACGACAGCCGGCAGATATGCAAGGTACATGTCGTGTCGCTCTTTACCAGTATCGGTATTGCACAATGAGGCTGTGAACAAGGTCTCCATCTTTCATCACAGAATAACAAAACGGCGATGAACGTCTGCCGGTGGTATAACCTACTTATTTTAGAAGCTTTCGGTATTCACATTTACATCTTGTGTAAAGATAAGAAGGTCGTTCAACCTGCCAGGACGAATAGTCATCACAATGTCTGAACACGCTGACTTCTTATACAGAGAAATTATGACATGTTACAACAAACACTACGATACATGTTTTACCAACTTACTGCTTTTGGCACCATCGACTCAAGGTTTGGATGTGCGGCTTCAATTCCGTCGAATTTGCCCGACTTGGCTGTCCTACTTCACCGACGAAGACGCGTACAACACTACTGATCCCACACGTGTGCTAATATCTATGTGTACACAATCGAGACCTGAACTTGCGGGTTACTGTAGCTTTCCCCAGGCTCGGAAGTGTAGCGTGGACCTTTTGCATGGGTAGTACGACCCTGGCATATATCTCAACATGCAAAGAACATCGATATGCACACGTAGAGAGGAGCTCTAGGGTATACTTTCCAGCAATTCTGTTCAGAAAACAGGACTGCATGGCGGATTTACAGTAAGACACTAACTCCTTCTAATGAACATACAGGGCGGACAACACGTCTCCAAGCAGAGCAGACACTGCGACAACCCTAAGTTGGGACCTGGGAAACGTGGGAATAACGTTTCGACAGACCGACCAAGCCTTCGGTACGCCTCTCGAAAACCGCTATCAAGCCAAGAGCCTTACAACGTCAACCCTCGAATCACAAGATTCTGCATCTTGATATTCTTGGCAATCCTTCCAAAGATGACCTAGCGGCCAGCAAGGTGGGTCGGGCGTCATGTACTCCACTGATAACGAGGGACAACATCCACGAGCTCCCCGACGGCCTCACGTAACTGAGCACCTCCGCTATGTCTTTCCCCAATTCATGGCTGATTGGCGTCGCTGGGGCTTGGGGTTGACGAATGTAGCCCTGGCTCAGCTCGAGATAAGGGCTGTTCAAGGTCTTGACAAGATGTAAGTAAGCCTTGGCCATGATCTCCAAGAGTGTAGGTATATAAGAGGCGGAGTCTTCAAGTATAAGAAATATTGCAGCCGCAAACTTCGACAATCAGCCATCGAGATGAGGTTCTCCACTCAACTGCTTCCTCTCTTCACGAGCTTGGCTTTTGCTGCGCCCCTCGACCTTGCCAGATCTGACCTTCATAAGCTCTTCGTCCGACAGGACATCCAGACACCCGTGAACGCCTCACTACCCAATATCACCATTTTCGCAACAGGAGGCACAATTGCCTCCGTAGGCACTTCCAACACGCAAACAACAGGATATTCCGTCGGACTCGGCGTCCAACAACTAGTCACCGCCGTCCCGGAGCTCCTCAACATCTCCAACATCGCCGGCTACCAAATCTCCAACGTCGACTCTGGCAGCATCAACGAGACCATCTCCCTAACCCTATCCCACATGATAAACGAGGAGTTAGCAAAACCCGAAATCTCGGGCGTAGTCGTAACCCACGGAACAGACACCCTGGAAGAAACAGCCTTCTTCCTCTCCTCAACCGTAAACTCCACCAAGCCCGTCATCATCGTCGGCGCAATGCGCCCCGCAACAGCCCTCTCCGCCGACGGCCCCCTGAACCTCTACCAAGCCGTACTCCTCGCCGCCTCCCCCGCAGCCCTCAACCGCGGCACCATGATCGTGCTCAACGACCGCATCGGCTCCGCCTTCTACACGACGAAAAATAACGCAAACACACTCGACACCTTCTCCAGCACCGAAGCCGGCCAGCTAGGCGTCTTCGTAAACCAAGTTCCCTATTTCTTCTACGCGCCCGCCGAGCCCGTCGGCCGCCTGGTCTTCGATATCTCCTCCGCCACGGATCTCGCACAGGTGGACATCCTGTTCGCGCACCAGGATATGAATCCCGCGCTGTTCGAGGCGTCGTATGCGGCGGGTGCGCAGGGCATTGTGTTCGCGGGGACGGGCGCGGGGGGGTATTCGCGGAAAGCTGGGGTGGCGGCGAGTGCGTTGTATAATGCGACCGGCATTCCCATTGTGGCCAGCCATAGGAGTGCGGATGGACTTGTTCCGTTGAGTGAGGAGGGGAGCTGGGCGATTGGGAGCGGGTTTTATAATCCGCAGAAGGCGAGGGTGTTGCTGCAGTTGGCGCTTACTGTGGGGTGGAGTGTGGAGGAGGTTAGGGAGGGGTTTGCGAAGAGTCTTCCTATGCCTGCGTAGTGTAGGGGTTGGGGGTGGTTATGTGACGATAGTGACGATGATGAATAATACGATGATTTTTGGAATTCAAGATGTGGATCTATAGACTTTACTCTTATTACCACGGAAATGCTTTTGTGGGCGGGTATACGGATGCGTCGGCTCTGTGAAAGGCAGCATGGCTTGTCGTCGAAAAACGCATAACAGTAGGCTGGGGGATGTTGATCTCAACTGCCATTCTCAACCTACGCTCACACACGCGACCAAACCGCAAGGTCACAACCCTTTATACAAGCTCACTCGATCGGTGTAATCATTATCCCAACCCCAGTCCCACCTCTTACTCATATCAAAGGCCAATTCAACGAACAACGACGCCAAACAGTAAACGCATCCAGAAACACCAAAACCATCGCCCTAGTGTAAGAACTCAAGCGTACGTCTTATTCCTCTTGAGATGTTCCACTCCAGAAACCCACCTTCTCGACGACATCAAGCCGATTATTCTCCCCATCCACATTGCACAGCTCGCACCCTATCCCGAGGACAACGTGTGCTGTACCTCCATAAACCCCGATATCCGTTTTTGTTGCATTGTGTTCGTCTCGTGCTGAATGGACAGAGACGCAAAACGCGCAGGGTTCGGCAAAGTTGGTGTGGGGAGCAAGATTAATCGCACCTATATCCAAGCGAGTCCTTCTCTAACCAGAGATCCCAAGATATCAGGGGTAAAAGTAGCGGTTCATCTTGGGATATTAGTAGCACCTAGGTATACGACACAAGCCCGGCAGACACATAAACTCACCTCTCAGTAAAGCGTACGTATCCACACCCCAGCGCCAGATAGACAAGAGCGAAAAGTAAGATGTTCATAAATCGTTCCTATATCCAGTGGTTGGTTGATATATATCCCAACCTCTTATACTGCTGGCATGCCATGGTACATCGCTAAACCGCACGGAAAAAAGCAGACTCAACCCCGCTCCCACTCAATCGTTGTAATTCACAACCCCGCTCCCATCTTTATTCGCCTTAGGCACACCATACCGCGCGCTCAACTCATCTTCCTGACTCCCACTCTTCGGGTCGAGATACGGGCGTTCAGCGCGCACCGCCACTCTAACCGCATGGCGGCGATGCGGCGCGAAGCCATAAGTCGCGGAGTGATTCTTTGCAACCGTTAGAAAAGTGCTCGAAAACGCGTGTGGAGACAGAACAGGAGCGAACTCACGCTAACCCTATTATCCCAAAACGCGACATCCCCCGCCCCCCACTGAAACCTAACATGCACCTCCGGGCTCGTCGCCACAATCTCATTCAACAGCGCAATAACATGATCGCTCTCCGTCTTGGGCACGCCGACGATTTTCGTCACAAACCCAGGGTTGAAGAAGATGCTCTTCCAGCCGGTAACGGGGTTGGTGCGCACGAGCGGGTGCTCGGTGGTGACGGGCTCGCGGCGCACGGTGCGGCCCAGGTCGCGCGTGCCTTGGGCTTGTAGGTCGGCGGAGTGCAGCGCGGTGAGGGATTCGAGGTAGGTTTGCATGTGGGGCGAGAGCATGTCGTAGGCGGCGTATTGGGAGGACCAGAGGGTGTCGCCGCCGCCGCCGAGGGGGGGGCCGGTCAGGACTTTGAGGCAGGTGTAGGAGGGGGGTTGGAGTTCGTATGTTACCTATATGGGGGGTTAGGGGTGGGGGGTTTGAGGAGAAGGGGGGGCTTACGTCGGAGTGCCATAGGAAGGTGGGTGTGAATAGCGCGCGGAGATCGGGGCTATTCTCCCCTGTGTACACGACGTGCACGTCTTCTAGCCCTTCTCGTCGCGGCACCGCTGTGGTGGCGTGTTGGTGGAGTTCGCCGAAGTACTGGCCGAGACGGCGCTGCTCCTCGATGCCGAAGTTCTTCTGATTGCGGAAGAATACAACGCCCCTTGTGGCGATCAACCGCGCGAGGTCGTTCTTCTGCGCGTCTGTGATGTTGGCTAGATCAATGCCGTGGATCTCTGTCCCGATCTTGGGGTTGTAGTCGAAGACGTTTGATGCGGATGCGAGGAGGTTCTTGAAGTTTGGGTCGCCGAGCTGGCCCTTGTCTGAGTAAGGGATCTCGGTGTAGGCTGGCCATTGGATGGCTGGGAAGCTTGGCCGGAGGTCTTCGTACTCGTATGTTTCGTCATGCTGTTGGACGGTTGTCCGTCCTGGGATGTAGTTGTGGGCGTTGACAGACTTGGCTGGTTGCTTGGGTGTTGTGGTGGGAGCACTGCTCGGTGTGTATTGGGGTTCTACGAGTCCTGGCGCCATGGTGATCGGAGGAGGGGTGTTTGACCCGATGATATGTGGATAGCTGTGTTTGATGTTGTAGGTGTCTTGGTGGGTAGATCCCAAGCAAGCTTCTCTGTGTGTATATGAAAGCGGGATAGATGTATAATAACTCAAATCTTGATCTAACAGAGGATTGCAATAGTTGAGGATGAAGAAGTGATTCAAGGACGACTGAGGTGTATCGATGATATGAGAATGCTCGGAGAATAAACAGGAGCAATGCTCGTACTTATATCAATCTCTTTTGGAAGAACGCCAGGACACTTGTCACTACCTGTACACGCTTACCTCACCGTGGAAATTGCGCCATCGCACACAATCAGATTCCCCGCCTATATTTGACCGTCTTCTCCACAATCTCGTTGCTGACTGATCTTAATCTCAAACTGCAGCCTCTTTCTGCCCCAAGCCAGGAGACGTGATCCGGGGAAACCGATAAAGGAGTTTTGTATTCTGATTGCCATGATATTTCGTCAGAGATGATGGTGTTCACATCATGTCGAAGGGCGTTCGCCATGTATCCAGGAGATTACGATACCCATATGCGTTGCTGAGCGATCACTGATGAGATGACGAATGACATCGAGTCAATCGCACCCCAATCTTTGACACGACTCTTACATCGGAATTTATCCTCATATCTGGTTACAAGAGCCCGTTGGCGGCTCTGAAATCAGCCGCATCGGGATTCGATTCGGTGTTGAAGTCTGTGGGGATGACGCACTAGCGCCGATTTGGTAGGTTGTGTGATATGTCGCCATATCACGTCTTCGCTCGCCTTCAGAATCACCACGACGCATGGACCACGTCTAAAGTATTTAAATCGCGTGCTGCCTGGATGACGACGCTGTCTTTGATTATCCGTTATTTAAGGTTGAGCGATGTTTGTTGCTGGCGTGTTCACAGCCATAGAGATCCACGCTTGTCGTCGTTTTAGGAAATGCCTAGATGAGCTCGATCAACTAGTGTAAGATTGTACTTGGGATACGCTAAGATAAGTAATATCGGGTGAAAGTGAGACGACGTAGAACGTGAAGCGCGATGATAGAGAGTCCATTGTGATAGCGTGATGGATAAATGTTTCGCTCTTTTCGACTGGATCGTAATTTCGTTATATGACGCCGTAACATTCATGGCGCCAGTCCCAGTACCTAAACTCCTCTAAATATTCACAACAAATGGAAGTCTTTCCCAAAGTAAACCCTTCTCTTGAACGCCCCAATTCTGTTCCTGTGTCAATCTATGACGCTCTCATTCAGACCATGTTTATGAAAAGGAATTGCAGCTTCGAATCTCGGACTCGTTGACGGCGAGCGGGTTTATGGTTCCTTTCGAGGCGATGACATGAAGTCAAGCGTGGGTATGGGCACGCCGTTCAGGTTTGTCCACTTGATGAAGGGACTAGGTGGAGCGTCCGCAACGACCTTGGGGTCTTTAGAGTCCTTGGCGCCATTCTCTGGAGAGGCTGCTATTGCGTCGTACTTGCTCCGTCCTCTCTTGAAGCCTTTGGCCTCCAACAACGGGGTCCAGTAGGGATGCTGTCCCTTGTGTATGCGGTAGAGCTCGTAGTTGCCAAAGATCAGGACGAGGGTGGCGGCAATGGGGAGCTTGGTGATGTTGTGATATATCTTTGTGGAACTCATACTGAATATAAATATTGTAGACGTTGGAGGACGCGTGCCGGCGCGAGGGAGAGGGTGCAGAGGATGTGGAGCGTGCAGAGCGTGGCAGAGGTCAAGTGGATGCAGTGCGGAGGAGGAGCATGGTGAGTGGCTGGAGCGCGGGGACGGCCTTGGCTCATATCTCTCTTCCAACTTCTCCAAAGTTGATACCTACCAACGTTTGTGCATTGGGGATATTTCAACACTCGACGCCATCGGGGCTGTTCTCCACCATGGACGACCTCGCGAACCTCGAGTTCCTCTCGCTCGTGTCCAAGGTCACGTCAGAAATCCAGAACCATCTGGGCCTGTCGGACAAGACGCTCGCCGAGTTCGTCATCGCGCAGCATGCAAAGTCAAAGGGCGCCGTCGACTTCCAGCAGCAGCTCGAGGACATGGGCGCCGAGTTCCCGACGAGCCTGGTCGAGAGCATCGACCGCCTGGTGCTGACGCTGCACCCCAAGTACAAGGCCAAGGGCGCCGGCCAGGGAAAGGCAGGCGCAAACGGCCACGACGGCGGCGACGACACGGACCGCAAGACGCGCGTGTTCAAGGGCCTGGCCATCCCCGACAAGGACGTCGACTATGACGTTGCCGACACGGCGCCTGCGAATGGCGGACTCGACGCGCTGGACGACACGTTCGCCATGCTCGAGGGCCTGGCTGGCAAGGGCCCGGCCAAGCCCAAGGAGCGGTCGCGCAAGCGGAGCATGAGCCCCTACGACAGCGACGACGAAAGCAGGAGCAAGCGACACCGCCGCAGGGAGAGGTCGACGTCGACGTCGCAGAGCCCACGCAGAGGGCGCACGCAGCAAAACGACGAGCTGGTCTTCGAGGACGAGTTTGGACGCACCCGCACCGTCAAGCCCGCCGACACCAAGCGCAGCCGCAAGAAGTACCGCGACGAAGACGTCGACGAGTTCCGCCGCCAGCCCGCCGCCGAGCTCGACGACGAGCCCGTGCTGTTCAAGGTCTACAACGGCAAGGTCACGGGCGTCAAGGACTTTGGCGCCTTTGTCAACCTGCAGGGCGTCAAGGGCAAGGTCGATGGGCTGGTCCACGTCACCCAGATGCAGGAGGGCGCCCGAGTCAACCACCCCTCCGACCTGGTCTCGAGATGGCAGGAGGTCAAAGTCAAGGTCATCAAGATGGAAGGGGGCAAGATCTCGCTCTCCATGAAGGAGGTCGACCAGCGGACCGGCCGCGATCTGGCTCCCGCGCGCCGCATAGCCTCGGGCGCAAACTCGCAGGGCCTGGGAGGAATACCAGGCCTCGACAGCGCCGTGCCCGTCGTCGAAGATGGCTACAACAGTCGCAAGAACGGCATGCGGAAACGGATGACTTCGCCCGAGCGCTGGGAGATCCAGCAGCTGATCGCGTCTGGCGTCATACCCAGGTCAGATTACCCAGACATCGACGAGGAGCACAACGCGCACATCAACGGCGAGGGAGGTTTCGAGGAAGAAGAGGACGTAGATATTGAAGTGCGTGACGAGGAACCTCCTTTCTTGGCCGGCCAGACCAAGCAGTCGTTGGAGCTTTCACCCATCCGAGTCGTTAAAGCACCGGATGGCTCGCTCAACCGTGCGGCCATGGCAGGAGACAACCTGGCGAAAGAGCGACGCGATCTACGGCAGCAGGAAGCACAAGAGAAGGCTGCCAAGGAGGCGTCACAGGTCGACCTCAGCAGTCAGTGGAACGACCCCATGGCGCAGCAACGCCAGTTTGCAAGCGATCTGCGCAACACGCGGACGAACCAGGCTGGGGAAGCCCTGCCAGAATGGAAGAAGATCTCCACCGGCAGCAGAGATACTTCATTTGGCAAGCGTACAGACATGAGCATGAAGGACCAACGAGAATCGCTGCCTGTCTACAAGTTCAGAAAGCAACTCCTCGAAGCTGTTGCAGC
Organism: Dothidotthia symphoricarpi CBS 119687; assembly: GCF_010015815.1. Classification (NCBI taxonomy): domain Eukaryota; kingdom Fungi; phylum Ascomycota; class Dothideomycetes; order Pleosporales; family Dothidotthiaceae; genus Dothidotthia; species Dothidotthia symphoricarpi. The sequence continues at coordinate 1,065,062 of NW_022985017.1, read as the reverse complement.
CCATCAAATCCTCGTCGTCATTGGCGATACCGGGTCTGGAAAGACGACGCAGGTCACCCAATATCTGGCAGAAGGCGGATATGCGAATGAGGGGGTCATTGGTTGCACACAGCCTAGGCGTGTTGCCGCCATGAGTGTCGCCAAACGTGTCGCTGAGGAAGTTGGCTGCAAGCTTGGGAACGAGGTCGGCTACACGATTCGATTCGAGGACTGCACATCCCCAGACACACGCATCAAGTACATGACAGACGGTATCCTGCAGCGAGAGATTCTGCTAGACCCCCTGCTGTCCAAGTACAGCTGCATCATGTTGGACGAGGCTCACGAACGTACTATCGCTACTGATGTCCTGTTCGGATTGCTGAAGAAGACGCTCAAGCGACGCCCGGATATGAAACTCATCGTCACGAGTGCCACCCTCGACGCCGACAAGTTCTCCGAGTACTTCTACAAATGCCCCATCTTCACGATCCCTGGCCGCACGTTCCCCGTCGAGGTCATGTACAGCCGCGAGCCAGAGTCGGACTACCTGGACGCCGCGCTCGTCACAGTCATGCAGATCCACCTAACAGAGCCAGCAGGCGATATCCTGCTCTTCCTGACAGGTAAAGAAGAAATCGACTCCTCATGCGAAGTCATCTCCGAACGCATGAAAGCCCTAGGCCCCAACGTCCCCGAGCTAATGATCCTGCCCATCTACGGCGCCCTCCCCTCGGAAACAGCAACACGCATCTTCGAGCCCGCACCCCCAGGGAGCCGCAAAGTCGTCATCGCGACCAACATCGCCGAAACCAGTCTGACAATCGACGGCATCTACTACGTCGTCGACCCAGGTTTCGTGAAACAAAGCTCCTACGACGGGAAACTCGGCATGGACCGTCTGCAAATCACGCCCATCTCGCAGGCCCAGGCCCGCCAGCGCAGCGGCCGCGCAGGCCGTACGGGACCTGGAAAATGCTTCCGCCTCTACACCGAAGCCGCCTTCCAGAACGAAATGCTACCAACCACCATCCCGGAAATCCAGCGCCAGAACCTCTCCAATACGATCCTCATGCTGAAGGCAATGGGCATAAACGACCTTCTGCACTTCGACTTCATGGACCCGCCGCCCACTAACACCATGCTGACGGCGCTCGAGGAACTGTACCAGCTGGGTGCGCTCGACGACGAAGGCCTACTAACGCGTCTGGGCCGCCAAATGGCAGATTTCCCCATGGACCCCTCGCTTTCAAAATCCCTAATAACCTCCGTCGAAATGTCCTGCTCGGACGAAATCCTCACAATCGTCGCCATGATCAGCGCAACGCAATCTGTCTTCCACCGCCCCCGCGACAAGCAGCAGCAAGCCGACCAGAAGAAGCAGAAATTCAACGACGCGTCCGGCGACCACCTCACACTGCTAAACGTCTACAACGCCTGGACACAAGCTGGTTTCAACATAGCGTGGTGCCACGAGAACTTCGTCATGCCAAAGAACATGCAACGTGTTCGCGATGTGCGCACGCAGTTACTCCAGATCATGGCGCGCCACAAACACCCCGTCGTAAGCTGTGGTCGCAACACGCTGAAAGTGCGGCAAGCGCTCTGCGCGGGCTTCTTCAGGCACGCTGCCCGTAAAGATCCCGCCGAGGGGTATAAAACCCTGGTAGAAGGCACGCCCGTCTACCTACACCCTTCCTCCTCGCTTTTCGGTAAACCGGCCGAACACGTCGTGTACCACAGTCTTGTCGAGACGACGAAGGAGTATATGCATTTCTGCTCTGCGATTGAGCCGAAGTGGCTGGTTGAGGCGGCGCCGACGTTTTTCAAGGTTGCGGGTGCGGTAGGGCTGAGTAAGAGGAAGAAGGCGGAGAGGATCGTGCCGTTGCATAATAAGTTTCAGGGGGAGGATGATTGGAGACTTAGTGCGCAGAGGAGGGCTGGGAGGGGAGGGGGCGGGACGTGGGGGTAGGTTCTTGTTATTTTTTTATCTTTTCTTTGGGAAATGGGAGGGGGGTGTGGCAAGGGGGTGGGTGTATATACCTGTCTTGGGTTTCGATTTGTGTAGAATGTATCACTGGACAGGACAGAGAAGGAGAGTCAACGATGCTTGGTTCGTTTGTTCCATCTATCCTCCCATTCACCCATTTCGTCATGTACATGCACGTGCGTACCTTGAAACAGGCAAAACTTATATCTTCTACGTGTTTATTCAACGTGCGTTGTAAGTATTAAACATACAACGCGGATTTAACAATGGCTACAAAACCACATGTTCTTTCCATACCATACCATATCATACCATGCCATACCATCCCCCGAATCCATCAAGCCCAGATAACGCCGAATCGAGTCGAATCGAGTCGAGTCAAGCCGGTGAGACCTGACCCGACCCAACAAAAAGCCCCAAAACCAAGGCGTGGATAAGAATTTTTGCTTTCCTCTGCGCAGTGCAGTCTCGTCGAACCCCTGCGCCGGCCAACACAACTCCATCCCGAAAAATGTTCGTTGGTCAGTCCATCTATTGCTCCTTCTCGAATCCGACTGGTTTCTGCATGCCGTTCATTTCGTAGAAGCGGGATGTACCTGGCACCATCATTAGCAACATCTCACATATACTTTATGAGGAAGGAACTCACAGCTGTAGCCGTTCCAGTCAAAGTTGTCCTTGGGGTTGCAGTGGCACTTGTGGTCGAGGCGGTACTGCTCGCCGGTGGGGCAGTGCGTGAAGGGAACGTGGTAGTAGGCGATGTCGTTGAAGAAGTGGATTTCGTCCTTGGCCAGCATCAGGCCCGCGGCGATGGAGTGGACGGGGGCGTCGCCCCAGCGCTCGTAGAAGAAACCGCCCGCGTGGTCGAGGGAGGTGAAGAAGTCGATGTAGGCGTCTGAGCGGAGCCAGTTGAGGTTGCCGATTTCGAAGTTGGACCACTAGTCATGTTAGCGATGTTTTACAGATAAAAGAACGAGAAATTGACATACGAAGTGACAGTTGGTGTACGTCTCGCCGTTGTCGTCGCTGAGGAACTTCATCGAGTTGTCCTTGGCAATGTGCTGGGGGTAGTGCTTGGTGAAGTTCTTGGCTGCGTCCCAGAGCGTGGGGATCGTCTCGACGTATTCGTACAGACTGAGGACGAAGCTGTACTTTTTCTTGTTGTCGGCCATGAACTTGAACGTGTCGTAATTGATGTCGCAGTAGAGGTCGATGCTGGGCTCCACGCGCCAGTACCACTCGTAGTCGAGCATCAACGGGTGGCGGAAGAAGAAGCCAGACTCGTAGCGGCACATGTGCCTGTAGCTGACGGAATCGCCGTAGATGATCTTCTTCTGCTTCATGTCCTCGCGGACCTTGGCAGCTTTGTTCTGGTCAATCCACTCGGGGTACGACCAGTGCTCCTTGGGGATCTTGCCGTATTTTGTCTTTCCAGACACCAGCGCAGACGTGACTTTCTTGAACTCGTCATTGAAGTCGTCGTCGTTGAGGAATACCCAGTCGTAGTTGAACTTGCGGTTGAAGCGGTCCTCGACATGGCGAATCGACTTTGCAATCTCCCAGATGTCCTGGTTGCGGGCGAGGGTGACAAAGGTCGCGTTCATGCGGTCTCCGGATGCTGTCGCGGGCGGCAGTTCCTTGTCGTTGGGCGTGGTCGAGGGCTTGGACTGGAGCTGGTCGTGGCTTTGCGACACGGGAGTGCTGGGAATACCGGGGATAACGGCGTGGGGAGTGTCAGGCACGGAGGTGTCCTTTTCGGCTTCGTGGCCAGGCCAGCTCGCAACGGGTACAGACGACGAAGAGCCGATAAAGTAGAGCAGGACCAGACACTGTCGAGGGTCAGTAGATGCCAATGGGCCAGTCTTCGGGCGTCATACGAATGCAGCGAAGACGATGTAGCGCAGATAGCGCTGTGTGCCCGCCATGATGTCGTAGGGCTATCGAGCAGACAGCTGGCTCGTCGCAAATTCCGACAATCTGCTGGTTCGCAGTCGAGTGGGCGGAGTTGGGTCCTCAGGGCGTCACTGCTGGACGCTGCAAGAAGGGAAGGGGTGAAGTGGCCGGTAGAGGGTGGACAGAAGATGCGCAGTGTGCGCGTTAAGGGTTCAAAGGGTAAAGGACACGACAGCCGCTAGATGGCAGTGCGTGGAAAAAGGAGTGGAAGCTGCCCAGTCCTCCGTCTTGAGCCTGTGTTACGAGGATTACGCCTCGTGTGGCGCGAACACGACAGGGTCTACGAGGCCAAGCACGGGCGCCGAATTGGGGTAGCAGTGGCAGCAGCAGCACCGCCATGACTTGAAGCGAGGGCTGCAGTCATTCACCCTCCTCTGCTTGTGCTGTGGTCTTGCTGTTGATCGACAGGCCGTGTGCATCCCCCACACTGCTGTCGTGTGCCTGTGTGGCTGTTGCTCCACACTGCTGCTCGAGCTTCTTCCGACGTCACCAAGCCTCGTCGCCATTTGACTTTCAGCACCGTCCCCTCACCACCAACCACACCTCCCTCCCATCCCTCATCCATGTCGTTCTTTGGCTTTGACCCCACCCGCGGTCACTCGGCGAACGCGCCCGGCTTTGGCCAGACGCACGATGCCTTTGCTGCGCTCGGTGGAGGGGCACATGATGACGATGCGTAGGTCGCGCCAGACTGCAGAAACGACACTTGCTGACCGCATATCCAGCATCGACTTCGAAGAGACGTACGACGGCCTAGGTAATCGCATGGACGACGCCGACGATGCCTTCAACGACGACACGTTCGGCGATGGTCCGGCCACCCAGCAGTCGATTGGCAAAGACTTTGACTTCGCTGGTCAGACGTCCAAGATTGCAGACACCATGCAGGAGGAGCAGATGCTCTACCAGGCTCGCCAGAAGCCTGTCCAGCAGAGACCGCCGGTTCCGCAGGCTTCCAAGCCCACTCGCACGGGCTACGAAAACTACAAGGACCCCGAGTACATTCCCCAGCTGGAGGCGCGTGCCGACATCTGGGGCCTGAAGCCCAAGCAGCCTGCCCCGCAGAGGCAGCCCGAGCCACAGTATGCCCCGCAGAGGCAGTTTGAGCCACAGTACGGTACACCCCCTCAGTACGCGAACCAGGCACCACAAATTGCACCAGCGAGGAAGTTGATGAGCTTGGAGGAGGTCGAGGCTATGATGCGGTCGCAGGGTGCGGGCAATGCGTCTCCCTTGGTTCATGCAGCACTGCCGCAGGGCCCTCCCGCTCATGCCTACCCGCCACAGCAGTTTGCTCATGGTCAGCCGCCGTTTCCCGGTATGCCAGGCGGTATGCCAGGTGGTATGCCTGGACAGTTCGCGCCTCAGATCCTGCAACGGCCCCAACAGCAACAGCAGCACCAGCAGCATATGCAGCATCAGGGTCCACCAAGGGCACAGCAGGTTCATGCTGAGCTGCCTGGCCAACCTCAACACCCCACCATCTTGCAGCGACAGAGACAGCCGCCCAACGAGCCAGCCGCCCAGCAGCAGCAGCAGCAGCGAAATGCACCGCCGCCGGCCCAGGCTCAAGGCCCACCATCTCAGCCCCGACAGATTCTGCAGAACCCCAACCGCCTTGCTGGCGCCGGCCAGCCAATGGCCCAGTCCAGCTCGCCATCCCAACGTGGGCAGATGCAGGGGCAAGGCAGAGGCCCGTCTTTCTCTGGAATGGTCATCACCCATCCGGAGCAGCTGCTTCAACTTTCCGAGACAGAGCGTGCGGCTTTCCTCGAGGAAGATGCTAAGCGAGCTAAGAGGAACCACAAGATAGCTCTACTGGCCAAGGACAACGGCCTGATGACACCCCAAGACAAGAACTTCATCACGCGCATCCAGCTGCAACAACTGATGACTGCTACCGGCAATCTGGATGAGAGAGGACCCGAAGCTGCCATTGCAGAGGACTTTTACTACCAAGTTTTCAGCCAGATTCGCGGTGCTCCTCGCCAGAACCCCCAGCAGCCAGCAAATCAGTTCGCCCAGACATACCTGTTCCAAACCAACAACCGATTTGGAAATCGTAGGAATGGACGCGGAGGTGACAACCACATGCAACGTATGGAGCAGCAGATTCAGCGAGCGGTCGAGGCAGCCAAAGCCAGGCCCAAAGCAAAGCAGCTTGTTGTTGAGGGCAGCCTAGGAAAGATTGCGTTCAGCAACTCGAAAACCCCTCGACCTCTGCTCAATCTGAAGCGACCCGAAACTAGCGACAAATACCCCAAGCACAAGTCTTCCAAGGCTGACCGGAAAGAAGCGTTGCGCAATATCGAAGCCGTCTACTTCACGCTTATGCAAATGGAGGATCACGCCCGAGCTCTGCCCCCACCAATCAATGAGAGCAGCAATCCAGAGGCCATCCAGGCACACATGGAGTGGCGGTCGAAGATCGAGGCTCTACACAGGAAGCTCTGGCAAAACACCAAGATCATGGAGCCAATCAACCCTCAGTATGTCTTTTACACAAAATCAATCCATGCAAATACTGACTATAAACTAGCACAACAACACCACACCCGTTCATCTCAATCCTTTCTCACGCCAAAGGAAAGAAGGCCATCCCTCGTCTCTTCCGCCACATCGACGAGCAGGAGCGTATCACGGTCGTCACTATGATTGTTGTTCATCTAGACGGTCTTGCTGTGGTCAGCCAGGCCATCGCAACACCCGAGGAGCCAGTGAGCGCAGCTATCCGCGAGGAAGTTGAACTCTTCTCGCAAACGGTAATGCCGCCACTCTTCGCGCACATCTCAGAGTCGCCGCTCAACATCATTGTCGGCCTTCTCGGCCTTGTTCTGGATCGTACCAACCTACACATCGTGGCTAGGAGCAAGATTGGTCTGTCTCTGCTTACGATCCTCATCTCTCGTGCAGAGTTGTTGAAGCAGTCTGCTCCTGAGATGGAGGCCGCAGATTGGGAGCAATGGACTGAACTTTACAACCGCCTATTTGATATGATCGAGCCCGTCCTTCCCTTCATCTTCCCTGGATCTATCAACGATACAGATGACATGTACATCTGGCAGTTCTTGGCTGCTATGGGAGTAGGTGCCAGCCCGGAGCAGCAGCAGAGACTTGTTCTCGGCGTCAAGGACCGCGTTATGGAGACAGTATCTGTAAGCAAGGCTCTGCCCGCCGAGATGGCAGGAGCCCGACTGGCCAACGTGAACCTCTTCATGAGAGCCATCGGATTGGACGTGGAGTTGCTTGGATGAAGCGGATGTGTCATGATCTAGTTGGGTCTGTTTACGCAAAACCTGCCGGCTGTCTCCCAGATCGATGCAGATCGATGAGATCCCGGCGGTCAATCGGCCAAGTCTGGAGTTGCCGGGACCTCGAAGCACCGTTGCAGACAGCTGTGGTTATGGGTAGATGATTGAGAAGTTGATACGTTAGCGAGTCTTAGAAGTCTGACAAACATCTTCTTGTCGTGATGCGAAAACGATATACCCTATCTGCCACTCTTATGGTGGGAGAAGAGAGTTGGTTGGTGAATGACCAGGAAGTAGTGGAGGGGAATCACTACGGTGGAAACAAAAAGCTTTGTTATTGGCACTCAATCTAAAGTTCTGCATTACTTTCATGCGAAATCTTAAACCTAGAATCTTGAATCTTGAATCTTGAATCTGGAATCTGAAATCTGGAGTAGTCTGGAGTATGGAATCTGGAATCTGGAATCTGGAATTTGCCATCTGAAATCCAACGGCCGTCAGATGTGTCTGACAGTTGTCCGTGCGCGATCGTCTCATTGGTTAACTTCACTTCTCCTTTACACAAAGCCATGAGCATCCCGGCCCACGAGGTCTCATGCAATTATGCGAAACCGACTTCGCGGGTCACCAGCTTCGGTTAACCGCCCTCATGGGAAGCGTTGTCACTGTATGGAGTACCCAAAACGCATTCGCAAGAGACTGCGGGGAGACTTGGAGAAAGCGACTAGGGTGCGCGACACCACCTAAGCGTTGAAGCGGTGCTTGTCTCGGAGGGCCTAGGGCCACCTTTTCGCTTTGATGCACTGTTTCAGCTGTGCGGCGGGACTTGGCATGCGAAACGCGTTCTCGGTCAGCTTGACGTCAATGGATCTGCGGAGTCGAGAGCGTCGTCAGCTGTCGAGGGGAAGACGTCGCCGGAGCAGAGCGAGTAACACCCGGAAGGTGGAATTTCAACTTCGGAGTCCGTTTTTTGAGGACCTGTGTGCTGATTAGCAAGGTACACATCCTGGGGATTTTTGTCTTCCTGAAAAGGAAAAAAAGACGTCGTCTTGAGGCCGGAATCAGAAGTGTGGGCACGTTCCCGCTAGCCATGTGCCTGTCAGGGCTAGAATTCCATACCGTTCCTCAACAGCATCGGGTGGACCAAGGCGAAAAACTCGGTTGCATACCGTACGCGTAAGAGGTCCCACCGACTTCTCCAATGGCTCTGCTACACATCCCCGTGCGACGTCGTCCAACAGCAGCCTCTGGAGTAGGCCTCATTATGCAACCCAGTAGCCACTTCGGGACTGCTTGTAGCGTCCCGTAGTCTGTGCCTGACTAGACACGCACCTCTTGGGGGGCGCGCTCAACGATGCATCATGCGCAGTTTCTGCTCCCGCCGTAGGTTTGGCATTTGAGTGGAGCCCCAAAGAAACCTCACACGGTTGTTGAATGAAAAGCCCGGCGTTGGCTTCAAGACTGGTTCATGGAGTTTCAGTCCAGTTTCCGTACCCTCGTTACCCTGCAACAACACTCGCTCACTACAGCTGTCTATCTTGTTTAAAAGCGTTATCCTCGCCAGTCGAGTAGAGATTGTGTGGACTTCCCATCAGGCCGAGCCTTGCATTCTACTCTCTATTCTCTTGTGTACTTCATTCTCTTCTTCTTGTTGGCTTTCACCGTTTTTTATAGACCATTTCTCTCTCTACTTTTCAAAACAGTCTTTCAATCTTTCGCCTGCCGGTCAGCGTTAGCACGATATCATGTCTTCTCTCCACCTTTTTTTCTGCGTCGCTCTTTTGGCTGCCATGGTGCTTGCTGTCCCTACTCCGTCCAACAAAGGAATTTTCGCAAAACGTTCTTTCCAGGTGCCTCGTCACCTGAACACGGCTCACCCTACTGGTCCCAATGGCCCGGCTGCCATGAGGAAGGTGTTCAGGAAATACAACCTCAAGGTTGATGAAAAGTTCGTGATCAAGGATGGATGGGTCACGAACAACAAACGAAGCAAGAAGACGAAGCCCGCTGCTTCTGCTGCCGCTGCTGGCACGGGCAACCAAACTGGCTCCGTCGCCGCCAACCCGGAGGAGAATGCTGCGCTGTTTCTCTCGCCCGTCGATGTTGGTGGTCAGACGATGAACTTGGACTTTGACACTGGGTCCTCTGACTTGTAAGATCTCTTACCATTTCTCACTGGGGGGATACATACTGACAGGTGTTGAATAGGTGGGTTTTCAGCACCGAACTCAACGCAGCAACAATCGGTCAACATTCCGCCTTCGACGCATCCAAGTCGACGACTTTCAAGAAGACGACCGGCGCGGCGTGGAAGATCAGCTACGGTGACGGATCCGGCGCTTCTGGCACAGTCGGCACCGACACCGTGACCATCGGCGGCGTCAAGGTCGAGAACCAGACCGTCGAGCTCGCAAATAAGGTCTCCCAGTCCTTCGTGCAGGACACAAACACAGACGGCCTCGTCGGCCTCGCCTTCTCCAGCCTCAACACCGGTATGCCAAACATCCACCCCACCCCCTAACCCCACACACACACTAACCCCCTCCCCCAGTAAACGACGGCACAAAATCCACCCCCCAAAAAACCTTCTTCGACAACGTCATGCCCACGCTCGACCTCCCCGTCTTCACCGCCGACCTAAACCCCGACGGCAGCGGCGTCTACGAATTCGGCGCAATCGACTCCACAAAATTCACCGGCGCCATGTCCTGGATCCCCGTCCAATCCACCTCGGGCTTCTGGCAATTCGCGTCCACAAAATTCAGCGTCGCAGGCCAAACATTCTCCAACCCCTCCGCCTCCGCCGCCATAGCCGACACCGGCACCTCGCTGCTCCTCGTCGACCAGCCCGTCGCAGACGCGTACTACCAGAACGTGCAGGGCGCGGAGCTGAATGCGCAGGTTGGTGGGTATGTGTATCCGTGTGATGCGCAACTGCCGGATATGGCGGTTGCGATTGGGGACGCGTATATGGCTACGATTCCGGGCAGTCAGATTACGTTCGCGGCGGTGGATCAGGCGAATTCGACGTGTTTTGGGGGCGTGCAGGGGAATCAGGGGGCTGGGTTGCAGATTTATGGGGATGTGCTGTTTAGGGCGCAGGTTGTGGCGTTCAATGGCGGGAATCAGTCTTTGGGGGTTGCGCCGAAGAAGGGTGTTGCTTAGATGCTGATGGGTGGTGGGTGTTGGGTGGTGTGTGTTGGGTGTTGGGATGTTGGATGTTGGGATGTTGAGATGTTGGGATGTGGTGGTTGGTGGATGGGGGTGGTGATAGATGGGGAGTGTGGACTATGGGTCCATTTACTTGCTTGCCTACTTGCTTATTTGTTTGTACGTTGACATAACGACAATATCACGATAGCAATACGCATGAACTTTTTTCATGGAAGGGGAATAAAAGTTTTATCCTTGATGAGCGAGTCTTGCATCTTTGTGGCGTATACTTTATGCTCTACGCAGGGGGTGAAGACTCTTTCACATTGAGTGACTTGGTCGTTTTCTAAGTCTGCGCCCGTTAAGTCTGGATTGAACCCGAGTCGAATAGAATACAATCGAATTAAGCATCTCGCTCCAATTCGTCCCCATCACGAACATGCCGCGCGTATACACACATACACAGCAGCAGAATATAGTAGTAAAGTGTCATTGAGATCACACACACATGCAATATACGTCCCTTCCAGAATCCAAACCATAGTCTTCAGACACAACCCATCCCACATTCCTATGTAAATTCCTATCCTTAGCCTTCTAAATCATCCTCGTAGTTCCATAAACCCCACAAACATATGTCCGCCCTCCCATCTCGACACAGCGTCCACTACCACCAGCACCAGCACCGCCACCACACCCCTAGACATCCCGCAAACGCCCCTCAGCAGCGCAGCCTCCACCCCGCAGTCCTCAGCCACAGCATGAGAGTGTACCTCTACACACGCACCCTCACCTCCCCAGCATCCACATACACCCCCACAGCCCCAAAACACAACCTCCTCTTCACGGCGTGCCTCTTCCACGACATCAGCACAGCGCCGCAGTACAACGGCCGCAGCGCTTCGACGTCGCCGAGTGCGATAAACACGATGTCTGGACCGCGATTGCGTGCCATACGAGGCCTGGGGGGGCAGGTTGGTGGGCGGGAGGGGAAGGCGCCGATGGTGAGTTGGCCGGGGGTTCTGTGGCGGGCGGCGGTGGCGGTGGCGGAGTCGGAGTGGGAGGGGGTGAATAGGGCGTTTTGATATAGCTGTAGGAGCGTCCTCTGCGCTGCGTATGTATATATGTCGTGAACGGATATCCCGTGTCTCAACTCATCCATTCACCCCCCATCACTCCGTTCCAAAAACCCCGGATCCCGCTCAATCTTGCCCTCGAACTTCGTCCACCACGCCTGAAAAGCCTTCAACGGCACCGTATCCCCACTCCCCCAACTCGTCAAAAAATCATAGCAATTCTTGATAATCCGCTGCGCCAGCACCTTCGTCGTAACCGCATTCTGGCCCCTAACCACCAGCGCATTCCCCACCCCGGATACCCCCGCCGCCGTCCCCGCCGCAGCATCCTGAGCTTTTTTCTGCAGCAACGCCGCAGCGACCTGCTGCGCGGGCTCGAGCGATATGCCCAGCGCCAACGGCGACGCCGCACTTCCCCTCCCTCCCCCCACATCATCCACCATGCTATCATCATCCGCGTTGTCTAACCCCCCATCTGCGGAACCCCCGGCTTTACTGTTTATGCGAAATATCGCGCTGGGCTTCTCGTTCGCGAGGGCGCCCAGCAGCGCGAAGTCCGATGCGCCGGGGAGCTGCGCGTAGACGGCTGCGGCGGTGCCGTCGGGTAGGGTGACGCCCGGGAGCAGGAAGACGACGATGTGGGAGAAGGGGGGGTGGGAGGGGATTTGGAAGGCGAATTGCGTGGGGGAGATGGGTTGCGCGGATGTGAGGATGGGTCGGCCTGAGATGATTACGCCGAAGGAGGACATGGTGGTTTGGGAGGGGTTGGGGAGTCGCTGGGCGAGGGAGAGGGGTTGGGTTATGTTTTGGGGGACATTGGGATTGGGAGGTGGACTTGGTGATGTGGTTTGTTTATTGGGTTGGCGCGTGGGTGAGAGAGAGATGTTTCGAGGGACTTCGGATGGCTTCGACTGAGTGGACGAGTGGTCCAAGCGTCACCCCACAATGGGGTTGTCTTGCTAATTGCTTTACTCTTCGAGTTTGCTGGGTCTAACTAGACACCATAACGAGATAGGTTGTTGTGTACTCAACCTTCAGTTGTTGCTCGATGTGGTGTGGACAACTCAAGTATCTACAAGTCTCGAGTCAAACATCACCAACCGCCTTTATATCTTGCGTATTTTGTACCCCAGTTCCCACCAGATGATCATGAAATCAAAACATCACAAACCATCACATCCTAAACCCATGCGCCGCACTAACCCACTCCTGATCCAGCACCCTCCCAACTCTCCCCAGCACCCGGCTTCCACCCATAAGCGCCTGGAAGAACCTCACTCTCTCCTCCCCACCCATCACCAAGAAAGCCGAGAGACCAAACACAGAAACAGTCTCATTCTGTCCGAAAGAGGAGCTCGACCCCTCAGTAGACGGAATCTGCAGCTCGAACGGCTGCTTTAGAGAAGCAAGGATGACCTGCGCAGCAAAAGGATTAAGGCCCGCTCGACGGAGGAAGACCTCCCACTGTTTCTTTCGTCAGTAAAGCTCCACATAAACCCAACGTTACTCTCACGTTCGTCTCCGCAGCCAGCGGCTTAATGTCCGCGATATCCTTCGAGCCATGCGGCAGTCCATAACGCGCCATCTCCACAACAATACACCTCGCGAGCGCCTGCTCGCCCCCAGGAACATAGCGGACCAGCACTTCGCCTTCCAGCTTTGCGGAGAATTGCTCAAACGCGGATAGGACCTCCTTGTCGCGTGGGTCGTCCGGGCGATTCGAGACCAGTTTCTCCATCTCGTGACTGAGACCCTGACTGACCATGACGAGCAGCCTCTCGTACCGCAGCTGGAGGCTGGACATGCGTTCTTTGATGTGCGATCGATCGGGTTGGCCGGGAAGTGCTCGCTGCTTGACTTGTTGCATGGTTGTGAATATCAGGCCGGTTGAGGGTGATAGGATAATGTCTGCTTCCTGGGCGGCTGAGTGTCGGAGGTTGTAGTCTCGATATACAATCTCTACTGCAGGGTAGAAGTGTTCTACTTGCTTTGTCAAGTTTCGTCGTTGGAGGAGCTTGGATGAGACGATGAAGGAACAGGGTGGTAGATAGGTGGGGATCGATTGGAGATCTGGTAATTGATGAGACATCTCCTTGTGCTCTCCAACTCGACCATTGGGGTGCTGATTGTTGTCTCCAAGCGCAGTCATCACCGCTCGATCAACGATGACACAGCGATCAGGTAATTGATCCCTCGAGCAGGCAGGCAGTGCTCGACTAGACTGCGCAGAAAGACCCTTCGCAGGAAGACCTTCCTCACTCGCCCGAGCACTGATCTCGACAGCCCTCCCTTGTGTCGCCATGAACTTGTGGAGAGCCGTAGTCGCAGAAAACCCGCCAAACATAAGCGCATCACTCGTTTCTTTAGGTGCTTTGACACTCTTTCGACGAGCCACAGATGCTTGCGGACTCTGTTGGGAGAGATTAAGCGTCTTGGAACGCGTCTTCGGAGGCGCACCATGCACAGGCGATTCACCCATCCAGTGCCGACAATCGAGAACTCCTCGTGGTGGATGTATTTGCGTTCGTGAATTGTGTGCGACCACTCTGGTATCCGATCGTTTGCGCTGCGCATCCACGGTCTCGTCTTCCATCTCCAGTTTCCGCTTGCGAATCAATGCTTCCATGTCATTACGTTCCTCTACTTCAGCCAGCTCCACCTCCAGCTCTTCATCGTCATCGTCCGTATTGTCAAGTATCCTCAGCCCTTCTCTTTTCCACACCTCTGTCGAACTACTTGCGATAACACCCGTCAACGGATCTGTTAGTATCTTGTCCAGTTCTGTTTCGCCATGAAGCTTTTCTTCAAGGCTAACTTTAGACACTTTAACCGTGAAGAAGTTCCAAGGTAGCTCTCTGTTCAGAGCAGATACCCCGTGCCACGAAGTAGCCGATTTCATGTCTTCGCGCTTCACTTTGAGTAGAAACTTCATCTGCGTATCGAGTTCCGAGACTCCAGTTCTACACCTGCCACCCTTTTTCTGGCTGTACTCGTTCCAAGGCGCTATCGGTAAGGAGAAGTCGACGTCTGGAATGCCAACACGTGCAGTTGTATCCGCTCCGGAGAGTTGCTCATTGCCGACTTTCCTCTCTACTTCTTTGGCTAGAAATTCGAGGTCTTTGGTAAGGTCAGGAAGACTCCCTTCAGATACTTGATTGCCATCATTCTCATCATCTGCCCACGGCTCAAGCAGGATGTACTCATGCAGGATATTTGAAAATGACACAGACTTCAGCTTCTTGAGCGGCGAGTCAGAGAACATCGGCGGTGTCAATGGGCCCTCTACTTTGAGGTCTTCTACCCTGCGTTTCATGGTCGGTGACTTGTACTCTTCAAAAAGCGGACTGGACTGCGGTGGATGAGTCGTGTCAAGCAGCATGGAATCGCTACTGTCTGAGCTCTTGCGGACGAGAGAATCTGCAGCCATGATCTTGTACTCCAGAGCTTTTGCTTCTGCAGCAATGCCATCACTGCTTTCCGAGGCAAGCTCCAAACGATTGGCGGGCGACGATGGAATGTAGGGTAACATTGGTGGTGACAGAGGGAGCAACGGTGGCGTAATAGGCCGAAGTGCTGGATTCTGCATATTCAGTGAGTTTCTCCACCGGAAGTGACACGACGTACTGGCTTGTACTTCAACCCCTCCGACTTGATCCTCTCAGAATCCTCCTGCGTGTACGCATCGCGAATCGCATCTTGCAAATACATAAGAACGTCCTTGGAGATTGCAAGTCTCTCGGCTCTAGCCCGCTCAGCGCATAGTTTAGGGTAGGCGAGATACTTGGACGGCCACTCAAAGCCTTCGTCGTTCTCCTCGTTAACACTTTCAAGTGGTATCCTCAAATCGCTCAAGTCCGGCATCGCTGCGTTTCCGAAACTCTGCAAGTCGAGCTCAACATCTGTTCGCAGAATTGGAAGCTCCTGTTTTATGTTTAAGATGCGCGTCCGCCCATCTTCCGCGACGAAATCGGACACCGGTGCTTCTCGCAACACAAAGACTGATTTGAGTAGCAGTACAGCATCCTTGGTGAGCGTCAGTCGTTCCCTGATTAGTTGAGCTGCTGCATTAGTGATAGACACATCCGAAGGATCCCGAAGATCCTGATCAATCGTATCCTCTGACGGGATATAAGTATCACCGATGCGAAGCTGCCTCAACTCGGTCGTGTAGTTTTTACAAAGATCGTTTGAGCGCGCGTAGTCGAGAGCAATCGGTTCCTCTTCTCCCTGGTCGGAGTCCATGTCGCGAGAAGCATCCAAGCGTCAGCAAGAGATTCCAGGACCCGACAATACAAAAAACTAGCAGTTATCTGTACACGATGGTTGGAGTGTGGTGGTCAATCAATGGGCCACGGGTCGCGCTTTCCCTCGCCCTCGTTAGCGCCATCGCGTGTGCACGTGCTCACGCTCTTGGATCAGTCTCCTCTTAACCTATGCGTAGACCTTCTCGCGATACTACGAGAGAGTATCAACAAAGGAGATGAATGCACACTCTACAAGGTGCAGATCCCAAATAGTAAACGTCTGTCAACCAATCCGTGGAACCCAGAGCAGAGTCCTAAAGCACACATAACAGAGCAAAAGAAAGAAGGGAAAGAGAAAAGGAAAAAGACAGGCAAGAGGGTATATAGAAGCATGGAAAACCCCAAAACTAGACCCAAACCTTAAGCTCTGAATACAACACATGATGCAATGCATGCAAAAAACGCCGACCAAACACCTGCATCTTCCGGTCCATACATCATATCAGCCATCATATCATGACTACGTGCCCTGCAAAACCCCCCATCTAAGCAATATCCTCAATGGGGCAATTAGGATGCAGAACATAGACACCCCTAGCACTAGCATCGACCTGGCCCTGCTCATCCGCCAGCCCCTCCCCTCTAATAAGCATCAAGTATTGTTCCTGCATATAGTCAGCGGACGGATTCTCACTTCGTTCATCAACACACGCAAACATACCTTGACGACCTTCTTCAGCACCTTCTTGGCGAGCGCCTTCTCCGTCTCGAGATCCTCGCGCGTCTCCATCTCGTTCTCCTTCTGCTCGAGGTACCAGATGAGCAGCTCTTCTTCCTCGACGCCGTCTTGCGTCTCCTCTTGGTCCTCGTTGACGCGCTTGACAAACATGTTGCGCATGGCAATGTACTTGTCGTGAGTGATTTTGGTCTTTTCGCGGGGGACAACGGCGGGGGTGGCTGTTCGGTCTCTGGGCGTGTCTTGTTGCTCGCCGTCCATGGCTTCGTCACCGTCTTGTTGTTCCGCAGCCGCGGCGGCAGCGAGAAGCGCCTCGTCGTCCTCGTCCTCGACTTCCACGTCGTCTTTTTCAACGGAGATGATGGATTGGCGGAGCAGGTTGTATGCTTCCTTGACGAAATCAGGTGTGATGTCACTCACACAGTTCGCCTTTGCAATCGCCTCCGAGAGACGGATCATACTCTCGAGCTGTCGCACAGTGATGCGGTAGCTGTTGCGGCCGATACCACCTTGTGCGTCGTCTGCTCGCAGTTCTTTGTACTTCTCGACGAGCGTCTCCCTCGCCTCGTCCGAAAACTCGGGTCGGAAGGTCTTTGCGAAGCGAATGTAGCGTTGCAACTGCTCGGTGTCGAACTCTGGGTGAACGGCCTCGTCACGGTCTTTGTGAATACTGACAATGTGCTCCGCGAGGTGGCGGTCAACAGCCTCGTCGCACTCATCGAGAACCACGAAGAACAAATCAAAACGTGACATGATAGGCGCAGACATGTTGACGTTGGCACGTAATGTCGTCTTGCGGTTGTAGCGGCCACCAACGGGGTTGGCTGCTGCGAGGATCGAAGTACGAGCGTTGAGTGTAGCCTGAATACCAGCTTTGGCGATAGAAATGGTCTGCTGTTCCATAGCTTCGTGAATAGCGACCTGATCGGCGATGTCCATCTTGTCGAACTCGTCAATGGCGCAGATGCCGTTGTCAGCAAGCATTAGTGCACCAGCCTCGATAGTGAACTCTCCAGTCTCTTCATCCTTGACGACAGCAGCGGTAAGACCAGCTGCCGACGAGGCTTTGCCAGAAGTGTAAACAGCGCGAGGCAGGAAACTGCAGATGTATTTCAAGAACTGCGATTTTGATGTCGAAGGATCGCCAACAATACAGATGTTGATGTCTCCACGCAGAGCCATGCCTTCTGGTGTTTGTTTGGACACACCACTCATCAGCTGGAGCAGAAGACCCTTTTTGATGACCTGGTGACCGTAAACCATGGGAGCAATTGAATCGACAAGTCGCATGAAGATGTTGGGTTTATGAACCATGTCTTTCAGATCCTGGATCTCAGCCGGTGTGAGCGTAGCCAGGTACTCTTCTTGTGCTTCTTCTCCGCTTGTAGCATTCGACTCTATCTGCCCCTGGCCGAGGGAGGCAAGAATATTGCTGGCGTGACCTGTCAGGTGGTGATTCGACGTTTGCCCTGGAGTGGAATGGTCGGGCGATACCATGCATGCGAGGAAGGACATTCTGTAGGTAAGGTCGCGAACACCCAACGCCTTGAGACCGCTCACACCAGAGCCACCGCCATCGTTGCCACGCATAGCGTTTGAAGTGTCCCTCATCGCCTGTGGGCGAACACCAGGAACACGGAACTGGCTCACGTCTGGAATGACAATGGCAGTACCCGTGAAGATGCACTTCTCTCCCGCCTTTGCGCGATCCACCATCTCTCCTCGCAGGATGACATCCATGGTACGTGGCATGCTACCTGTGGGGATCTCCGAGCTGTTCTCCTGAATGCGAACCTTCTGCCAATCCACGAATGTAGACTGCCTGATATCCAGTCGCCAACCCTCCCTGTTCATGCACGTTGTGTTGGGGCATTGCGTAGGCTCTGTGTACTTGAACGTCTGCTCGATGTTGGGCACTACCGTGTTGCAGGCCTCGCAGATGAAGGTGGCCATGGAAAGTTCTGGTCGGACTTCAGACGTGCGGGTGACGGTTCCTGAGATGGACAGCAGGCTGCCAATCGAGGTGGTCCGCAGCTGGCGGATGCGGGAGACGAGCGGCAGGTTGTAGAAAGCCAATGTGAAGAGCTTGTCTGTCTGCTGGTTCGCCGTCTTCTCGTTGAGGCTGTCATTCTGGCTCGTCGAGTTGGCCCCGTTGGAGGAGGCTGTGACCGAGGCGGTCGAGGCGGGTTGGCGATGCTGGCGGAAGTACTTGGGCTCGTACTTTGCGATGAGGTTGTGCAGTGAGCGAACCATGTATGGCAGAAAGCGGTAGTACTCGCTGGCAATCGCTGCTGCCAATACACCGTCTTCGTGGCTGAGAAGGTGTGTGTAGTCGACGTAAAGCGTGGAGAGGCCGTAGAGCCGCATGCCCCGTATCTGCGCAATGTAGTACTTGTCGGTCGTGGGCACGGCGCTCGAAATAGGTATCGCCGACGAAGACATGTCCTCGGTGTAGCTACACTCGGTCAGGGCCATATATGCAGCACCGAGCATGGCAGTACTCACTTCTCCAGAAATTCCTGGAAGCGCATTGAGAGCGTCTCTCCCGTTACATCGACCACCTTTGGAATGTCTGACCTGGGCGCATTGGGCCGTCTCCCTGCTCCCCGTGCGCCTACAACCTCGTCGTCTGGAAATCCCTCGGCGTCGCTGTTCGCGCCAGCGCTTTCAGACGGGGGCCCGCGAGGTCGAACAGAAGAAGAGCGCATCTGCGACCGCCTAGGGGCCCCGGCATCGCTGGACGGTGTGGGTGCTGCATCAGAGTTGAGGACTGCATCTAAGAGGGACGACATTGTGGTTGCGTGGCGGTGGTAGAACGTGGGATTGTTTGTGTTTGCGGGGACCAAAGCATGTCCTGGAGTTGTGGGCGGGGGCAACAACGCGAAACACGGAAACACGGTCGCGCTGGAATGGATGGTCCATGCACACTACATTTCCATTGAAGCAAATATCACGGCGTCCGTCGACGAGTTCCAAGACATGTTAAGCACTACGAGATACTTTAATATTTCTTTCTTCAAGCCTTCGCCAGCTCTCCATCGCCCTGTCCTCTCAGACCCTTCTTCCCGTTCTTCTCAGCCGCGTCCTGAATCTCCCCCGCCAACCTGTCCAGATAGAACTTCGCCATGTCCCCTGGAACCTCTCTAAAAGCCCTCGTAATCTTCTCTACGTCTCTCCTCCCATTCTCGTAAGCCTGCAGATCCCTATTGCCATACACGTCCTTGCCTGCTGCATATCCAACATCCAAGTTGCGCCAGAAGACGTTCACCGCGACGCTGACCCCTTCTTCTGGCGTCGCTGTATGACTCCACATAGGTGGGATGAACAGAATGTCACCAGGTTTAATGCATGCCTTGTGTGGGTGCGTATGCTTGAGTTTGGCATTCTTGGACGTCAAGACATCGATGTTGGAGGAAGAGCCTCCAGGTGGGAAGTCGAGGTGCTTGACATCCGAAGGTGGGTATAGATACAGCGTCTTACTGCCACGAATCTGACATAGCACATTGGCTAGAACGTCGTAGTGCAGCCAGAGAGACACAGGGCCTGAGATGCGGAGTGGTGAGCTATGATGACTGGATTTCACCGCCTCAAAGATCTCTGGTATGCGAAAATCGGCCGCGATGCTAGGAAAATCATCTTCGAGCTTTGTGGGAAGTTTGTTTGGCTGGCTAGATGATACGGCACGAAGATATGCTTTGGAACCTGTAGCAATCCCGTCAAAGAAGTCAGATACAGACCGCTTGACGTATTGGAAGTTCTTATCCTTGAACGTCATGCGATCTGAGGAGCAGTCATGAATGATTAGTTCGCGCTCCGCACCGATGTTCTCCTTAAGGTAGTCGAGCGTCCAAAGACCTGTGCACGGACCGATATCAAGGCCTTCAATGATAGCTGGTTTAGAGGCAGCCACCAAGTGAGCAAAGTCCTCTGCCGAATGCAGTTGTACTCGCGTAACCTCCTTTGCATGCACAGAAGCAGGCTTTTCGGCCTTGGTCTGTAGATCTTTACGCGTGTTCGAGGGAAATGGCAGGGTATTCGCTTGTGCTGTGCCGTGGACCTGAGGCGGAAGTGGACGCCACGAATTCACCCCTTGCATTGTGCCTCGAGTAATGGTGATGTGGCCTTCGTTCCAAAAACTCCCCATGGAAAAACAAACAGCACCTCCCCCTGCTATCACAATCTCGTCTCGAGACACTGCAACGGTGCCCATGCCAACAAGTAGAGGCCAGGCTGAAGGAACGTGCACAATAGGTTGTTCGACATGAATCCCCGTACTGTCGAGGGTCAGTACCAGAAAGTCGTCAGACAGACTGTGGATCTCTTTCTTGGAAACCCCTCCAACCATCAGAAGAGCGTCACCCCATGGGACCAGACTTGCACCTATCCGAGCGTGTGTTATGTTTGGGAGTTTGCAGTGTATCCTATTGGTGCAGTCTCTGAGAATCAGCCGTGGTTGTGGTTTTAGTGAAATGGACCACTCCCAGATATCCTCAAGAACTGTGCCATCGGAGCCTATGCCACCAGCGAGCAGCCCCGAGTCTTGACCTGCGCCTATCGTAGATATTGCGGCACCAAATCGTGCTGATGGACGCGGGCCGTCGACGGAAATGCTGTGCCAGCCGTCGTTAGCTGTCCATAGCTGCCAGTCATCAAGAACTGTGCCGTCACTCGCTTTGCCGCTAAATACCAGGACACCTTCGATTTGTGACCCCTCGCAATTCGACGTGACAGCGACAGCACAGTGCCTGTATCGAGCCGTAGTCAAATCATACACTTTCGACCAAGCTCCATTCTTGATGAGCCAGCAGTCGGGAAGTGCATTTGTTGGGGATGCGCGACCACCGACCAGTAATGCCTCAACGTCGCTTATCGACGTGATCGTGTGGCACATACGTGCATGAGGTGGCGGCGAAGTGTCGGCTTGCACTTCAGGCTGGGGATCTTCTCGTGTCAGTACGTCAAGATTTGCAAGGCGATTCTGAGGGCCTTGTCCTCCATGAAAGGCAACCGTGCCCTCCTTGACTTTGAAGGCTGCAGTGAATCGTCGTGGCGTCCAGGATACTTCTCCTGATGACCTCCAGGGATTCAACATGACGGTTTCGGAATCAGCGGAAGGTCTGCCGCGAATATCTGCGGCTGCATCCATCCTGGAAACGCCATTTAGGTCACCTGTCTTCGCATTTGATGCTACTAGCAGAAAGTAATGACCTCCGAACAAAGCAAACTCTTCCCATTCGTCAAAGGGCTCGATGGCGTCAAGCTTGCGTCGAAGAGTCACAGGAGTGAACTGATCATCGGACCATAGGTCCCACAGATTACGAGCAGTGGTCAACATCGGCCATCCTGCGTCAAGGAACCGGGTTGACTGCTCAGCCAGTGATAGATATCGCTCGACCGCCTTGATGGAAGTCTGCAGCTTGTCGAAGTGATTGAGCATGGTCTTCGCAAAGGGATGCTCGGGGCCTTGAGGCAGATACTGTTCCAGTATGCAGAAGCGAGCTGTCAACGTTAGAATACTCCCATACCCGATATCTCACATACCAACGTACCGTCTTCAAGGGTACTCGCCCACCGGATGAGCGCGTCAGAGTCCACCAGTGGCATATAAGTGACGGATACCTCCGCGACAAAAAGAATGGAAGACCCCGGAACATCGAACTCAGTGCGTAAAACTCGCTCAAGCAGTTGGAGATCCCTGAGATCGCAGCCCAGCGCCAGGTACCGGTCACTCCGAAGGTATACAGGCGGCTCAGATGAGCGCAGTTTAGTCTTGAAAAGTGCATCTCGTAGCAGATTGTTGGTCAACATGCGGTCTCTCTTCTTTTCCATCAACTGGGGATAGTCAACGTCCACAAACGTTGCATCCTGGGTAAGTGAAGCATATCTATGCCAGAACTGAAAAGGCAGGGGGTCACTTTTTCTTTGTTAGTGTTCAGCCTCAACACGGAGGCCGAGGATGGACCTCTTACTCACTATCCGCATCCTAGGTTCACGACAATCTTTGGCTTTCCGTTCTCTTCTTGAAGAAATCGGAGAACGACCTGCTCGATGGCGTGCATTCGAAGCCAATAGCCACGGTTGATAAGTGGATTTCTTCGAACGAACTTGGGCACAAACGGTTCGTAGAAGTCTGGCTCTTTGGTAAGATAGAGCTTAGACACACTTCTCTTGGAGACGATGCTGCTGTCATTCGTCTGTGCTGGGAGTCAACATGTTGTTGGAGTCGAGTCGATCATGTGGTGCTCACGTTCATAATGTCATTGTCTCGTTTCTCCTGCTTTGGTCGAAGATTGCCTTTGCGCTTTGCAGCGCCCTTCTTGGACCCCATCTTTTGTTTGTTCGACATGGTCGCTGTGTGGGATGGTCAAACCCAGCGGCGAATGATTTTGGACACCAGCCACAAGCGGGGCTAGGTAAGCGGATCCCTGCAGCTGTGAGCAAGTGAGCCAACCAGTCCGGAGCTGCCTCACTAGGTAGGTAGCTGGTGTTTGTCTCCGATCCTCTGCCAGGCAAACACGCATATTGATGTTGCTCTCATCGCACGGATCATATCAGTTTGGCAGCTGCATTACATCTAGTCGCCCATAGCGCAAAGTGTCCGTGATCGCGAACGGGCGTGCGAGCTCGGCCATCTATATCCACCATCATCTTCCATCAGCCCAGAGCACCACAAGCAGCCATGGCAGCCATGAACTTTGTGACGTTCAACCAGGACCATAGCCATCTGGGTGTCGGTATGCAGAACTTTTATATGGAATGGAACATGCTCTGAATATACTCTAGGTACCAGCAACGGGTACCGCATCTACACCACCGACCCGTTCAACAAGCAGTCCGAGTCGCGCGAAGGAGATGTATCGAGCTTGGAGATGCTCTTCTCCACGTCGCTGGTAGCCCTTACCTTGTCGCCACGCGTGCTGCGGATACAGAACACCAAGGTTCGTCGGCAAGCACGCCCGTTTGGCTATTGCGCACGCTGACAAGCTGAAGAGACACTCGACCATCTGCGAAATGACATTCCGTACGGCGATTCTGGCGATGCGACTGAACAGGAAACGGTTGGTGGTTGTGCTGGAGTCTGAGCTGTACATCTACGACATCAGCAACATGCAGATGCTCAAGACCGAGAAGACGTCACCCAACCCAAATGGTATGCCAAACACTTACGTCTTTATGAATGTGCTGACCACCTCCAGCGATATGCGCACTGTCGGCGTCCTCTGAGAACAATTACTTGGTCTACCCACTCCCTACCAAAGCCGCGCCCGCTACCTTCCAACCGCCCTCGCATGCGCCGCCCAAAGCCGACCATGTCGCACCGACAAGCGGCGAAGTCCTCATATACGATGCTACAAAGATGGAAGCAGTGAATGTGATAGAGGCACACAACTCCCCTCTGTCGTGCATAGCACTGAACAACGACGGTACCCTGTTGGCGACGGCGTCTGAGAAGGGCACCATCATCCGCGTCTTCTCCATTCCAGATGCACAGAAGCTGTATCAGTTCCGGAGGGGGTCAATACCTGCCAGGATATACAGCATGTCCTTCAACTCCGCATCTACCTTACTCAGCGTGTCATCAGCAACCGAGACGGTCCACATCTTCCGCCTTGGTGGGCCCAACGCAAGCCAAAGTAACAGCATATCGTCCGGACCAGACAAAGCGCCCTCTGGGTCTCGAGAGCGTAGCAACAGCCGGGCTAGCGAGGAATTGGTAGATGAGTTTGGGGACAGCATATCAGACATTTCGGCCCCAGAGCGCAAACCAGTGAACCCGACCTTTGCCAGCATGATACGGCGCACATCGCAGACTGTCACCAAGTCGTTTGCAGCAACAGTTGGGGGCTATCTGCCAAGTGCCATGGCCGAGATATGGGAGCCTGCGCGAGACTTTGCCTGGGTCAAGATTCCGCGATCACCCAACAGCGCATCCTCGGGCCCGATGAGGACCGTGGTTGCGCTCAGCAACAACGGCCCCCAGGTCATGGTGGTCACGAGCGAGGGCAGTTATTACATCTTCAACATGGACTTGGAGAAGGGAGGAGAGGGGACATTGTACAAGCAGTTCTCGTAAGCGTTGCCACAAGTCGAGGACACGTATAGATGCAGATGCTAACTTTGCCAGGCTCCTGGAACCCACCGAGCTCACGTCGAGCACCTCGCAAGATCTGGCCGAGTAGCAATCGCAGCGGATGTTCAAAGCTTCTTGATTGTTCTTGCGTCTCGCATCGCGACTTTTGTTTTTGCATTGCCATTGGCGTTGATCGATATAGTCTTATTCCCCAACGTTGGAGCTCCGGTTTGTCTAGATAGTTAATCGACATCAGGGTGCGCCAGGCAGCAAGCCATCTGCACCAACCCGCGAACGGTCCACACATGCGAAATTGTGACGTAATATTGTAATGATGAAGCATCGACGGTGCTGGTATTTGTGCTTCAATCTCCATGTCGTGCATCCGTCTGTCTGGCCAAACCAAGTGTTGTGACGCGTGAGTGCAGTTTGATGCATTGCGGCTTGTCGATCGATCGTCCCGCATGCAGCTCCCCGGTCCCCGCCTCTGACCTCATACTCACACTATTGGTCGCACCGGAGCTTACTTTTGTTGCCTACCATTATCCAACATAAATTCATCTCCCTTCACACTCACCTCCCACTCAGATAATAACACTTTACGTCTATTCCTTGATCAAACTACCAGCACACCCACGATCTGCAAGCTCCAATCTCAACATCATGGTGCAAGGAAGATCCGCGGGCAACCCGCTCTGCGCGGGTTCCCTGTCACTCTTTATGGCTACTTCGCTGCCAAAAGGAGAAGGGCAGCAACTGAAGAACCCTACCGAGGCTGTCGCACTTGCTGTACATGCAGGTATGCTTGCCGTGGGATTTCGTCTAATTGGACTGGGAGAAGACGACAGGATAGGTAAGTCTCCAAGTGTAATCGTGTTGCCTAGGCTGGTACTCAAACAACTATAGAAGCATCTGCAAATGCAGAAGACCCACGCCCTCTACCAGCAGCATGGAACGCCTCTTCCTCGTATGCTTTTCGATACGCGCACCCGCAATCCGCCATGGAGTACATGATCAACGTGAGTAAACGCGGAGTCAAAGCAATGGTGGACGGTTTCGCAATCGGGGACGACAACATCAGACATTTTGATGTCGTAACGAAAGAATACCTCTCCGAGTCTATGCTCCCAATCACCATCTCAGAAGACACGCCCACAGAGCAAGCGGCGACCAAGCTACAAGACCTCTTCATCTCATCAGGACGGCTGAACGACCTTGGCGCACTATTCAAAATATCCATCGTCCAGAAACTCGCGCCCAGTATACACAAGCCAGGCTACGAGGAGACGCGTACAGATCGCGAACGCACACCCACTGCCGAGCGTCCGGCATCACAGCAAAACCAGCCTCCCAATCCACGCCAACCGCCTCGCGATCCAGAACCTGCGCGCCCATACCCGTACAACGATCCCTTGGCTGCACAACCACAGCCAGGTCGACCGCTACCAGAACCCATACCGGGCTTCGAGGACGAATACGAGGTCAATCGACCCGCACGCGGTGGTCTCCGCGACGACCGTTATCCGGTGGGCATAGGACACGACGACCTCTACCCGCAAGGTCTTGGGCCTAACGATCCTCTCCGTCCACATCTAGGCCCAGGGATACCACGGCCAGGTGGAGGTTTTGGCGGCGGCATGCATCCCACCTTTGACGACCCGCTATTCAGAGGTCAAGGCGGTCCGGGAGGATACGACCCCATGGCCCCTCCAGGCGCGCGATACGACCCCATCGGCCCTGGCGGTGCGCCGCGAGACAACCGTGGAGGACCCCGCTTCCCCGGTGGAGGAGGATTCGGAGGAGGATTCGGCGGAGCTGGGGGCAGGCCGCCGAATCCGTTTGGCGGGTTCGGCGATGGCGACTTTATTTGAGGGGAAAGAAAAAGGAATTGAGCGAGGATAGGAATCCCACGACACGACCAAGAACGGACACGACGATCACGACCTCACGACTCGCATGTCTAGTGTAGTACACCGAGCTTTCGACTGCGTCTGCGATTTATGAATATAGGAAGTAGCATTAAAATGCATTCTTGACGTGCGTTGTGGCATCACTGTAGGAGAGTTAGGTAGTACGCAAACAATGCATGATCAAACACGATAGTAGTAACAACAAGACCAACCCTGTTTGTCCAACATACCATGCATGCGGGCTAGGTTCCACCACATACACACATGCATATTGAAATTCTCGTTCCCATCAAACAATCATGCACAACACAACGAACGCAGATTCGCGAATCGAATGTTAACCCCCCGCCCCATCACCAACACCAACACCGGCACCAACACATAACGTCCTTCCCTCCCTCCCTCCTTACATCATCACCAGCAGCATCAATCTATACTTACACTTACACTTACCCATGCATCCCATCCCATCCCACCTAAATCCACCAACCCAACCAAAACCACCTCGCACATCCCCATCACCCTCATCGTCATGACCTAACTAAATCCCCGCGCCATCACCCTTACTTTCCACACCTGCACGCACATCCGCATCCGCATCTGTATCTGCGTCTGCGTGACACGCGATCGCGTTTCAAAGTGCCATCATGGCTCAAACAGCGATGTAGGAGTGGAAGATACCGTGCGTGGTGGTATGCAAGGGGCGCCCTGTGCGGGTTTGGGGACTCATGTTCAGGGGTTGGGAGTAGAGGGGATGGGGATGGGTGGGTGTTTGTGCGGGTTCGGACGGTGGGAGAGGTTGTTATTTAGGGGGAATAGGGGAGTATGGGGTTAGAGTGGTGGAAAGTAGGGGGTTGAGAGGGAAGTGGAAGTGCGGGGTTGGCGTTGCGTGGGACGTGGTAGGGCGTGATAGGATATGGGCGTCCTGGTGTCTGTACGCATGTGAGGTTTTCGAACTGAATTGCGTGGGACTGGATTGGATTGGTGGGGGAGGTAGGGTAGGTTTGTGTACGCGTGTAGAGGGACAGGCGGTAGCTTTCTGGATAGAAGAGTGTATGGAGTTGGTCCGCGGTGTGGTAAGTACGTAGTACGGACTGAAGAAGGTGAGTAGCGAGTTAAAGGGTGGGGTACGGTGTGCGTGCGTGTTCGTTGTGAAGGGTGCGGATACTCAGCCGGTTTAGTTGACGGGTGGTAGTGTAGGGGAGAGGTGTGTGAATTTGAAGCGCGCGTGCGAGCGCTTGTGTGTAGAGAGACCCATCCTTCGGTGGAAACACATACGTGATACTGAACAGGAAGAGGCTTCTTGTTCCCATGCTCACATCTGATCTGGTCCAATCTAGGGTGTAGTTTCCACGCCTTCTCAGTCCGTACGTGCGTGCGTACTTTGTTACCGCGTCATCCGCGCGCTTGATTGTGTATAGCAGAATGCCTCCGTGCTCCTCCTACCCGACAGTGACGCCTGGATTGCATCGGCTTACCCCACTGTTGAAGTCAAAGCACGACACTCAAATATGGCGACTGGCCAAGATTACAGGATTGTCGGTCTGCAAGCCCATGTGTTGGCATGCTCGATCTCGGTGAAAATCTATGGCTGAAGGATTAGGATCTCGATACACTGATTGATGTCTTGGTAGAACGCTAGATAGTTAAGAGAAGGTTGTTAGAACCTTGTCATCGGATGGATCTTTGTGGCTGTCATACGATTCGGGCTGGAGGCCTTTCGATTTGGAATTCTCAGTTTGCTGCCCACGATCTACACCACGAGTTCCTCAATGGCAACTGATTCCAAATCTTTTGCAAGTCTACCCGCGCTTGATGACAAGTAGGCGATTGGCGTTGACTGAGAGCCCGACTGCGCTACACTGTTCGCTAGAAACATACGCAGCGACAACATACGAAAAGGCTTGGATACGCACATCAAACGCGTCTCACAGACTGCGCTGGCATAATAAAATATGAGTGGAACATATCCAAGCACATACACTGTCTATACATGGTATCCATCCATAATCTCGCCTATAGTTCTGCGAAACTCCGCAAGGCGACACAGGCGCGCGTCAGCCCACCGGACGCTCCTCATATCGCCAACGGCTGCGGGAGGTTGCAGGTGCGAATGATGCGATGCCGCTGTGCCGCAACGATGCGGCATAAGAACGTGCCGGTTTGAGAGGCAAATCAGACATCGATCTCTCAAGGGATCGACACTGAGACATGGGACTGTGCAGATGTTCGACGAGGAAGTGATTGCGAAGATGCTGGTCATGCAACGCCAATTGGTTACGACGGAGACATTGAAAACGGAGACATTTGCGACGGAGACATTTACAACCCCTAGAGCAGACTGCATGACATATGAACGGCAAATACTCAGGTGGATATGGTTTACAACACGTGCATCCCGTGCTAGAGACTGCGATGATCGAGGGGCGTCTGAAGCGCATACGCGTGTAGCCCGTTAGGCTGCGCTGCAACCTGCATTTCGCTCTCATTTACCTCTGTGTTGGGTTCTACTATACTCGACACGAATACCTGCCGCACGCTTGGCTTGCTGAATGTGGACCAATACTTAATGACCAATGTTCCTGAATAATGTTCGGCCGCTGTGGATGTCGCTTGTCGAGTGGGATTCAGGAGCGCCTTAACCGACATTCGTCACGACTCAGACCAGTATTAAGGTTCTGGTAAGCTATCGAAGACCAGAGTCAGTCGGCAGGGCCATCACAGGAGGAAATCTGACCGCACACCACAAATCTATCTCCGCGTTGTGGGACAGTCGGGCATAAAATATCGGCAGAAGATGATACAGCCTCAGACCCTTTCGGCGTTTACACCGGAAACGAAGTCGTCCCCGGTTGTGCCCCGATTGGTCGGGGAACAGCCCAATGTTTCCCACACGCCCCACCAAAATGCCCATATCACATTAATAAATGAATAAGTCTAACCGGGTCGAGACGTTGGTCGTTGGAAGCGTTCCTGGATGTCGGGCTCTTGGAGTTGAATTTTGTCCCGAAGTTTCAGATGGCGATTCTGACATCAGCATCGGAGAGAATTGCGTGCAGCTGTGGATGGCGCATTTCCCGGAAGATTTTTGTGAGGCAGCCAGGTCTCCAGAATCGACTGAGCAGCCCCGAAAGGCTTGGGTTTGACGTACATCAACCTAGATAGGTATTCTCCGGGGAACGCGTACACTTGCTAGCCTTGCTAGCCTTGCTAGCGTTACAGGGTATTTCTCGACAGGGCCCACAATCTGCTTAACTGCCCAACGGTGAATCCTTCGCATAATCGCATCGGGTCGACGCAGACATGCGCGCAGTAGCGCTAGTCTTACCAACCTAGCCGCGTCTCTAAGCTATGTCGTAGTCGTAGTCGTAGTCGTAGTCGTATGCGCCGGGGACGTGAAAAATAAGATGCAATACACATTGAGAACTGGACGGCGATATAAAGTGTGGCGCTGATGCGTATTTTGTACCTGGTCGCCGACGTTGGTTTTAGCTGCGCCTCACACGCGGTAAGCGACGTGATCTTCGTGGCGCGCTTATTTTGTGCAGCTCGCTTGCGGCTGCGCGCGTCACTGAGCGCTTGTTGCATATGCACCGCGGCTGTCTGGGGGCTTACGCGAGGATCTGACTGATCGCCTTGTGGCGGTTAAGCGCGCCTCTCCTGCGCGCGCTTGTCGCCGGATAACGCCCGTGACGAGGCTGCTTAACTGCATCTGGAGTGATGTATTTTGCCAAGGTGAATAGCGATAAGGAAAAGCAAATAGAACCATGATAGTACACTAGTAGCTTCGATTGCATTACTAGCAAGCCCCTAGCGAACTCATTTAGACGAGCGTCAACTGCCGACCTAGGTGGCAAGTTCTCAAGAGTAGGGCTGGATACATGGCGGCATTATGCATCTGATTCATGGTTGAAATAATTCTTTGACGTATCCGAGATTCAGCCCTGGTTGTAGTGGTAGAGTTTGGATGGCTGACGCACTGATTGCATCATCGGCGTCGATATGGAAGAAACGTGTTCCTAGATCTCGACTATGAAGGGTTAAAGATGACAAAGTACTCGGGCAAGCGGGAGAAACCGCTTGTCAGGCGTCTAACAGTGATCCACCAGAACCCGTGCTGGCCACGAGTCATCCATATGATCACAACGGAGGGGATGCCTACACGGGCGCTCCGGATTCTACCATTATAATGACAACCCTCTCCAAAGATGACGCAAGGATCGTCAGAAACTCTGGAGTGTTTCGAGTCACTCTCCACGGATGATCGAACGGATTGCAGTGATCGTAGCAAGCTCCTCTCTTAGCTCGTACGATTGGTCCATAATTGCATATCTTGTTTGGGGACGCTGTTGCCTGATCGCACAGGTATAGTTCATGCGTCGATTTAATTGCAGTGTGTGTCGACGAAAAACAGGGCTTTGGATTGTCCGATGCAGGAAAGAAGCCGAAACGGCAAGCCATCGTCAGGCCACAACGGCGCCCACTGCAGGCACCGGAGGGGGTAACCGATACTTTTGCGGGGTGTCGCGCTGTACATCCTAACCTGCTACCACGTACGGATATGGACAGACCTACGCGAGTGCAATTTCAGAGACGGTACTGTCGGGTACCCTACCGTATTGCTAAACAACAGGTTGTCGAGTGACATCGTTGGCGACATGTCTTTGGCGATGATTGACCCTTGCATGGAAATACACAGACGCGTTGGTTACCGAATGTCTCAGTCGAAAGATGAGTGATTTAATCCCTGGCGCCACCAAAGGAAGCGCGACCTCCTCGTCGCTGTGACAAGGCTGCCCAGTCTTGATGAGATGACTGACGGCACCACCCGCCAGTGCGTTTACTGGCCCACATATTGCGAGGATCATGTGATCTGGAGGCTTTCGCTCATCGCCGACTCTCGTCCTGATCGCCGACTGTCGTCATGACTGCGGCCAAGTAAACGCAGGCTAGCACGTGTCGCATAGCATACTGTAAAGAGACAACAGCTTGATGCTAGAAGAGTTTGTAGTTGCAGGTTCCAATAAACCCGGAAGTCTGGTCTGAACTAGGAAGAGAATTGATTCTTGTTTTGTCATAAGCATATGCGGGACTGTGACTTGTACGGACAAAGAAGGCAGGATTCCTCCACGAAAGAGCCATGGAAGCCGTGACGTGAGGAGGTTAGTGTGTGGTCTATGCCAAGTCTAGCGAACCGACGTGGGGCGAGATAAGACATGGCGAAGCATCGTCCATCCGTTAAGCGCTGCCAGGACGCTACCGACCGGTGAGGGAGAGACGCTGCAGAAGGGATCAGTGGCCGGCATTCTGCCGTTTACGAGTTGCTCTGTAGGTCATGGTGTAGAGACAGGGTCCCAACAGCCGCCGCAAATCCACCCATCCAGGGCAGGCAGGTGCAGCAGACTAGACTCGAGCAAAATTGCAGGTAATACCCAGCTAGAGAGAATCCTGCGTCTAATTGCACCAAAGTAGCCCGTTCGAGGAACAATGAACCCGTGCCGTAATCGTATGCGCATCGTGGTCAAATTAGAGAAAAGGTGTGTGTGACGTTGCAGGGTGTCATGCATTGTTAAGCGCCGAGCTGAACAAATTTGCACCCATAATCCATGCGGTTCGCCTTAGCTCCAGTCAGTGCGTTCTGAACTTACGGCAGCGATCCCCGGCCGAAGCGCGGATGCATTGAAAAACGGTGTGGTCCATGCTGGCACTCTAGGATCGATCCAGCGTGGCGCATGTCGAGCAACCCTGGCTGGCCAACACTTAAGGCCTGTGCGTACGCACGTACCCTAGACGGTTAGATGAATGGTACGGGATAGTTCAAGGATAAAAATGTGAGGCAGTGTTGAAAGACAAAAGTATATTTGCGCAAATCTAAGGCTAATGGCAGCTCAAGAGATTCAAACAGCCTCCCAAATGTCGTTGCGAAGCCCATCTATCGCATCCAGGTATCGAGCTGATAACGCCAAGGGTATACTCACTGTTACCCAAATATCAAAACCAATGCCCACGCTACAATGCTACAAGAAAATCAAATACCACTCCCATCCGTTACCATTTCCGTGTTTCAATAGCTTCCTTTTGTACATATGATCTGTAGGCCTATGTCTAAAGTCCTCCGTTGGCTGAATATGCGTCGCTTCGAAGGCGTGCAAGCATTACAGGGTCTTCGACTTGCACCTGAAAGCGGCGTGTACATCCATCTTCTTCATGCCTAAGAGAACGGGTTAGTGAATGATGCAATGAAGCTGGCTGAAACGTGCATACCTGCGGAGTGTGTCCTTGCGCGAGAAATCCTTAGGACAATTCAAACATTTGAATTCTTTGGATTGGACGTGAACACTCAAGTTATGTCGCACCAAATCCGTTTTCCGTGTGAATGCCTTTGAGCAGCTGGGGTCTGGGCAGACGTGGTCCTTCTTTCGGTAGGGTTGATGGGTCAACATATGTTGAGTGAAGTTGTATCTCCTTGCGAAACCCTTATTAGGACATGTCTCACAACGAAACGTGGCTTTTGCGGGGTCTGTATGCCTTGGATTGCGTGATCGTTCTCGTGGCACGCTTGTGGTGATGTACTTGGAGCGAGATTTACTGCGTGGAATTTTGACGCTCTTCTCTGAAGGTGTTCGCTCATAGTCATGGAATCTATAACTGAGAGCAGGCGTTGGCTCGAGACTGGTCATCGATGCAGGTGTGTACGCGCTGCTATATTGGTATGCACCCGTATCCATTCGACTGATCATAGCAGTAAGCGGGTGCTGCTGCGAGAATTGCATGTTGTTCATTTGAGATGATCCTTCTGAGTTGTATCGTGCATCTGTAGCCCAACTTGTACTTCCAATCCTCATTCCAGAGTAGGAACTCTCTGAATCGTCGTGGGAAAAGACAGACATGTCTCGAGTCGAAGATGACAGCGAAGAGCGGGGTGATGTATGAGCAGAGCTCCAAGGCTGAGGCGATTGAGAGACTGGGTGTTCGAAAGCTCCTGACGTCCAAGGATCTGCGATGGCTTCAAGTGAGACTGAAGAAGTTCCACTAGAAAGATGGCCAACCCAGGCAGGAGAGGATTGAGGCGGCGATGGGGGTAGGCACACTGGCAGTGGTTGCTGGTAATTGTAGAGTCCAAGACTATCTGGGAATTTCGATCCGGGCTCAATTCGATTCGGTGAGGGATACGGTGATTCAAGTAGTGTTGGTCTTGATGTATGGTGTTGGTAGGGTGAGTTGAAAGGAGGCGTCGGGTGGTCCGCGTACCCCAACATAATGAAAAGGTGATGATGGGAAAGGGGAGTAATAAGAATTCGATACACAAAGACTTAGATGTAATAGAGGATGAAAGTGGCGAGGTAGACAATGTAGCTCGGTTAATGAGGAGTGACAAAAGAGGCTGCAGGTCGGATTATATCTGAATGATGCAGAACGCCGAACGCCTCAATAGATCCAAGATCAGATGTCGATATGTTGTATTGCGGCAGTGTCTTCTCGAAGCAATGCGTTCGATCGCTGTGCTTTTGAAGGGTGAGGCAGATTCGGAGATTGTCCTATACAGGGCAACGACATGCGTGCATGGTCAGGGCGAGCTCGAGCCGCGTAGGCGGCAGGCGCCTGTTAGCTGCATGGCCATGTCTCGCGGAGGGCTGTGGTGGGGAGGGGCGCAACCAACAGCATAGTACCTAAAAGGTGTGCAAGGGCCCCCGGCATAAGTGGATGTTGTGGCGCCACCGCCGGGGACTTGAACACGACCCAAGCTCTCGGGAATGCCTGAGCGGGCCGAACACAATTAGGATTTGCGCTGACTGCAGCCTGGAGGCGCGAGGGGGGGCGGCTGAACCCATGTTGTGATGAACACGCCCTTGACGTGGTTCAGTCAGGAGTGAACGTATTCTCGGCAATAATTACTCAGATCCCGCCGATTTTTTCATTTTATTGCTACCCCGCCAAGTCCCAACTAGTGCTTCAACATCGTGTGCGCCAATTGAGTGTGTTGTAAAAGTGAACAAACAATATTTGCCTTGTATTTATCCGCGAGTGTAGTATTCGTTCTCAGCAACAGGTGTCTGCTACAGACGGCCGGAAGCGCCGGCCTTCAAGCGGCCTCACTCGCTTCGCGTTGCTCTTGAAGCTGCGATACCACCACTGTGAGCTCCTCGACCCGTGCCGTTAGCTTGAGAACCAACGTTTTCAACTGCATGTCCGATCCCCCAAGTCCCGCGTTGTTGTGCAATCGACTGGCTTGATGCAGTTTTGTAGACGGAGCTAGTGTTGCCTCCGAATCTGTAATCAAAAAGCCTGGTGAGTTAATGGCTAACCGAGGAGGCCTTTTTGACGACGCAGGAGTCTGAGGTCCGCTCAAAGGCATCAGACTTGCCTTTTGTTTGTGCGAATCCACGAGCTGCTCATAAACCCAAATTGCGCCTACGAACGGGAGGTGCGTAGCTTTGAGCAGTACAATGCGAGTACTCCTCAGTCGTTCCGAGGGCACGATGAGTCGGAAGGGGCGTAGACAGAGGGGAATCAGATTCTGCACAAAATCAGCCTCGCAGTCATCAGAGCGCCAGTTTCTCTGTCTCTGTTCAAACTTTACAACACAATCAAGGTCTCTCATCCTCTCACAGCTTCATCAGTCTGGGAAAGCCTGAGCGGCAGTGGGAGGCTTGACTAAAGTGCCATGACAACTTGAAAGACGTCAATGCACCATGCCGATCGAGCCGCATTCGCCGGAGCAGTAGCGAGGTTCTTGCGGTTGGTTGTGAGAATCGGTGGTGCCGACTCCCCCGAGGCTGTCTTGGTGGCCGTTTTGGCGGCCCGGCGCTTATATGCCGTTTGAAACCTCCGGCAATAAAAATGGGGAACCACTTACAAGGGGAGGCATAAAATAGGTCAAGCGATTCGATGAGGATGCTTCAAGAACATAGACCGAATATCTGCGGGTGTGCTGCGGTCAATGACGGTGCAAAAAGACGCCTTGCGAAAAATACACTCACATGAAAAGATACTCGTCACGTGCGTGATCCAGAATCTGGCTCATTGTTAGCGTTCTCATTGTACGGCATGGCGCAGCTAGATTCAAGGATCGAAGCGTTGGGGGCCAACGGATTTGAATCAAGAGGTAGTGTACCTTGCTTAGAGAATTGCTCAGAAGCGAGATCAAGCTCGTGATGAGTAGGATATTGGTCAAGATAATGAATACCAACTATTGCACCAATCAGCAGAGCAAATATGGATATGAGTCTGTTCACGTTACCATTACAGGGGGACCAAAGAACGGCGATCTGTAGCTGGCGTTAGTGGACTGATAATCTCCCTTATTTGGAATACATACATCTGCGAAGCGACATCAAAACCAAGGTAGCTTGATCTGCATGGCAAGAGTTAACCAGCCAGGTCTGGAATTGGACATAGCTTCACATACCCGAAAAAGACCTTGATCAATATCCAACTCTACATTATGTACGTTAGCAACAGGTTAAGCTTCATGACCCAGAGCACTAACCATTTCTCTCGGCTTAAATTCTTCACGGGCCAACAGCACGAATGTGGTGAGAAAGCCAAGATATAGGATGATGACAAGCGACAAGAATTTGATGAAGTCTTTGGTCTGTTACACAGTTAGGTCTAGTTGACTTTCTACTTACATTTGTATGGATGAGTACTGACCATTTCCTTGAGGCACGGGATCTGTCAATTCGTCAGCTTTGCACGTACAATCGACTTCAATTCAGGATTTCAGGACGAGGCAGTGCCACTGTACACGACATCGCGGAGGAGAGGGCTACTGAGGTATGTGAAGTGCTTACCAGGGTACCAAAATAACGATTCAGACTGAGAAGGGAGAATATGCGTGGTACAAGGAAGAGAGCCTCCAATCCAAGCACGTCGTAAGCCAGGTCAATGGTGTCCTTGGATTGTTGGGTCAACCCGACAATTCTGAGCGCGCAGAATATGACACCGACGATGACAATGCTTATGTCCCACATCCACCAGAAATCCGAGGCGTAGAAACTGGTTTGTCCTGCATCAACCCAGTCGGCGAATTCATCGTAGGCGAAACTGGCAATCCAAAAGTAGAGCAGGACCTCTGGTACGGTTACTCGAGTGGAGTCTCGGTGTACAAGTACTGCATAATACAGTGCTAAAAACACTGCAAAGAAGAGCGTCTCGAAAACCTTCAAGTACAGAGGAACTCGTAAGCGGCAGAACGGATCAGCTTGCTTGCGATTGTATTTGCTGGGCTTCTTGACCGAATTAACGCTGAGCGTCTCCCAGAAGACGATGTCACCCCGCCACAGTCCATTGATGATCTTCTGCACGGGTCGTTGGCTAAGAAACTTCTTCGCACCAGTAACGCAGGCAATCTCGAGCGCGCTCAGGTTTTCACAATTGGATGCCAATGAACCAAACCGTGCACTCGCAGCGGTTTCATTTCTATGACCAAAGTAGTCACTGTTGGAACCACTCAGGAGAGGTGTTTGTTCACCAGGCTGGTTAGTGTTCCGGCCATTATGGCTGCTATGTGCGCTTTCTTCATCTCGGTCGCTGCCAGGAGATGATGCAGGTGGCAGCTCGACTAGCAGGAAGTCAATGATGTCCCTGTCTGTCAGATTATTGAGAAATTGCCAGGCAACAAATTCGCATGCATATCCTCTCGCTTGATTCACGCCTGGGTCGTCGCTGGTTTCCTCAAGCGCAGAGAAGTATCCCTTCAGAGCCCTGTGTCGAGTCAGGTCTTGTTCTTCGCTCAAACAACCATATCTGAGCCGCGATAGTGGTATAGATACGAAGCAACGTACAACAGTGCGGA
The DNA here is from genome assembly GCF_010015815.1 of Dothidotthia symphoricarpi CBS 119687. Lineage (NCBI taxonomy): Eukaryota > Fungi > Ascomycota > Dothideomycetes > Pleosporales > Dothidotthiaceae > Dothidotthia > Dothidotthia symphoricarpi. The sequence continues at coordinate 1,027,901 of NW_022985017.1, read as the reverse complement.
AACGAGAGCAGGATGGTGGACGTTGGTGGAGAGGTGGAGAATAAGCGGGTGCAGGGCGCGACCGTGTTCGCTTTTGCGAAGATCTTCGAAAGTCTGTGGGAGTCTGATCGAGTGCTCAAAATATCTGACACTCGGTTAGCTCTCATAAATGCTGTGTAACTGGGGATACCTGCTGGCTCAGTTTGTCGACTAAGTCGCCGAAGGACTCGTCTCCTTCTATCTTCGGTACTCCTGCTTCATCTGCAGGCCATCTTGGTGTACAAGGCAGCGACATTGTTACACTTTGCCTCCGTCAAGTAGTGAAAATATCAATCGAAGTCATCAAACCTGACGAGCAAAAACGCGTGTGGGGCCGCATTGTCGCACGCGACTTTGCGACCTTGGTCGTGTCGGTGCTTCCCGAGACGCGTCATAGCGTACTTGCGCCTGCCCAGACTTCAATGTTGCCCAAGCTGGTTCACAACCTCTCCTCACACTTACAGGCCCAGATATGGCTTGATGAGGGCTTTTGATGGCCACTTTCGTACCCTCTGCTAACCATGGCTCATGATGCTAACTTCTGTGGCGATCGCCTGCGGCTAGCTGCGTTTCTTCGTATAATGGAATATGGGATCCCACCACGTCCTACACGCTTCAGGCGCCGCGTCCAGGCGGTCGAGAAACCTATGCGTGGATCAGATCCGTCCCCTACTAACCAGGAATATTCTTTTGTGAATACCTCAGCTGCAATCCCAATACACGGTGTTTCACGTCCATCGACGCCTGAGGCTACAACATCCGGCGTAGATGCCAGTCGTACACACCATTCTTCGCCCTCGAACCCGCTTGCTACTGATGCAGATTCTACATACGATATCCCGCCCTCCCATACATCAATTGAGCCTTACGTAGGTCTCATAAAGGACGGGATTCACGAACCTACAGGTCTTCAACAGCAACATGCGAACGGGCTACTCGTCAAGCAGTCACTACAGAATGCGGGCATCATGTCCAGCTCAAACTCCCATAAGACGCCCAGCAAACCTCGTCCCTCTTCAAGCACTCGGAAAAGGCGCCTACCGGTGAATTGCCTCGCTTTAATGCGTACCTCGACATCAGATGGCCTACCTGAGCCGAGTGTAAGAAGCTTGAACTTTGAGGAGTCGTCAAGGCATGGACAGAGCGCTGACATATACTGATTTAGAATATAGACTCTCATCTTAGCATTCCCATTACAAAGATCGACCCAATTGAAGACAGCCATAATTTCTCAGGACGAACTGCAGTTCCGATGGAGGTACGCAATTGGGTGTCGTGTAAGTCTTCGAAATGCTGAGCTGACAATTTTGGAGAGGCATAGGGCAATGGCGAGTTCGAGCCAAATTAAAGCATCGACGTCTCGCGCACCCTGGACGCCTCGAGCAAGCAGCATTTATCCAGCCAAGTCGTCGAACAGCCCGACGCGGGGATACAAGAGGCCCACCACACATAGCAATCTCGAATTGCAGATTCAGTCCGCCTTTGCAGTCGCTTCAGACGGGTTCGTCGGTGAAGAATTGACGATAACTCGGACGCAGAAGCGGACAAAGCGATCAGGGAAGAACATACTACAAGAAACCCAACTTGGTTTTGCAAGCGGTGGACTTGTGTTAGGAAATGGTCGCCTTCCATCGCCTCGGCATGAATGTATCAGTCCTTCGTTGCCCGACTCCGGTCTTAGATCTTCCAGTGGTCTGCATACTCCCTTCCAAGTTGGAAGCAGCCAGCGCAGTGCAATACCAATACAGCTCATTCTAACAAGAAACCACAATGTGACGGACAGCAGACCAGTGGAGAGTGGCTGCTTTCGAAAACGGGAAACTGCCGTTCACACTCAGCTATCCAGCATTACTGCTCCACTCAGACGCGATTCTGAGAGCTCCAGATCTGAAGCTATGGATGAAGACGATCACATCAACGACAACGGAGACCCTAATATTGATGGCTCTGTCAGCGGAGAGAGCCAGAATAGCGACGGTTTTATTAATGACGAGGAATGCGACGGCACTGACAGTACCAGCCCCTCTCGATTCAAACATCTCAGCCGCAAACCCACCTACGTCGATGATTCAAGTTATTACCAGCAGGCAATGCACGACCTCGATATGAACATGACACATTTGGTGGATAGGGTCCGATCCCGCTATCCTGACTTTGCGGAAGGTACTGTCTCGCGCGAATACACTGCCGCATGAATCTGGTCCCGAATTTCCTCTAGTTTGACGCGGGAGCGGTGTCTGAAGACACAGAACCAAAGCGTGACACTCTGGCTTGGAAGACACATGTCCAAACATGTACAGAATTATAATTCTTGAAAAATGGGCCGAATCACAAAAGTCGACGGAATCACGATAAGTATCATCTGAGCATTTATCTATATGAATCTATATGAATCTATAAGTAGAAAACTTGCAGACGCGCGCATCGTGCGTTACATGAACTTGTTTATGTTGTGGTTGACTTGGTTGAAACGCTTGTGTGTTCGCAAGCATTCAACGTAAATACGTTTCTTCCTTACATCTTATCTTCCCAATCAAATCAGCAATGTATAACATTCCACAGTCCCCTCTGCAATATCTCTCATCAACCTCATCCTCCAATCTCCCCTCAGCAAGCACAGCTCCTCACTAGTCAGCGTTCTGATCACCCTGAAATCAATAAGACCTCCAATTCCTCCAATTTCTCTTCGACGTGACCTAGCCATAAACCTCAACCGCTAAACTACCAACCATTCCTCAGAACGCGCGTCGTTACCATATCCATCACACGATAACCAACTTCTACTCATCAACATGTTCTCCCTATCAACATATATATTATCACACATACTCCTAAGCGCCTTACTCCCCAACTAAATGAAGCTCAGGGACGAGGTCTGCAAAATGTACACGCCACACTACCTGGTTGTCGAAGGTTTTGTGTATGCTCGCGGCTGTGAGGGAGTAGGCACATATGCTGCTGTGGGCGTTGTTGACGGACTGAGAAAAAAACGCGCTTTGCAATTCCACGACCATGACGAACTGTCATACACCTGAAGTCTTGACAAGGCATACGATGATGTAGAACTAAACAGAGTCGAAGTCCTAGTTCGCGAGAAACCATGGTCGTTTCTGGAACAGATACGACTGCAACGCGGTGCAAAATATATTTCTCCAAATGCTCTATTACCTGTGACTTTCACTTTGACAGTCTAACGTAAACATAAATGAAATGCATTGTGTATCACAGTCCTAGAACAAGGATAGTGTCAGAAATCATATAAGATCTTGAGGAGATTTGCACACGCATATGTAAGATGAGCTAGAAATCAACAATTCTGACCTCAAATGAGACTGCTAACTACTGAATACTATACGCTTGTTTTGAAGACATTACGTTTTATGGCTACTCCAAGATGCGTATATTGGAAGCTCCTACTTTGGTTTTCCAATTGCATTGTTAATAGGGAGACAATAGCGTAAACTTTTACTGTAAAAGCGCTGTAGGCTGGTATCAAGACATGGGACGAACAGGTGATTATTGAGAGGACATATACAGTAGAGGCCTAAAGCGCTAAACCTTAGGCCCATCGGTGTCTTGAGGGTTGGCCGTTGGGCCTACCAGTGAGAGGAGGTACACGTAACACTTACGCACTACCCTGACAGAAAATCCAGACACTCTTCGAGCAAATCAGTGCACCGACAAGAGATTTAGTACTTAGATTGAACAATAACAAATTTTCACCTTGTCTAAACTGTATGCAGAATGAAGTTATGGCTGCTCCTCTCCGAATGCCAGCCCTTCATCCTGTTCTCGATATGTTGATTTCTCACATCGACCATTAAGACTTGCTGACACATTTCGCAGTGACCGGATTCTTCTTTGAGTGTCATAGTAAGACTATGTACTCTTTATTACATGACTTACGTGGCTTCCTCGAGTAGCCATAGTACACATGACAGTCCTATGTCCTAACCATGATGTTGTAACGCGCTACAGGTGCAACAACTCAACAACGATCGTGAAGCCGCTTGACCAACCATCTTTGAACACTTAATCACTCGACATACTAAAGTAAGCGGGTACTAATGATCTACAGTGTACTTCCTCGGTTTGTATCCGCAAAAAGAAACAATCTAACCGGTCTAAACATGTCTACAAGCGACCATTGCCATCTCTCACAAGCTGTCACATAGGATGTGGTAGTAGTCACAAGCGATACTTCCCACACTATGCTAAAGCCAACACTGCGCCCGTTAGACCGGTACGTACTATATGCACTGGGTGCAGTTACAAAGAGCAATCTGCGACGTTGCAGCAATGGTGACACACGAATAGATACTGTGGACAGGTTTAGTTCTAGCATCATATAAGTGGCTATAAATCTCCATGCAGGTGGTCGCCGCATTATGCGAGCTCTGCTTCACTGTGATCAGAGTGTTGTGTAGTTTGGGAATATGTATCTCTACAGTCTGAAGATTGATCATGTTCCTGGCTCAATGATGGATACGATGATTCATATTTGTCGTTTTGAATTTTTCGCAAAGGTTGTTTTCTGGGTTCACAGATCGTGCTTTGCCATGTACAAATGGCATAACGGCTGATACGTTGAAGATACCCGTCACTCTACGGGAACAGAGTGTTGGGCGACTCGCTACATACCTAGTAGGGTAAGGATGCGTGTATCTGCAAGGAAAAGGCTTTGGGCGGTTCAATTCAGATTGACAGCGAATCTCGATGCACACGACGAGATTTCAAGAGGCTAGAAGAGGAATGAAACAGACGCGTCGATAAGATGAACAGTAGCAAGACTGGGAGTTCAGAGGTTCGAAATGACCATAGGCCACAGAGTGCAAGAAGAGATTGATTGACATTAATAATAGATAGATACTCGTGAAGATGGCAAGAGTTCGAATGTAGAGTGAAGCAAACGAATGATATAGAATGTATACGCTTCAAGAAACAGCGCAAGAAAGAACACATGACCCGTCTTGGTAAGAACTGAACAGCTTTTGAGACGAAATAATGACCTTGAGACATACACCTAAATGCCAAATGCAAGCAACACCGTAACCCTGATACCGTGTGTGTGACATGAAATCAATGACAAGAAGTAACCAGTGCAGAATATGGAAAGACTTTACCTATAACAATAGCACGCAACAAGCGGCTCGACGGCTAGGAAGGACGTAAATAACATGAGCACAACATAGATAAGTATACTCGAGAACGGCCTTGAATGGCCAGTTGGTATGCATGGGAAGCAAACGGGCTTGTATTCAGCGACGGCTGTCAAAACTTTAGCACCCATAAGTTCAAGCAGAAAGATGGCGTGTGTCTTACCTGTAAACGGCATCGACCTGAGAGCGTCGCTTTCGCTTAGATTGATCATCATGTTGTCGTTGTTTTTCATCATACTGATCAGTGTCTTCATAACTCCTCTTCCTTGCGGAGGAGCTGTCACTTCGATGGAGTTTCGGAACAGGCGTAGGGAGATCCTCAGTTCCTCCCATGGGTTTGTCAGACTCAAAGTCGGACCCTACCATAGTTCGGTTACTGCCGTCAGAGCGCGCAGGACTCCCAAAGCCATGGCTGTTCTGCTGGTGTTGAAAGTTGTTTGCATTCCAAGGATCATACCGCTGTCGCTCAGGTGGAGGTGGTGGAGGTGGGGGTCTACCAAGGATGGAAGATGACATGGATCCATATGGCCGTGGATGTGCGGGGCCATGGCCGAAGTTTTGATGCCCGGTAGGGACCTGCGCACTTTGGGGGGCTGATTGCGTGTGCAATGGCATGCTAGAATATGTTAGTGTTGATGTCTGTATACCGGATAACGACTTACGAGGGAGGAGCAGAATCAATTGGCTTCTCAGGAAGAGAAGATGGAGGCTTCTCGTCATACGAAGAGAGGGACATTGGCATGGCTTCATGCGACGGCGGCTTCGGCGCACCCGTTACGCCCAGCTTGGCAAGAATATCTTCTTGTGTGAAACTCGTAGAAGAACCCGCCCGACTCAAGCCGGAACGCCTTGGTTCCTCGGCACCACTAGCGGACAGGGCCTGCTCAAGGTGGTCCATGATACTCCAGGCAGAATCCGGCATTTCCTCATCTTTGATATAAGACATATCATCGGAAAACTCATCAGGACGATCTCGCTGCGCGATACAATCTTCCAGTGCTACAAGATTATGGCGCATTTCGTCGTCAGTAAAGACAACAAAAACCGGGTCGTTCTGCACACGCTCCCAATCGTCTGTCTGTCTCACGTTCAAGAAGGCTTCGTGAGAGTTCTCAGCCGTGAAATAAACCGACACTGACTCTGCGTTATCCAAGGTCTCGGGGGTTGGGCTCATAGCCTGTTCCTCGGCATCAGCAAATGTTGAAGGCAGAGCCCGGGTCACCTGCTTAGCAGGGTGCCAGATGATGACACCTAGACTCAGGTTCGGATCTACAGGTTCATTGCTCTTTGGCCATATTGCCCCGTCAAAGTCGAAGTCCCAGTCGTCCCAGGCAAGAAACAGTTGTGGCTTCTCGCTTGCACCATTGTCCCCTGCAACGCCCACCGGCTGGGCCGACTGAGTATGAGGCTGCGAAACCGCAAGATGCGCGGTAGTAGGAGTTGGAGTGGAGTTTGGGTCCGACATTGGTAGGCCGTTAGTGGGTGTGCCATTGTATGAGTTATAGTGATCGTTCGGCGGATAAGGTTGCTGCACATTGGATGTCTGCCAACCCGGAGCCTGGTTGTTTGCTTGATAAGAGGCTTGTCCGTTTGGTGCCTGCCAGCCTTGGGAATGATCATATGACTGCTGATTCTGGTCTACTGGAGCAGGCTGATGGGGATACCCGTTGTATGTACTTTGTGAAGGTGTATGACCTTGTCCGCCAGGATAGCCAGGTGCCTGCGAAAACCCCTGATTTGGCTGCGAGTAGGCCTGGTTTGGTGGGTAACCTTGCTGAGGCCATTGCTGATTTTGTGCTTGGGGATGCGGTGGTTGATGATATGTTGGTGGCTGTGGTGGAGCGTATCCTTGGGTGTGATATGCCTGGCCTGGTGGAGGAGCCGAAAAAGCTTGATTTGAGTAAGTTTGAGGTGCTGGAGGAGTCTGCGCATATCCATTTGGAGGTGCTTGTGGAAATCCAGGTTGAGGTGGTTGATATTGGTTGGAATACTGGTTAGTACCAAACGGACCCTGAGGCTGCGCCGGCCCACGATAGCCTGGAGGCGGGGGATAACGCGTTATTACCGGATTTCCCTTCTTCTTAGGTGGCCTGAAAAAATGATCAGCAAAAGCACAACCGCCGAGGCAGCGGAATTTTGTATCATGAGTTCGAAGCGCAAAGTGGGAGTACTGTAACAGATAAACAAGTTCGCTTACCGGTTGTCTAGCGGTCGTTGGGGTTGGCCATTTGGTGGAAATGTTGGCGTGGGCGGGTATTGTCCGTAGCCTGGCTGCTGTCCGTATTGGTAGGGTGGATGCTGGCCATATCCAGGTGGACCTTGGGGATATTGTGGCGGCTGGTAAGGTGCAGCACCGGCAATGGGCCCATTCCACGACATTCCGGGCTCAGTGGGTTACGACCGTGGGCGTCGACTTCCAGAGAACAAAAACAAATTTTGATGGACAATCGATGAGAGTGGATGACTTCTTGCAGAAGTGTGAGAGTTGAGTGCTGAGTGCAGAAAGAAATGTCGAAACGCGAGTTCGCGTCCTCAACTTTGGTTGAGTGCACGTGCCAGATCAAAAGATCAAGGGAAAGCCCAATCTCTGGCAAGAAGGGATATAGTCGCGTCTCCCAGGTGACGGGCAGCGAGTGGAAGTTGAGTTACTGCAGTGGTGAGACTGACTGAAAGACGAGGCAGCTGGCGATGCGAAAAAGCAGCCACGGAAGGCACGACAGAGATTAACAACGCAATTGAGAGAATCCCGATGCCTACCAAGATATCACCCCATCAGGGAGAGAAGAGAGCGAAAGGGGCGAGACGAGCGTGAGCTTTGCAGGAAAGATCGCGATTCAACATGTAATGAACCATGGAGATGAAGTCTGAGAGCGCAATCACGTGCTGGAGCTTGGCGCACGGAACGGCCCCGGGGATGATAGAATGACAGCACCAGTCCTCCCGCGTTGGTGCTATCGCCGTCGCCCACGTCCAGTCTCTCGATGCGCCTCTGAGAATGATTGTTCGGTACCGACAGCTGCTTGCGACCACCACAGACGACTCGACACGCTGAGCCCGTCGCGGATGCTCCCTCTGCGCCCATCCCCCACCACCCACCATGCCTGGACTCCCGTGTACGTCAGTCGCCTGCGCCCCTCGCATGCAGTGTGCAGCGCGCAGTGTGTGCGCTTATGCTGACTGCTGGCAGCCACCGTAGACCTTGACGAGTGCATCTCGCGGCTGTCGAGAAAAGAGCTGCTGGCCGAGTCGGTGGTCGAGGCGATATGCGCAAAATCAAAAGAGCTGCTCATGAAGGAGAGCAACGTGGTGCACATCAGGGCCCCCGTCACCGTTGTCGGTGACATCCACGGCCAGTTCTTCGACATGATGGAGATTTTCAAGATTGGCGGGCCCTGTCCAGATACAAACTACCTGTTCCTGGGTATGTTGGCTGCCGCACGCGACCTGTACCTGCATCACATGTCTGACTCCCTGCAGGCGACTATGTCGATCGCGGCCTCTTCTCCGTCGAAACCATCTCGCTCCTCGTCTGCCTCAAGCTGCGCTACCCGCATCGCGTCCACCTCATCCGCGGCAACCACGAGTCCCGGGGCGTCACGCAATCCTACGGCTTCTACACGGAATGCTCGCGCAAATACGGCAACGCCAACGTGTGGCACTATTTCACCGACATGTTCGACTTCCTCACCCTCTCCGTAGTCATCAACGACCAGATCTTCTGTGTCCACGGCGGCCTGTCCCCCTCGATACATTCCATCGACCAGATCAAGATCATCGACCGCTTCCGTGAGATACCCCACGAAGGGCCCATGGCGGACCTCGTCTGGAGCGACCCCGACCCCGAACGCGACGAATTCTCGCTTAGTCCACGAGGAGCTGGATATACGTTTGGAGCGCAGGTGGTGAAGAAATTCCTCGAGGTCAACGCCATGTCGCACATCTTGCGCGCCCACCAGCTCTGCCAGGAAGGCTTCCAGGTCTTGTTTGACGACAGGCTTAGTACTGTTTGGAGCGCACCAAACTACTGCTATCGATGCGGGAATATGGCCAGCGTGCTAGAAGTTAGTGACACTGGCGAGCGCTTTTTCAACGTCTTCGATGCGAGCCCGGATAATGACGTGCATCGAGCAGAGCAACAACAGCAGCAGGGCAAGGAGGTGACGACTGAGTATTTCCTATGATACCCACTCTACATGACTTTGCATCTCAGCGTGGGGACGGTTTTGGCATGAGGCATGATAATGCTCAACGTGAGGCACGGCGTTTCGGTTAGATGGATGTTGGCAGTATCTACGTGGGGCATATTTAGATTGTTGATATGCGCACGGCTGTAGAAATGTGTGTGTGCAAACCAAGCTTCCCGCTCTGATGTTTGTCCTCCCTCGTCAAACACGCTCGACATCTGTGCGCTCTACCAGCCTCTTTCAGCACCCGAGATATTTCGTTTCCACCCACCGATTCTCCATATCATCGCCTAACCTCGCAATCACAACTTTCATGTCTGGGAACACGCTGAGCAACCTGTTCACACCAACGCGACCAGCCGTATACGTCACGAAGACAATCTTCTCCTCAGACACGCCATGGTCTACCAACACCCGGACTGCCATCAGCGCTGCTGCGCCCGACGAGAATTGCGGATCCAACACCATGACGAGTCCGTCCTGCGCAATACCTGCCGGCAATGCTCGATAATGCAGTTCCGGCTCGCCTGTGCTATAGTTTGTTTGAATGAGTATCCTGCCTGTCCTGCAATCCGGAATGGTGCGTCGAAGGCCCGTCTCAAATGCGCTGCCACCGCGTAGAACGACCACCGCACTCACACTTGCGCTCTTCTTCAGACCTTTGTAAAGCTTGTTCTGCGGTGTAGAGACTTCTGTAGATGTAAACGGTAGGAAATCTGTCGCCGTCTCAACAAGCAGCGCAACCATGCGGTCGAAGTAGAAGATGAAGTCCTCTCTTGACGTGCTCGGATCCAAAAGGAGCGTATGCATCCCTTTAACCTGATTCGTCTGCCGCATCACAATCGCATTCTCACTCAGCGGACTGTCCTCTGCAATCTTGCCTAGGCGTCGGAGCTCTGTTTGATGCAGTGCAGACTTGTCGGCGAGCGTCTTGCGCACTTGGTCGCTGACCATATTAATGGCCACGTGGTTTTCAATACCTCGGGGAACAATGATGTCTGCGATTTCACGTTGAGGGGCAACGTATTTGTAGTAGTTTGGCTTCACGAAGCCGAACCATTGTTTGATGCAGCCTTCAATATCGCGGCCTCGCTCTTTCACATCACGGACTAGACGTCGTGAGAGACAGAGGTCGGAGTCTGCTTCAGCGAAGATCTTTAGATCCAAGAGATCCAAAACACGTTGGTCATGGAGGGCGAAAATGCCTTCCAGGATGAGGACGTGGGGAGAATAGATTGTTGTTGTCTTTTCGAGACGGGCGTGCTTTTCGAACGAGTAAATGGGGACTTGTGCGACTTTGCTGGAGTGATGTTAATCACTGATTTTGCACAATGCTTGTGATAGATGTACCCATTCTTGATATCTTGCAGCCTTTCAACCAAGATATCAAAGTCAATGGCCTCTGGCGAGTCGAAATCATGCTCATTTCTGAAGGCTGCTGCTGATTGCTCCGGTGTCAAGGACTTGTAGAAAGAGTCCTGTCTGCTTTCAGCACATGCGCACGTGACGACGTGTCACAACCATCCAACGCACCATAGACAGGATTACAACCCATGGTAAGTTCAGAGAGGCAACTATAGCCAGTGCCAACGAGGTTTTACCAGATCCAGAGCTTCCTGCCACTCCAACGATGCTCGCGTTACCCCACGGCGGCTCGTAATGTGTTCGTCTGCCTGCCGATGACATAATTGGGTAAATTTTTGAAATGTTGGTTGATAGATGCGAGAAAACAGTTTTCAAGGGAAGTAAAAAATGATATCAAAAGCAAAGGCCATACTGTAACTTGTATAGGTATGCGTCTCTAAACACGTCTAGGATATTGGCAACGGAGGCCACCGATCGGCAATACCTCGGAAGGTGTATATCGCTCGTAGACAAAGTCAGGTTCCGGATGTCTTTGAGCATGTTTAAGGTTTGCAGTCAGCAGTTGTAATGCACAAGGTCTACGCAGCCATCTAGTCTCCCAAGCTAAAACATAAAGTCTTGCCCATCATTTTAACACACCTTGCAGACGCTGTGAGCTTCATCAGCCCCGCTGTTTACGTGATGCAGGGTGTGCATGGGCCATGCCAAGCCGTTGGCGAGCAAGCTTAGGTCCAGCTTTTCTCTCAATGTACAGACTTTCTTCTTCCACCACACACCGCAAGCTTTGCGTGGCCCCAAGCACTCTCGACCACGGTCGGGCAGCAAACACCTCACACTGATGGACATAATATGAGGGTGATGAGCGCCTTGGCTTCATTATGGTGAGCTCCGCAAGCTGCATCTTCAGCTTCCCACTTACTAACCCAATACAGAGCTCATCCACCGTTTCTGTGTCGGCTGCGACGCCGACGCAACATCCTTTCCAGAGGAAGATCGACGAGATCAAGCCATCGAAGATGTAAGTTAACACTCTTATTGCCGCGCTCGCTTCCACACATCTACATGATGATTTCAAAATAAGTTGGGAATCTCTCCTAAACCACGTGTGGAGAACATGTTAACTTGTATCTCTGATCTCGCAAGCACTAGCTGCTTGCTATCACCTTCTGCTCCCAGCACATTGACGATTGCGACTGCAACCTTGCTGACTCCAATCTCACAGGGACATCAACTTCGTCATCATGGACTATCTGGTTAGTGAGGGGTATCCCCGAGCTGCGGAGAGGTTCGCCAAAGAAGCGAACATTCATGTGCCTCTTGTGGAGGAGTCCATTCAGTCGCGTGTAGAAATACGACGGGCTATCCACAGTGGTGACATTGATGCCGCTATCACCAAGATCAACGATCTAAATCCTCAGGTATGTATTTTGCGCCGCTCTCCCTCCAAGCCCTTGCAGGATTATACTTAGTTTCATGCACCACGCATAATCTTCTTTGATGATAATCAAACCTTCAGTCCTCAGTATGAACGCAAGCAATTAGCTCTTTTTGATTTCGCAAATGTACCTGTCGGGCTTTGCTAACAATCAATACAGATCCTCGACACAAACCGCTCTCTGCACTTTACATTGCTTCGTCTGCAGCTTATCGAGCTCATTCGGACATGCACTTCGTCTGCGACCGCGGACGTCACACCTGCGCTGAACTTTGCTTCAGCACAACTCGCACCTCGTGCTGCCACAATCCCAGAGTTCTTGAAGGACCTCGAGCTGACGATGACTTTGCTTATCATGCTCCCCGCTACCGGCAAGCTACAACCAGAGCTAGCTGAGCTTCTCGAACCTTCGCTTCGCCGAGATGTAGCGAGCAAAGTCAACGAGGCTATCCTCACCAGTATGGGTGATCATGGGGAAGCGCGGATGCGGAGTTTGGTTCGCCTACGACATTGGGCAGAGGCAAAGGCTAGGGCTACTGGCAAAGATATCCCGCCTGTTCTTCCCCTTGGCCTGCAAGATGCTGATGAAACATCATCTGAAAATAACGGGCGCAACGGTGGAGCAGGAGATGAGATGGTGCAGTAGTTCGGTATTGGTCATCTCCCAAGCTCTAATGAACTTGCGTATAACCCTCTATATAATGCCTTCCAGCATATTTGGGAGTTGGAAGTGTCTTGAGCTTACGTCACTAAATGGAGTTAAACCTCTGTTGTGTACGTCAAGAGAGGAACAAGAGCCTTCCTTAATAACACACTATGTTTCTTCACATTCTCTTCCTCTCCTCAAGTACTTGTGAAATATATTTACGCACATTGTGTGACGATGAGGCGTCGAGGATTCGAGACAAAGAGTCAAGTTCGCCATCAATACCTTGGTCCCAGAACGACTACTATTGTCAGGTCGATAACGAACTGAGGAGAGTGGTTGGTACGAGACGTGATAATATGAGACGAATGGAATACGGCCGTTGAGTTGGTTATCTGTCTGGTCCTGGATGTGATGTGTTGTTTGTTTTTAAAAGCTATTGCTTGAATGCCTCTTTGAAACACTGCGAAATCGAACATGCGGGAGTTTTCCCGAACCAAAAGCCAAAGCTAAAAATTGTACTGCTTGCTCTAGTGAAGACCGGCAGGTAAAAGATGATTGTAAGGGGATGCAATATCTATAGCATCGTTTTGTCAGGCAACTCGCAGAAACCCCATGTCTGGGGTTAGTTCTGACATGCGCCGACCGAATCAGTGATGAGTCCCTTGTACACCTGGTAATGCTCAGCCATGCGTAATCTAAGCAAAGCCGGCTCTTTGACCACATAATACTGTCCCAGCGACCTTCTCTGCGCACGACTCTCGTCCAGCAAACCACGAACCGCATCTCTTGAGACCGTGGTTCTCATATTTGGCAGATGTTTCTCGACATACTTCCTGTCATCGTCACTTGGCGGCGCAATCATCTCGCTCACGTCGATGAAGCCCATGGGTATATATGGCACGGGATCAGCCCAGCTCTCGTCTTCCCAGCGAACCCTCAGTATGTCGTCGAACGAGACGTTGAATGTGGTGTGGAGCTGAGGTAAGCGCGCCCGTAGTTCGTACAGGATGGGACTGAAGTTTGCCCAGTCGAAGACAGCGGATTCTCTCTTCTGTAGGTTGATAACTAGGCTCTCCAGCCGTGGTAGCTCGAGCAGATCTTCCCACGGCTTGCGAATGTGTGGTCGACGGACTGTGCAGTCGTACTCCATCCGCTCCAGTGCGCTGCCGTCGCTGCAGGCGTCCAGGTTGATACCTACTTCCGTTGTGTTTATGATGACGTGTCGGATGTATTTTGTGTACTTTGCTTGTTGCTTCCATATGTTGCGTGATGCGTTCTCGGCGTCGTGCGATATGGTGGTTTCAAATGTGTTGTATGTGTAAGTTGCTTCGAGTACTTCGGCAGCAAGTGTAGGGTGTGGGATGATGGGTTGTAGAACTACATCCGTTACGACGATAGGGCTGGAATCGGTGACGAGGTAGAAGTAAACCAAATCGCGCAGCTCGCGGGGGAGCTTGAGAAAGTAGTAGCCGAGTAGATCTTCCGTAGATGATGATTCCGAAGACATTTTGAAGTTGTAGTTTGCAGTCTAAGAGGGGTTGCAAAATTTGTTCGAAAGTTATGTTGTAAGAGACATGTGAGAGAATGAGTGTTAAGCTTGTTCTCAAATGCCTTGCCTTTTTGTCTTTTGCTGCTGCCTACTGACGCGTAACGCGACTAGTTAGTGGCTCAGATACTCTCTTCACCGGAATATATACAGATTGATTTGCGTTTATCCACGATTCATTCCCCGCCGTCCAGACGAGACGATGAAAGTAAGCAGTGAATTATGATTAGTTAAGAGTGGTAGACCCCAGCGCGCTAATCCACAGTTTCGGGCCGTGTCCGACTAACGACGTCATCTCAATGATTTGCCTAAGAGTGTACACAAACTCTGCACCCACATACACACTCCACGACTCAATTCCATACATCACAGAATCTACCTCTCACAATGGCTCACAACATTCTACTCGTCGGCGGACATGGCAAGGTGTCACAACTTCTGACACCCCTCCTGCTGGCCCGCTCATGGAACGTTACGAGCATGATCCGCACTGCGGAGCAAAAGGACACAATCGAGAAGCTGGGCAAGGGCCAGCCCGGGAAACTAAGCGTCCTGGTTAGCAGCGCAGCAGACGTGAAGAGCGAAGCAGACGCGAAGAAGATCCTGGAGCAAGTAGACCCCGACTGGGTGATATGGGCAGCCGGTAAGTCTCGCACCAAAACAGAACACCATGTACAAACGCAATTACTAACCCACACACAAGGCGCCGGAGGAAAAGGCGGCGAATCAAACACTCTAGCCGTCGACCGCGACGCCGCCATCGCCTTCACAAAAGCCAGCATCCACACGCCGTCTGTCAAGAAATTCCTCACCGTTTCATACCTCGCGTCGCGCCGCAACAGGCCTTCGTGGTGGACAGACAGCGACTGGGAGAATGCGCAGAAGACAAACACTGAGGTTCTGCCTACGTACTACAAAGCCAAGATCGCCGCCGACGAGGTCCTGACGGTGCTGTCGAGGGAACGTCTGGAGGAGGAGACCAAGTCGGCGCCGCCTAGCGATGGCGTCGATGAGCGGTTCTGCGGCATCAGCTTGAGGCCGGGTACCCTTACTGATGGGGAAGCCGGGGGTGTGACTGCGGGCAGGATTGGAGTGGGGGGTAAGACGACCCGGGCGACGACGGCCGAGGCGATTGTTGCGGCGCTGGCGACTGAGGGTGCGAGGGGTTGGTTCGATGTCATTGACGGAGGTGAGAATGTTCCCGCTAGACTTACGATGGCTACGGAAAGCTAACCCAGACAGACGAGAACCTCAAAGACGCTATTATCAGGCTAAGCCAGGAGTCTCAGGATACGGCCGACGACGAGGACTTTGAGAAGATGAAGGAGAATGTTGCGAGTTTGTGAGGGAGAAGATTGGTTGAAGTGACCACACCGATTGGGCAAACTTATGATATATGAAATCATACACTTCAGTTGAACCGACCGTCTCGACTTTGTCAGTGCTCGGACCCCCATCGCTTCCCAGCCCATGCCTTCTGCTCCCATTCTCCAACGAATACAACCCTCTCTACCGGTTTATCCTTTTCCTCGTGTCTCGAGTAGCCAACAACACGACTTCGACTGTGGACATGCATGTACTGACTTAATTAGATTGAATTGAACAACCCATGAAAAGCGGAGCTAATGGCAACAACGACCAAGTCGGACTTCCATATCCCAAGAAAGTCAAGATAGCCCTGAAACACCCATTATCCAACAAGCCTAGTTAGCTAAGTGAAGCATAGTAGCCACACCACATAAGACTTTGCACATTCCTCGACTTGCTGACGCGCCTGGAATTGATATGCTGGTGGGCATGTGATTCTTACCGTGAATGTTGAATGAACAGCGTGTATACAAGTTGTGACCTCGATTAGACAGATTGTATCCATTGTGTTGGTGTGGGTATGGAACGGGACATGGCTATTATAACGTGTATGTTATTTTGTATATATTCCTTTCCTTTCTTTTCCTTTCCTTTCTGCGCGAGGAGTGGTACATGGGTAGTCGATGGTACATTCAAACCCTACGAAAAGCAGGGTTAGGATGTTTGTGCGTTGTGTTGGTAACTCCCTCTCTCTCTGCCTGGGAAGAACGTCGTATGTACAGCACGAGGTGGTTTTGGGTGAAGGTAAAGAGTGTTGTCCTTTCATGGGGGGATTGTCATTGTGTTTGTACCAGACAGAGAGAGAGAATAGTAGGTAGGGTAGGATAGGGTAGGGTAGGGTAAGAGATTATTCCTCACATGCCCTCCCCAAGAGAAAACAGCACACTTTCCTGATGTTGTGGTGGAAACAACAAAAACATGAAGTTTTGTAATTTTGTTACTGCGATACATACTAGGGATTAAGAGAATCTAGAAACGAGTCGAGAGCTCTGTTTCTTTCTTTGGTCTTATCTCAAAGATACAAATCTCTCTTCGATGTAGTGGTGTCCAATGTTGTTATTACCTGTGACGGACAGAGATTTTCCAACAGCCCCGAAAATCATGCCGTTTTCCCTGGGGGGGGGGGGGGGGGGGTTAGTGTTCTTGCCGATCTACAAGCACATTGTAACTTTCTAGACATATTTTTTCTTTCCTTCAGAGGGTATGAAACCTCTTCCCTGATGGATCGACATGAAAAGAGCACGCGCTGCTATGCAGATGAGATTGTGGGTCTCTGTGTGTTTAGTTTTTTTGCTCTGCATTCTCGGCGTGTAGTACTCGGTCTGTGATTGGCGAGGGTTGTGGGGTTTACTCGATAGGCGTCTAGCCTGAAGATGGGCGTTTGATGTATCTAGGTACTGCAGAGGAGCGGAGCGTTGTCTGGGGCGGGTAGGGTGAAGTCGGGTCTGGGGTACATGGGACGAGGCCGTTGCGAAGGATGGAACGTAATGCACGGGGGTGGTAGGGTAGGGTACCTGGGAGTTTAGTGTTGACATGGTAGAAATTTGTTGTGGTTTTGTTGGGGGAGTGGCTTGTGCCGGGGTGGAAGAGGCTCAAGAAGAACGGTTGGTGGCTTATTGGATGCGTGTGAGCCACCATGTCGTGGTGTTCCGATATGTCCCTACATGTGTTTGCAAAGCAATATACTCTGAAATTGGAGGCTTTTGGCGATCTCTCCGGTACCGGACGAGAAATGTGATTGCAGTGATTCGGCTGCAAGATGACGCGCCGTGATGTAGTGGAGTAGGACTCGGCACTACTTTTCCTTAGTCCTTAGTAGATAGAGATACTGCTTTTGATGAGCAACAATGAAGTGTGTCTGATAGGCTGGAAAAATGTTTGGCCATGTTGTAACGGTTGCTTCGTAGGGCTAAGCGTGCTCGTTTGGCATGGCTGACAACCATGTCTCTGACGAGGATCAGCCTCATTCTCATGCTGCCAGGCTGTTGAAAGCGGATAAGATAGGCTGCAGTGAACTTGACCCCGCGATGACTCTTGACCTCGCAAGCGCAACAAGCAGCAGTGTGGCTCTGATAGGGCGAACGATGTAGGTCATCCAAGCGAGACATGCATGGACTGAACTGGACTAGGACACGCACGCCTGTTTAGGGTGTACAAATGTGAAGAGAGGTCACAGGTCGTCCAAAAGCAGACGGAGGTTACAGACCAGGTGGTAGGGAAGGTGCGCACAGGGTGCCAGGGGTGGTGGTGGTGGTGACCTGTGCTGACAGGCAGCCGTGATGCTGTGCGTCGTCAAGTCACGGGCGGTCGAGGCTATGATGCAAGTTCGGGACGCGTCTCGCAGTGAGAACGGGCGGGTTGGAGGATGCAGCAGCGGCTGGGGTATCCTGGCGGGTGATCGGCGCATGTGTACCGGTCTCTCAGTCAGCAGTGAGGCAGGCAGACGCTCACCGATCAACGTCTCTCACGGCAGACGAGGGAGTGGGAGCGGCCGGTGCTCCCGCGCGGAGATGAGCGGCTGCGTGTGTGACGCGTCGGGGCAGCAGCAGCGACGATGAGCGTTGAGGGAGCATGAGCATGGCGGGCGTGGTTCAGCTGGTGAGGGGCCTCGTCGTCTTCACCGCCCCGGCCAGAGGTGAGCTAGGCCCGAGAACTACTCAGTGCACAGTGCAGATCGATCCGACGGTTCCCACCAGCCTGCGCGCGCCCCATACCTGACGCCGCCACCCACGCGACACACACACAGCACGTCTGCGACTAGCAGCGCAGTGCACTGCACATGCCATGACTGCCCGCCGGCCATGACCTCGCCCTGCCCTCGCACCGCCGCTGAGTCCATGGAGGAGAGTGCCAGTGCCTGACATGATCGGCCAGTTCTTCAGCAACCGCAAAGGTGCCGGCCCCTCGCACCCCCCGCCGACGACCGCGCTCGACTCTGCCACCGAGGAGTCGCACACGCGCCACCTGCTCTACCCCGAGACGAGCACCCTCTTCCACCCCGAGGGCCAGCCCTACCCTCTGCACGCCGCGCCGCTGACGCCCGGCAGCGGCCACGACGGGCCTCTGCCTGAGATCGACCTCGAGTACCCGCGCGACTGCCGCATCATCATCGCCCAAGATGAGACGTCTGCGCCCCGCACCATCCTGTTCGACTCGAAGCCCGCCCCGCCGCGCCCCGAGTCGCCCTCGCTGCCCGCCACACGCCCCAAGGCGCCGCCTGCACCTGCACAGGGCGGCCTGCACGCACGCCGGGCCTCGCTCGTCGCCCAGCCCTCGACGCCGCGCTCGCCCACGGTGGCCGGCTTCACGCGCATCCGCACCCGCGGCACCTCGATATCCTCCATGCCCAACATCGACGAGGACGCCCAGGTCCAGGCTCACGCCCAGGCGCAGGCCAAAGCCCAGGCACGCGCGAAGGAGTCGGTCGACCTGGCCAACATCTGCCTCGACTGCATGTTCGGCAACCTGGCCATGAACTACAGGGGCAACTCGAACAAGATCCACATCGTGCCGCTCGACGCCAAGCCCGACGCCGCTCTGCTGACCCAGGACGCCACAAACCTGCTGGGACGCGCAGAGGGCTTCCGCCGGCGCAGCAACCTGGCCAAGTCCTTCACCCCCGCGAACCTGCCCGCAGACCTCCCGCGCCACGGCTCGGCCGACAGCATACCCAAGGAGCCCAAGAGACGCACCATCTTCATCACCCGCCTGTTCTCCGTCACAGTGCCAGATGACCCTCAGGATGCGCGCACGCCGACCCCCCAGAGTTCCCTGCCCAAGGCCAACGCCTTCCCCTTTCCTGCAACAAGCACCAAGCCGGAAGCGTCCAAGCCTCCCCACTTTGTGCGTCCCCGCAAGAGCCCAATGTACGCCATCACCATCATTCTGCACCTACCCATAGCCCAGACCTCCACAGCCGCGAGGCCCTCGTCCAGAAGCGGCCCTCAGAGCACGTCAGCTCACCTGTCCACTTCTGCCCCTCGCCAGGACTCGCTTGCGTCTTCCTTGGAGTCGGAGCGACGCGGAGGGTGGTCCTTCATTGACGACACCCTGCTCGCCTCGACGCTCAGCAGCGACGTCGACGACCGCGTGGATGTGGTGGGCCAGCATTGGGATGTCATCATGCGTGCCCTCTCTAGTCTCCAGTATGTCGTCCAAGAGCGGATCCTGGCCCACTTCAAGTCACCAGACCCGTCGTCTCCACCAGTGCCCCACCAGCATCGTCACCAGCCATCGCGCTCCAGCCTAAGAGACGCTACGCGTAGACCATTACGACTGCAGCCTTACGCACTCATGGTGGATACAGCGATCCAGTCTGCTGCAGAGCTGACTGGAAACCGCGTTGTAAGCGGTATGAGGATTCCTCGTGTCATGACTGGCCAGGGGAAATGGGGTGTCTGGCGCGAGGAGGCCAGATGGCTTGGTCGGTGGGCTGGAAGGCGAGAGCAAAACTTCTTCTTTTTCAACTTGCTGACCGCCTTTCTGGGCAACCACACCGAATGGCTCAACGTACTTGGCCCGAAGTGGCACCGTAGGCGCCATCGGGAACAGCAAAAGGCAACGGCTGGGGAGAACATGGTCATACCGAATCGTACTGTCATCGTGTCTCCGGACAAGATGGCTGCGCGGAGACTAGTCTTCTTACTTGCCGCCTTCTTGCCTCCTAATGCACCTGTTGCTGGGGACAACACTGCTTTGATGCGTCCGAGCACATCGACATCGCTGCGTGCATACTCTCAGTCTCCTCCTACCAACATGCCGCCCTCTAGGAAGCAGTCCCTGCGTCGCACGATCAATCGGCGACCAAAAGGTAAGACGAGCATGTCAAACATACAGTTGCAGCCATCAGGCCCGAACAGCGCCCAGCCATCTACAGGCGATCGCACCCATGAACGATCTAGCTCGGCTACGATCGAGATTCCCCACGCACAAAGGGCGTCTGGGCATTCTCGACGGTCTTCAGCTCATTCGGTTCGCACAAATCTCGTGATACCTGCCTTGTCTGAAGGGGCACCTGCCGCAAAAAGCACCCCTGCTCCGACTTCAACAGCTACGCCCCAAACCACAATTCCTGTCGCTCACTTCACGTTACCCAGAACAAGATCGTTTGGGCCGGTGCCAGACTATAGGCCTGAAAGCAGCGATAGTCTGGCGTCCGTAAATTTGACTCATACATTGCAGAGGAGTGGCACTGGGCAGACCAGCATTGCTAGCAATGACTCCAGTAACACAAGTCGCTGGAGCGGATTCATGAACTTCTGGGGTGGGCGAAGCGCATCTTCTACTGACCAGAGTGACTATCTCCAAAGTACCGACGATGGGGTAGGTTATCGTGGGCAGGATCGATCTCGAACTCAACTTGAGCAGATGGTGCAAGAGCTTTCCATGGACGGCGTGTTCGAAGAAGGTGACATTTACGACCCACCGACAACTAACATCAGCGTCACTGACGACTCGCCACCTGATGCTTACCTGGTTGGCGGTTCTAGTGGAGTGCAAGCATCAGCAGCACGTCCAATCCCTGAGCGGCCGCGCACATTTGACTCTCAGTTGAAGTTGTCGGTCAACGAGAAAGATGGTGTTATTGACGTTGACATTCCTCTTCCTGATTTTGGCTCTCCTCTTCAGTCGCCACTGCTCGCTGGGTATGGCTCAGCCTCAAGTCAGAACGGCTCCAGCTATGGCGAGTCTTCTATTCTTTCAACACCATACTGTGCACCTGAACAGCCAGTAAATGCTGCAGGTTGGCTAAGTCTATTTCATCCCGACTTTGCTGTACAGGCTATCAAGCCATACAAAGAGCTCGAGCGTGACATTAAGCGAGCTATGAGTGCCGAACCCACACCCATTCATCCTGCTACTACGCCGACTCTTGAAGCAGGGCCTTCTGAACTCTGGGTCGACGTATGCTCGGCTCTCATCGCGGACACAAGCACATTCAGTATCAAACGAATCAGCTTGCGACGTCTGGTCAAGTTGACACCTACGCCAACATATCAGCTGTCTGCGATGGCGCCAACTATGCCATCGACTATGTCAGCCAGTCGCGCTCATCACGGCAATCCATACTCATTCAGTTCCAGTACGCCGCCCATGATGACAGAGATCCACCTTGCCGAGAAATTCGTCGAGGAAGCTATCATGGACTTCGATGCGACGCTCATAGACGGTGTGGATCGCGTGCTGGCACAGTCTGGTGAGACCACTCGTGTCAACTCTGCACAATCGTCTCGATCGAGTTCCAGACGAGGCCGACGCAACACGCGTGCCGACTCGGACGCCTCTCCCTATGTGGAGGTGTCGCAGATAGACTGTAAAAGCCTGATCTTCGACGCGCTCGAGACTGTCGTCAAGAATGTCACGGCGGAGCGTAACGGCAAGGAGGTATCGAAAGATACCAATAATGAGAAGATGACAGTCAAGACTGCGCATTCAAGGACCGAAACAGACTCGTCGCTCAAGGAGGGCGTTCGACGCTGGCTGACGGAAGTAGAGTGAAAACTCATTTTTCCAAGAGAAGCCCTGTCTTTATACGTATACGATGAGGGGGCAGCCTTGCGTGCTATTACGCCATTTGGTCCTCAACGACGTTTGCAGCCAACACTGCCTCATCAGTATTTCCACAACCTATATAATTTTCTTGTGCTTTTGTTTTTTGTTTTCTGCATTTAGCGGGCGTTGTCGTTCACGGGCCGGTCCAGGCGAGTCGGCCGGGTGAATATACCCTTGGGTGGCTGTTTTGATTTTTTGTGCAGCCTTCTGGCGCTTTTATGTGCTGGAGTGGGGATGCAATGGCATTCGGTTCTGCGAGCGTGGTTTTCAGTGGTTCGAGTAGAATCACTGCTATGCGTTGATGGGGGTTGCGTTGGGGGATCTTAATTCCTCAGCGAGGCTGAGGGGAGGGGTTCAACATGTGCAAAGATACAGGCAGTAATCAAACACTACATTCATACAAATCCGTGTCTTGTCGGTATGTCTTGTCCTGCTAAACATCAATCTCTACCTCTTTAAAGAGAAGCGCGAGGTAGTTTAATCTTCCTAAGGTATCTTTCTTGTCGCAATTTGACATTTTTTACTCATACTCTGTGTTTTCCTTACTAATTTTCTAGTCGTCTTCAACCATGAGTAATTTACTCGTCAGGGTTTGTCAAGCTTGCCAATGCTGAGTAAAGCTTCGGAAAGACGCTCGCCAAGTCGGAACCAGCCAGGATGACGACAGCGGGCATTTCCCAATGACAAGTACATAAACATCACCAACCCCAGCAGCCTCTCATCCTACTTGTTCAATCGCCGTTCCATGTCCTACATCGTCTCGCGATTGAGAAATATAACAAATCGTATACCGCGCCCCGCAACCACAACACGACTCTTCACCGCGCAAGCACCACGATACTTAGCCACCATGCCTGAAGAAAAATCCATCCTCAACTGGGTTTCCCCCGGCGACAAGACGGGCGAATTCAAACGCCAGCAGTCGGTGTTTCGGTCTTGGATCTCCACGGCGCCGGATGCGGAATTTCCCCCAGAGAAGAACCGCTACCACCTCTATGTCTCCTATGCGTGTCCGTGGGCGCACCGAACGCTCATCGTGCGCAATCTCAAAGGCCTGCAGGACATCATCCCGTTCACGTCTGTGCATTGGCACATGGGGTCCAAGGGGTGGCGGTTCGCGGAGCCCGGAGAGGATGTCGCGGGAGCGAATACAAGCCCGGATCCAGTTCACGAAGGCTTCACACATCTCCGGGATATATACTTCGAGCAGAACCCCGATTATGAGGGTCGATTCACAGTGCCGACGCTGTACGATGTCAAGGCGAAGAAAATTGTGAGCAACGAGAGTAGTGAGATTATCCGCATGTTCTACACTGCGTTCGACGACCTGGTCGCAGACGAGTACAAGAAGGTGGATTTATTCCCGCAGAAGCTGCAGAAGGACATTGAGGAGATGAACGACTGGGTATACAACGACGTGAACAACGGGGTGTACAAATCTGGATTCGCTACGTATGTATCCCCTCCTCCCCTGCCTTCCCATTCACTCCCAACTAACGACATCCAGCACACAAGAAGCCTACGAAAAATCCGTAACAACCCTCTTCACCTCCCTCGACCGCCTAGAATCCCACCTCTCCTCCTCCACCACGCCCTACCTGCTCTCCGCGCCCCACATCACAGAAGCAGACGTCCGCCTCTTCACAACAATCATCCGCTTCGACCCCGTCTACGTCCAGCACTTCAAGTGCAATATCCGCGACATCCGCTCCGGCTACCCGCACCTGCACACGTGGATGAGGCACTTGTACTGGGATTATCCGGCGTTTAGCGAGACGACGCAGTTTGAGCATATCAAGAAACATTATACGAAGAGTCATGGGCAGATCAATCAGTTTGCTATTACGCCTGTGGGGCCTGTGCCGGATATTTTTGGGAAGGATGAGGGGGTTGCTGCTTTGGGGGGGAAGTGAGGTGGTTGGATGGGGTTGGAATGAAGTTATTGTGGATGAAATGATATGCGGAGATGGCCAGACTATCCTGTTCATATACATACACAACCCTCATGTAAAAGCTCACAACTCCGTTACCATCACAGCAAAGCATCATCAAAACCACCAAAGAAGTTAACCACTCCACCCCCACCCCCACCCTTCCCCTTCCCCCTCAAACCCCCCATCACACACCATCCACTCCCCCCAAGGCCCCACCACCCACTGCGGAAACACTTCACACCCACACAACGCACTCACACCAACCGGCACCACCTCCCCGAAACCCCGCACATCGTAAAAAACGCCCATTTCGTCCGTCCAGCCTTGTTTCACGACAGGGTCGGGGAGGGGGAAATACGTAGTGTGTAGGTCTTGGGGGTAGGTTTGGTAGTCGTAGTCGTATTGGTATTGGAATTGATACGGGTCAGAGGGCTGGGAATAGGGATGGGATTGGGACTGCGGATGGAAGTTTTCTTGGGAGGGCATGATGGGCCAGTTATCCGGGTAGTGATTCAGCGCTGATGTGTTGTAGATTTGTGTGTTTTGGTATTCTGGCGATTGGTGCATGGTGGGTTGTTGTGTGGTGTAGGGCGTCTGGGGCTGCGGGGGGAGGTTGTTGCGGTGGGGTTGTATGTCTGGCGCCGGCGGAGCTGCTGTTGATTCCGATGTTGATTCGTTTGTAGGTAAGGGGTCGAGGTTGCTGGAGGTGTTTTGCGGGGGCTCCGTGGTGGTCGTGGTGGTGGTGCCCATGAGCGCTGCGAAGTCGACGAGGTAGTCTAGTGCGCTCATTTTGGGTGGGAGTTTGGATGGAGAGCCCGTCGAAGGGAAGGAGGGGATGATGGGCAAGGTAGAAGATGGGGTGGGAGAGTAACAGCTCATGTGAGTATAGTGAAACTGGGATCACGAGACAGAGCCGACGTCGCACGAGAAATACTCGTACAGGAACGGGGGTGGCACAAACTGTTCTGTTACATCCATCGGGCCACTTCTCAGCTGGGCCATACCGTGTACACGAACATTGCGAAGTACCAATCTCATCACACCAACGATGCACAACACTCTCTTGGACATAATTTTTGCGATGCGTCAGTTGTGCTACGTTCCAGAATATTTCCGTTCTACCGTCAAAGTCTCGTTGTACAATGCTGTCACACCCTTCACCCTGGTTTTTGTTCATCTCTACCTTCTACTTCAAATTGTCTAGTTTTTCCTCAAACGCCGCCTCGACAGCGGCCAGATGCCCTGGCTTCGACGTCATACTCGCCATCAGATAGATGACGTTGCCCAGGATGCGAGAGTGGATCTGGACCTGAGCGAAGGACGGCTCATTCAGGAGCGCATCACGGAGCTCAACGGCGGCGGTTGAAGTGTAACCTGCGAAACGTCAGACAACAAGCTACACCGCGGAACAAGAAAGTGACAACGGGGAAGGAGCACGGCTACCAATATGAGCAAGGATGCGACTTACCAGATCCGGTTTTGTCGACCAGTGAGATGGCCAGAACAGAGCCCAGTGCATTGACATGGTCGACAAGCTTGTGCTTTGACAGCCTGACGACGAACTTTTGAGACCACATGCTCCACAGGCTTTTGTCTTCCCCAGCCTCTGGTGTTACAACGCCGAGACTCCACCTACCCGTCGCTGTCTCTTGTTCGACGGTCTTCCAGTCTTTCTTGTATCCCCTCCATGCGTAGGACGTTGGAAGTGCACCCATGGTCTCCAGACTCACATTGGCAACGTGACAACCGATGGGGTGAGCCGTGTAGCTATGCCCGTGCAAGAGAGCTTCCGACTTCTCATCGCCCCAGAAGGCTTGGAAGATTGACTCGCTGGCTGCTGTGATGGAGAGTGGAAGTAGGCCTCCAGTGAGCAGCTTGGCGTGGACGCTGATGTCAGGATGTACGCCGAGGAAGGTGGAGGAAGAGAAGCGGCCAAGGCGGTACAAGCCGGTAAAGACTTCATCGAAAACGACGGGCAGACCAGACCAGTCATGCTTGTCTGCTTCGAGCAGTGGTGCAGCCTCGGAAGCGGGCGAGAAGTTGTATCTACGTACAACGCGAACTAGACTCTGTTGGAAGAGCGGGTCCACAAAGATCATCCCTCCAGCGCCCAGTATCACCGGCTCCATGACCAGTGCACCGAACTTCTTGCCCTTTTGTTTGACTAGTTTGTCTAGGGTCTTTTCGATATACACTTCATATGGTAGAGAACGACCTCGGCTCTTAAGGTTGAATATGTCGTCTTGATGCTTGAAGTACTGAGCCGGACCGAATTCCTCGATCATACCCGCAGGAGGCTCAACAATCCATTGTCCCCCCCTCATCTTGAAGGTTGGATAGTCGAACCAGTAGCCGCGGCCACGGTACCAATCCGTCTTTTCGTTGTACACATTAGGCTCCGATGCGTCCATGGCACCAATTGTGTCACCGTGGTAACTGCCTTTCAAGCCCAGAATGCCAACCTCTTCTCTTGCTCCATTCCATCCATAACGCTTGCACATGGCTCGTATACCCATCTTGATACCAACTTCGGTAGCAGTGCTCCCATCATCTGTGTAGAACACCTTCTTCAAGCGAGGGTTATCAAGACCCTCGAGCACCCGTTCCGCAAGTGTCAGAGCGGGCTCATGTGTCGCTCCAGCAAACATGACATGACCATATCGTCCCGCAGCATACGCCGTTTCCAGCGCTAACCTTGGATTTCCATGGCCAAGGCCTTGTGTCCACCAACTCGCTGAGCCGTCGAATGCCGGGTAAAAAAGCGATGTATCGCTTTTGAAACCGATGTCTCTGCAAGATTTCTCTGTATGTTTGACCTGAAAGTAGTCTCCGTATGCAGAATCGAAGACCAAGATATCATTCGCTTTTTCAACGTGTTTGTGTTGCGTAAAGGGATGCCAGATAGTTGTTTTCGTCCGAAATGCCATATTCCTCATGTTTGTCATTCGCTCCAGGTGTCGATCAATGAGTCTATCAGCAACTCTGTATGTTTGCCCTGCCAGGCTCTCAGTCTGGTAGTATTTCCACATCAAATCGCCCTCTTCTTGCTCCGAAACACCCTCTAGATTCGGAATCCAAGGGAGGTCAAATGCAGCGATTTCCAACTTTTTGAAGTAGTTTTTTAGATAGGCGGCGTTTTCATACTTGCTCTTGTCGTCGAAACACACCACAGCATCGATGTCATAACCCCTCATGATCAACGACTCGGCAGCTGATATCGTCGATGCAATACCTCCAAGTCTATGGTCTCCGACAAGGACTACCGGGAGACGCAATGGTCGGAAGATATCTGCTTGAGGCGTTCCAGAAGGCCCTGGGCTGAGCACACCACCAGCAGTTTCAACAAGCGATAGACCCATGTATCCCCTTCTGAAAGCATGCTTATTTGCTTCTCCCCTGAGGCTTGCAAAGAGACGCTGACAGATGTGGTCATCGCTAGGCTGGCAACCATCAACGACGGCCTTCCAAGCATGACTAGGGGTGACTGACAATATGAGGTGCATCCCGAGCCGCTACATGCGGGCTCACGGCGTCCTGGAACTTGAACAGCGTGGATACTGGCGATCCGCTGTATTTGTGGACATAACTAATTCCATCAGTCCCCAACTCCTCCATCAGAACTCCTCACGAGCAGCTCACCTATCATCAGCTTCGTCTGCCGGCCCCGTCGAAACAGGCTTGATATATTGCACTCTCCATTTTGTTTTACCGCCCAAGCGCTTGCTAAAATGCGATCCAAGAAGCGTAGAAAAAACAGTCTTCCCAACCCCAGTATTCGCACCGTAGACTTGAATTGCGAGGAGGTTCTTCCACAGCCCCGCCGGCACCCTCGACATTCTTCCAAGCAAAAGGATGAGTGCGGTGCAATGGATGATGCTCGGCCGCGTGTGGTTGGTGTTCGAGAAAGTGCAAGGCCGAGGGAATCTCAGTTCGGCTACGCTAGCGCCAGGGTAGATCGTTCCTGCATCCCGAGCCTCCAAAATGCAGCAACCGATGTCGGCGGCTACTGAAGGTCTAATTTACGTGACTCTATGAGTTGAGCGAGTATCTTTCCCCGCAATCTGGTTCTGTTTCGATGGTTGAACTTTGACCAGACTTCTCACGCTAGCCGTTCTCGTCGTTCATGCATCATCACGAGTCAATACCGTGGAACGCACACATCTATCTTTGGGAAGTTTTGTAGAACTGGTAGAGAGAAAGAGATGGAACCGCAACCCGGCCAGAAAACATTGGAACACAAACTCCACCGTCTCCTCAACAACCGCCGCAAATCCTCCACCCTGCGCACCCTCACCCTCTCCACTCCCTCTCAAGTAGACTTCTCGTCCAACGACTTTCTCTCGCTCTCCACAAGCCCCCTTTTGAAATCCCTCTACCTCGCCGAGATCCAAAAATCCAACCTCCCCCTCGGCAGCGGTGGCTCCCGGCTCCTGGATGGAAACTCCCTGTACGCGGAAGCCCTAGAGCGAGAAATCAGCGAGTTTCATGGCGCAGAAGAAGGGTTGCTGTTCAATTCGGGGTTTGATGCGAATGCGGGGTTCTTCGCATGCGTGCCGCAAAAGGGCGATGTGATTGTGTATGATGAGCTTGTGCATGCTAGTGTGCATGATGGGATGAGGTTGTCAAGGGCTGTCAAAACGGTGGGATTCAAACACAATTGTGTTAAAGATTTGAGGAAAGTTCTGGAGGGGCTTCTGGAGGAGACGGAGGGGTTGAGGCGAGGGGAGACGAATGTGATTGTGGCTGTTGAGTCGATTTACAGCATGGATGGCGATGTGGCGCCATTGAAAGAGATCGTGAGTGTTGTAGAAGGAGTTTTAGGTAGAGATAGGGGATACATTGTTGTGGATGAAGCGCATTCGACCGGTGTTTTGGGGCCCAAGGGGAGAGGGTTGGTGTGTGAGCTTGGGCTAGAAAAACACATCTTCGCAAGGTTACATACATTTGGCAAAGCGTTAGCTGGGGATGGTGGTGAGTACTGTTGTATCTGTTTAGAGATTGATGACATGAAGCTGATAAGATACACAGCGATCATACTCGGTTCCCCAACCCTCCGCCACTACCTCATCAACTACGCACGACCTCTTATATACACGACGTTCTTATCCTATCCTTCGCTCGCACTTATCCGCTCCTCCTATCAGCTTCTTCGTACCGGTCAAACTGTCCCTCTGCAGGAGCATCTCCATCACCTTATGCAGACACTTTTTGCCTCTCTGCAACAACTTCACAACACATCCTCTGCCTCTCGTTGCCTCCTGAACATTCCAAACGCATGTCCTCAATCGCCAATATTCTCGATACAACTGCAACGCCCAAGAGAGTTGGCAAAATTTCTTCAGATGCGAGGTATGATGATAAGAGCCGTTGTGCCGCCAACAGTGCCATGGGGGACGGAAAGAGTCAGAGTGTGTTTGCATGCTGGAAATACGGTGGAAGAAGTGGAGAGATTAATCAGAGTGCTGAAGGAGTGGTGTGAGGAGCAGGTGCAAGGAAGTGATAATGCACATGAGGCCAGCTGGACAGATCGTGCTCGGCTCTGAATTGTATATACAAAAGTTCTATTTTGATGACTGCTGGAATCAAGCAGTAGCGGAGGTCGCTTGCGTCACCTCTTCTGGTGTAGCTGCTACGATATCCTCGGTGATTTTGTCCTTCTCTCCAATGGTTTCCTTCATAGCCATTGGCCGCAATCCCCATCGCTCAAACATGGCCTTATCCTCTTCCCAGCCGTTGCACGCGGTAGTAAGCATCTTCTCACCCGTGAAAACAGCGTTTGCGCCCACCTGAAAACACATGATCTGCTTCTCCTCGGCCATTGTGTGTCGGCCAGCTGCAAGACGAATGATGGTTTTTGGCATGACCATTCGTGCAGTAGCAATGGTTCGGAGGATCGCGTCGAAAGAGATGGTCTGGGTTTCACCAAGCGGAGTTCCCTTGATGGGTACCAGCGCGTTCACGGGGAAGGACTCGGGATGTGCGGGAAGTGTGGATACAGTATGGATGAGCCCAACGTGGTCGCGAGCCTTTTCTCCAAGTCCGAGGATGCCGCCTGTGCACACATGGATGCCAGCTTCTTGTACGTTTTGGATGGTCTTGAGGCGCTCGTCGTAGGTGCGTGTGGTGATGACACTGGGGTAGTGCTCTCGGCTCGTGTCCACATTGTGGTTGTATGCAGTCAGCCCAGCGGCTTTGAGTTCCTTTGCCTGCTCCGCGTCGATCATGCCTAGCGTCACACAGGCTTCCATGCCCAGATCCCTGACGCCAGTCACCATGGCCTTAACGTTCTTGAGGTTGGTCTTGCGGCCACGCATGTCGCGCCATGCAGCACCCATGCAGAATCTCGAGCTGCCGTTCTCTTTGGCGACGCGCGCTGCCTCCAGAACGGATTCGACGGAGCTCATTTTGGTGGCTTTGAGGCCTGTGTCGTAGCGGCTGGACTGGGCGCAGTACGAGCAGTCTTCGCTGCAACCGCCCGTCTTGATGTTCATGAGAGTGCACATCTGGATGGCAGCCGGGTCGTGAAAGCGTCGGTGTACCGCGGACTAATATGTGTCAGGTCATGTCTCGTACACCAAGCTGTGAGGGAATAAAGCTAATCGTACCGCGGCATAGGTGAGTTCAATCAATGATGTGTTGTACACTTCTGCAATTTCCTCTCGTGTCCAGTTCGTCCTTGGCCCAGCTGCCTGCAGAGCATCTTGGAATACCGATCTTTGGCTTGTTGGAGGGGTGATTTGCTGGGTGGAGGGATCGACTGGGGTGTCCAGTACGGTGCTAAACGAGCGAGAAAGATATTGTGTGCGAACAGGGACAAATAGGAGGCCAATTGGCCTCTTCAGCAGTCTTTGAGCCATCTTGAACTTTTGGAAAAACACAACCAGGTGGCTACTCTGAAATACTGTGAGATGATCAAACGATCGATGCCCCTCTGTTGGGGTTCCGGGGCGGGAGCTCAACCGCGGAGTTACTATTGGGGTTTCCTTATTGGCCAATTGCAAAGGGTCCACACTTGTGTGGGGCAGGAACGCCCAGGCACCGCTTGTAGTTTGTCCGGTTGACAGCGTGATCCACACTACGCCAATCCTTTCACCCAGCTATGCACGCTAGTCTACGCGTCGCGACATTCAATGTGTCGCTTTGAGCTCTTGAGCCTGCTAATTGTCTTTCTCCAGCGATTCACGGCGCGGAGAAAGCGACGACAGACGACCAACGGCTCACCTCTGCCGCCGCGGCCATGCTCCACGAAATCCTCCTCTCGCTATCCGGACATCCCTCCGCGCTCTTCGATGCCAATCCCAGCCTACACGTGACTTCTACCGCGACCCGCCTTCTTTCGCCCCCTGAAGCCGAGCTATTGTCGTCTATCGGGCATCTGTCGCGCCTCCATCGCAAGACGCGCGACCACGTTGCAAAGATCGCATCTTCCCATTCTTCGACTGTCTGTCGGGCGGTAGCTACCGCCATCACCTCGCATCATCTTGACAGATTCCAACGAAAAATAATTGAAGTAGAGAGCCGCATTCTCAAGCAAGATGCTTCTATCGTTGGTGCATACAGTATCGTGCCGCTGGCCGGCATTGTCAACGAGTTTTCCGAGTGGGTCAAATTGATGGAGTGGCTTTGGAATATCAGCAACTTTATCCTTCCCTCAGAAGCCCAATCCAAAAGCGATATCCAAGATCGAAAGACGGCCTCTGGAGCTGAGATCATCGACAAACTGCGGACAGAAGTTCAGACGGGCTATCCAGACATCGAGGCAGCTGCTCGCCAGTTGGGCAAGGTCGCAGAAGCGTCGTGGCTAAGACAGCTGTCGACCTGGCTCTTGTACGGCCGTCTTCCTTCCTTTGGTGCCTCTGATTTCTTCGTCAAACAAGAAGACGATGAGTCAGACGAACTATCGTTCGTCGTGCAGAATAAGTTCCTGCCCAAGTTCGTTACACGACAAACCGCCTCGTCTATTCTGTTCGTGGGAAAGTCGCTCAATCAGATAAGATGCTTACCTTCTACGTCCAAAGTAATGAGTACTTCGACGACTGTCTCAGAACTCGAACTCCTCCCTGTGCATGTGGAGCAACTCTCTCAAGTGGTTACTCCCGTGTCAGCAGCAAAGCTCTCTGAGGCTGTTGCCAACATTCGACTGTCACTTTCGCGTAATCTTTTACAACACCTTCTACCTCGTGAGAAGATTGTTGAAACACTCACGATCTTACATCAGTTCTTCTTGATCGGTCGAGGCGAGTTTGCTATGACACTGATTGCGGAAGCAGACGAGAAGATTTTGTCTCGACACCGAGGTTTACTAACGAAACCTAATCAATCCGTGAAAGGATTCTTGCTGAAGGATACCGAGATCAATCAGATACTTGCTCGCGCGTTCTCTGTTCTCTCCACGTTGGGCGGGGAGGACGATCACACGGATGATATTCTCGATACTGCAACAGAAATCTTGCATCTCACTACCCACAACTTGTCTGGCCATCGCCCTGGCACACCCGGTCGCGCTAAGGATGCTGACTCCGCCTTGCCACAACTTGTAAACTTCGCATTCGACGAATTGTTATTGTCAGTGCCAATGTCACTTACCATGGATATCCGATCTCCTCTCGATCTCTTCGTGACTAAGGCAGACCTCGATGTGTATTCTTCGATCAACGCATACCTGCTTGCGGTTCGCCGCGCCCATTTGCACTTGGCTCAGCTCTGGCGGCAGAGTTCCATTCGACGTGAACACCCAGGTCCACCCGGTTATCAGTATAGCAACACGGCATACGGAAAAACAGTATTGCGTCGGCGACGCCAGAGAACAAACGAACGCACGCGTCAGATGCGGAGAATCTGGGCAACTTGCTCAGCTGCCATATTCTTCCTCGCAGAGGGTGAAGCCTATTTTCAGGGTGAGGTTGTTCAGGAATCGTTCAAGCATTTCCTATCATGGGTATCCGGACCACGGCGTTCATTAGTTGAGGGATCTAGAATCGCCTCTCCGACTTTTCCAACCACGCCTGGGTTTAGAAAGTCAAGCACCGAAGGCGACATCGAGCAGCAGCACGACCCTGAGGTTCTGGCTCTCGCACATCGTCAATTCCTCTCTTCAGTCGCCTACTCTCTACTCCTTACGGATATGAACTTCACTAAGACCTTGCGCACGTTCTGCACCCACGTCGACGAGTTGGTGGCGTACATCACGCGTCTCAACGTCATCCAACAAAATCTTGACCTAGAGGAGGATGAAGGTATCGAAGACTACGCAAAGAACTACAAGCAAGACGAGAAGGAAATGAGTCTGGAGATGGATCGCGCTAGGAGGAGACTGGACAGCGACCTCAAGGCGCTGGTCGAGCGCCTGAGGGAGATCGACAGCGAAAGGATTGGGGCTTCGGCGCCAGGATTCAAGAGCGGTGTTACTATGCAAGAAGGCATGTTTGAACCGCTCAGGGTAGGTGGGATCGATCGACTTCTCATGAAGCTGGATTGGGGTGGAGAAGACGAAGAGGAGGAGCAGCATGAAGACTTGCTGTAGATGATCCTGCATCAGAAGGAAGTAGGAATTACCTTAGTTTCTAAAGCGAAATGAATATCACCAGTTCTTACCCAACTGTCCTTTGCCTATTGTGGTACACTGCAAATTACCGTCATCGCGTCGGGGAGTAAGACGTCGAAAACATTAGAAAACACAGGTTATAGACAAAAGTAACACATGAAGTGGATTTTACAGAGTATTGCATATCCATGGACGTAGTATACAGAATACCAATCAAACAGTTTAGGCTAAATCGCATGACTGACGTGGGGGGCCGGGGGGCTGGGAGAAGATGCGCACTTGCTCCCGTTCAGAGGGCGAGGCCAGTTCCATCGCCACTCCACCGGTACATGCTCAACATTTCCCGACGTCGCTGTTGTGCCAGTTCGGCATGTTCATCCGGGTCCCTTCCCCGCACTTGCTGTAATGCAGAACGCATGACTTTGCGGAAGTTTCGCTGCAAGCGATTGATTAGCATAGAGTTTCTGAAATCATATGCCTGATGAACTTACTTGGTATTCCGTATTGAGAGTGACGATGCACGCCTCATGCGCCCGCACTATTACTTCACATGCACGTACGATGTTTGCGCTGGCGTCTGTTTGCATCTTATCGGCAATCAGCAGCAGAAGGAAGCTGCCCTGCAAAAGATATATGCCGAAGAGAAACGGCATGAAGCTGAGATCGGGATCATGCTCGAGGATCTCGTTCAGCGCATCGGCTGCGGAGACCGCGTGTCCGGTGGCGTCGACAAAGCTTTGCGTCGCTATCCAGTGGTCGTTGTCATCCAGCAGGGAGATAGGATCCCATTTTCCATTAAGTAAGATATGCAGTGTATGCATGAGGTGCGTGCCATATGCGACTACGATTTTGGCTTGCATCAAAGATTCCTGTGCTCTTGACGTCGGCGAATTGATCGATCGGGCGGAGAGTGTATCCTGATCTTGCACCTCGGCGTTGACCTCGGCGGCGGCGCGGTGCTGCAGACTTTGCAACGACTGGCCGTAATCCTTGAGCTTTTGACTGATCTCGGACGCATGTCCATCCCAGTCGATATTCATGCCGAATCTCGGGTGACTTCTTGCATGGTTCAGGTCGACGATTTCCCCAAGAATAGTCATCAAAGGAAGGAAGAATCCGAAGACAAAGTTTCCAGTGCAGTCAGAAGCGGGACCTCTTCGGCGCATTGCGGGATCTGGACTTCGATGAGCGGAGTCCTCGAAGAGTTCGCCAGCTTGCCATACGTTATCGTCAAGCGGCTGCATGAGACCTGAGCATTCGGCGTCCGAGAATGACAGAGGCCGGTTGTAGCATAGAGCTAGATGGCTGTCATATCGTCAGCCTTGGTCCCACAATGTTTCTCGTTGCAATCAGTTAGCATCTCTGGATCATCTTTGGCAGATGAAGAGACGATGCGTGATAACCTCATAATTGCCAGCCAGGCAAATAAACATCACCATCTATAACAACGAGCAAGTACGTACCGATCTACGGTGTACAAAAGCCACCAGATACGTCTGCGTTCTTCTCGTTGCTCTTCGGTGAGCTCAATAGTGTTGCCTTGGCCGCTCGCATACATTCCGCCCATGTGCTCCAGGTTGAATACATCAGATACGTCTTTGTGAGTCGAATCGAGTGAAGGTGTGACAGGCAACTCCTTGCTTAGTTTCAACTCTTTAGCTAGCGACCATGCAGCGTTCCACCAACGGAGTGATGCAGCTTTGTACTCGCTGGCTGAAATTGCAGTGGCTAGATGCATGTATGTTGCTACATCGTCAAGAGCTGCTGGAGCTCCGGCTGGAAAGGAAAAGTTAGTTTAGAAGGTACTAATGTCACTTGAATGTATAATAAAACTTACGCAGGCTTATTTCTGATACTTGGGTAGGCATACCAAATCCGTTCATTGTAACCCCACAATAGATGTTGTTGTTATCGTATGTCGTACCATTCGTATCAGAATCGTCCAAAGTTTGATGCACGAGAGGTTTGAGGAGACTGATAGTGAGATTGATCAACTTTTCTGACAATTGGCTCCGCGCCGAAGGTGATGACGACAGGTATGGGGAATCGCTCGTCAGACAACCAATCCATAGCATGCTAGCTAATAGTGCTGGACTGCATACACGTGGATTGTGCTGTCTGAGAAATGAACGTTTCCGGAAGACGTAGCCCAGTACATATGGAGAGACAGGTTGCATGAAGGCGGAAGAGGAGCTTTGAAAATATAGCTCCAGTAAATCGCAAGCCAGTGGGATGGGCATGATATTGGCAAGGTGCGGAATCAATGGCTGAAGAACCGGGTACTTCAAGTATTGAGTGAAGTGTGGTGCGCCAGAGTACACGGTCGTAGATGGTGATGGAAAGATCCAGCCCGGAGACCCAGCAACTGGAGAGTGGGTTACAAATCCCATATTGACAGATTCGTCAGGTAGCCTGATAGGGTTTGGTGGTACTTGTGCATGCGCACTATGAGGACTTGTCGCACTATAAGAGCTATCAGAGTAGTCCATGCCATGGCTGTGAGATGGAAGGATAGTATGCATCCCGGTTTGCA
The DNA here is from genome assembly GCF_010015815.1 of Dothidotthia symphoricarpi CBS 119687. Classification (NCBI taxonomy): domain Eukaryota; kingdom Fungi; phylum Ascomycota; class Dothideomycetes; order Pleosporales; family Dothidotthiaceae; genus Dothidotthia; species Dothidotthia symphoricarpi. Next base: position 991,614 of record NW_022985017.1, on the reverse strand, counting down.
GCATTAAATGTGGAGGCTGATACGTAATGTTTTGAGAAAAATCATCCATGGCCGTGTACTGTGGAATGGAGTTGTGTATCAGATGTCCTTGCGTCTGGATGCGAGGCTGAACCTGCAGTTGGAGTTGTGGAACTGTGGTTTCTAGATTTGCATCATTTGTGGTCATCATTCGGTTTGGATATGTCGATGTATGCTCAATCTCCTCCGTTCGGTCAGAGACAGGAGGTTTTGTAAGTGATCTCCGACCTTTAGATAGCTTAAAGCTAGCATAACCAGCCTCGATAGCATCTTCCTGTGACTGCGGAGAGGATTCTTTAGACGACAGCGTGACATTTCCCGCTTTCGCGGTGGCTTGTTGTTGAGCAATGTCCTTTCTTGATGCCTTGCCGCGCTTCTTGCGTTCACGAATGTATTCGCACGTCAAACCAAATTCTATAGTTTCGTTAGTCTAGTTACCATATCAAGCATGTCTACACATTGGTGATCGGAAATCAATGCGATACAGGGATTTTGCAAGATTCCCCATAGATAGTAGAGATGCCACTCCGACTTAAGAATACGCAAGAGGTCTAAGATCTACTCATCGTGGATATTTCGTTCCCCATCTGTTGCGCATTGTTACAAATGATGATGGGACATACCTATACAATGGGTACACTACCATACGAGTCAGACTCCGAGCTCACCTACTGCGAAGCAAGAGAACACTTACTGGCTTCCGTCCGTCACATTTTGTACGTAGTTGGTTGCATTGATCACAAGCTCGACTAATCCTGCGTCGTACCGGTCCTGATGTTGCATTGCTGCGTCCCGACCGCTCGTGGAGCATTGCTTCTTGCTCGCTATGTGAAGCTGCCGCTATTGGCCCATCGGCGTGCGTCGATTGATCAAGGTTTCCGATTTCTTCAGTTGAGAATACATTGTGGGTTTGATAAAACTGCAGCTCTGCAAATTGTGGCGTGTCTGCCCGACCGCCGAGTGATGGGCGCTTCATATGCTGTGTGGCGAACTGGTGTTGTCGCTGATCGACCATGTTTGGCGCGGGGGAATGACTGAACATCGGCAGGTACTGGTGGAAGAATCTACACTCCTCCGAAGCCACCACAGCACCCACACTTTGACAACGGGATTTGAGGCTCAAAATTGAGGAACGGAGGTTCATGCGCCGGTGGATTTGAGCAAGTACCTATGCTAGGAGAGTGGAGAGCGCTGAGAAAGAGCTTCATGCGGTCGGGAATCCGAAACACTGAGCGAGGGGGGTCGGCAAAAGATATTATAAAGATCTGCAGCAAGTGATTGTGTATTTTTGACTACTGTATCGGGGACAACCTATACAATTTGTCGAACTGCTATACTTGCCTAGCACTACATCTTAGCAGACTTCTGTTCGTGGGTCTGGCCCAAAGTGTCAATGCTTGGAGGTGCAGAGTGCCCAATAAACTTGACTGCAGGGATCAGTAGCATCGTGTGTCAGACGTGTATCTGGACCACATGCCGTAACCGAGACGGCATCAGGGCGCACAGGATCGTGCATCGATTCAACGGTCAGGCTGCTCTACTTGTCTTTCGCTTCCCCAGTCGTTCCGTTGCTACTTTGCACACCGCCTGAAAGCCGTTGGGCGATGCAAGCTTAAACCGACGTACCTAGTCAAAAGTGCTCTCCGCGGGTTCAATGGACAATCAGAGAAGACATTGGTGGACTGATGCTAGTCCAACCCCAGAAGTAGGTGTGTGAGCTGTGTTACACCAGAAGGCGGCATGCGAATGCCGGCTCCGCACACACCTGCCGATCGAGCTCACACTCCGTTCGAGCGAGCATGGGACAGCATGTACCGCGGCTTACAGCCATCATTTCTTACTGAATACGTACGGCTGTAACCTTGCCCGCAGACGGGACCTGACAGTCATCACCTGCTGTCGTATAATACACGTGTCATCCATGCCTCATGGCTGTCATAGGTATTGCACTTTGGTGACTGGTTTCGTTAGCGGCAAGCCTTCCCAAGTACGCCTTGACCTGCTTGTTTTCTCCAACTTTTCATAGGAGTAGTGCAATGTGCGAGTTCCCAATGGGGACAAAGCAACGTTCATAGGTTGCCAAATTGAATTCCAGGATCCGAATTCCAGCCTTTACACTGGCTAGTCTGAGTAATTGGCTGGTCCTAGGTATCCGAATAAATCATCCTTGTCTATTATGCGCATTGACTTTTAGAGACGATTGATAGTTTGATCGATGCGGTGGGTCGGTGGAGATTCCACTCGCTGTCTCTTTTACGGTAGGTTGAGTTTGAGTTTCTCAGTTAACCCGCTGCGCTAAGGTTGCATTATGTGTCCGCCGCTAGCTGTGTGAGTATGGGTTGACATTGTGGCTCGACCTCTCAACACCATCTGCTGATCAAACCACGTTGTTGCATCTTATACGGCCAGCTCTCCAAATTTTGCGAAACATTTTTTTGAATATGGACATGATTTACCCTTTCTGATGGCCCGTTCCTCGAAAGCTTGGTGAACTCTCGATGCGACCGCGTGTAAAATATCTTATGACGTCCTACGTGATTCAAGAAGATGATTGTGACTGTCCTCGATCTCGTATTGACCTTGGCCCACCGAGTCTCAGGTATTGCGCGTATTAGGTTACCATGGCGTGAGATTCTTACTACTGACAAGTAACAACTGACCTGCCGAGGAATGTACCTTCTGACAGGGAACGTAGAGCACATCTCTCAAATATTTGCTACATGAGGAGTTGGTAAACACTCTGCCAATATCAAGGAGATGTCCCCCGCACACAAATTGCGTCCTAGAGGAATCGTTTCAAGTGACGTGTTCTATTATGGGTCCTGGCGGTGTTGAGGTACATGAAGGTGACTTTCCTCTTGCAAGCGCGTTAGACGCATGCCAGAATCGCATGCTGCAGACGCGGCGGCGGCGTCATTGTACTATGTATGAAAGTCGAAGACTTCAGCAATCGGTTGACCGATGTAGGCTCGCCATACCTGCTGCCAAAAGCGACTGTGCTTGGTTGACCTAGATTGCCCGAAGGTCGGATCGTTGAGATGAGAACGCTGACTTGTCGAAGCTGATGTGGGGATGGGCACAGGGCATACATAAGTTGTAGATTGATTTGAAAGCCTGCTGCACGTCGAAGAAAGAGAGAGATAACGAAGTAAAGATAAAGGAGAAAGCATCGCGATTCGGGTGAAGTTGCCAAAGTGGACCAAGCCTGACCAAAAATAGTGTTAGCGTTGTTCACGTCATCCCTCCGAGTCGGAGCTCTGAAAGCACAGTTTGACGAGACAACGACGACGATACACACCCTTTCTTTGTCCATTCTGCACACCTGAATTCACGTACTCGCCAAACTAAGCCTACCCCTTCATCATGTCGCTAGAGAAGATCACCACCATCTCTCCCATTACAAACAAGCCACTTCTGACTCGGAATGGCCTCTCAGACGCTGATATTCAATCTCTTCCCGAGACAGCCGTCCGCGCTTTCGAGTCCTTCAGACGCACATCACTTGGGGAAAGACAGAAGATCATCAAGGACGCCTTGAAGTTACTCACTGATCGCCAAGATGTACTAGGCAAAGAACTCACCGAGCAAATGGGTCGCCCTATTACATACACGCCCAAGGAAGTCACTACAGCAGTCATGCGCGGCGAGTACTTGCTGAAAATCAGCGACGAGACTCTCAAAGATACTCCGGGTGAGGCGGAGAAAGGCTTCAAGCGCTACATCAAGAAGGTTCCATTGGGGCCTGTATTGATCCTGTTTCCATGGAATGTTCGTACTCGAGAGTGAGATGAACCTTTTCACGCGTTAACTCATCCCACAGTATCCCTATCTGACTCTCATCAATTCGCTTGTACCAGCACTGCTTGCAGGCAACTCAGTGATACTGAAGCCATCCCCACAGACGCCTACCAGTGCGGAGCAGATTCAACAAGTTTTCAAAGAAGCTGGACTGCCTGACGGAGTGCTTCAAATCTTTCACAGCGGTTCTATCTCTCAAATTGAGTCGATAGCTCGGTCACCGCAGATCCAGCTTGTTTGCTTCACCGGCTCTGTGCCCAATGGGCTTGCCGTTCAAAGCGCTGCAAACGACCGAGTCTCTCTCCGTGTTGGTCTCGAGCTTGGTGGTAAAGACCCTGCGTATGTACGGTCAGACGTTGACGTGAAGTGGGCTGCAGAGGAACTTGTAGACGGCGCTATCTTCAATTCAGGCCAGAGTTGCTGCAGTGTAGAGAGGGTTTACGTTGACGAGAAGATTCACGATGAGTTTGTATCTGCGGTCCAAGATGTCCTCAAAGGCTACAAGCTTGGTGACCCATTCGACAAGAGCACGCACGTCGGTCCTGTGGTTTCCAAGAGGTCGGCAGAAGCTATACAAGCACAGATAAAGGATGCTCTCGAGAAGGGTGCGAAGGATGCTACTCCAGATAACGATACTTTCAAGAACACGCCCGCAGATGGAAACTACGTCGCGCCTACTCTGTTGACTAACGTCACGCATGAAATGGCTGTCATGACCGAAGAAACCTTCGGTCCTGTTATTCCAGTCATGAAGGTCAAGGACGACGCAGAGGCTATCAAGCTCATGAACGACAGTCAATTCGGACTGACAGCCAGCATCTGGACCAAGGACGTCAGCAAAGGTCACGAACTGATCGATGATGTCGAAGCTGGTACTGTCTTCGTCAACCGCTGCGACTACCCTGCACCAGTAAATATTCCATGGTCTCAATCCCTCGTTCTCTGCTAACACGTGTAGGATCTGGCATGGGTTGGTTGGAAAGATTCCGGCAAAGGACAGACGTTGAGCAAGTTCGGTTTCGATCAGTTCGTCAAGCTCAAGAGTTACCATGTCAAGGACTACCCGAAATAGATATCCCTGTGCGGAGATGGGCTAGTATCCACGGTCTGCTAGGAATATGAAACATTGTGGTTTCTCCCTGTCAGAATTGCGACGTGACATTCCTCAACTGAAACCCACGTCATCAGCTGACTTTGTGCGCTACAAGATAGGTACCGAACTGTGTCCACATACTCATCTGTCCCGATATCTAGCTGTACGTGTGGTACTGCGCATTGACCCCAGCGTTCGAAATTTCGCGAAGGTGAAGCCCTTCGTCTCATATATACAGCTCGGATACGAACTATAGCAAGGCGAATTACTCCGGATGCTCGAAGATACGCGATTCTGTTCGCCACATGAAGAATGTGACCCTACGTGAGGCCGTTGGTACGAGCGCTAAGGCTTCGAATTACAAGAACATCTTCAACCTCACCATCACCTCGATTTTTATCAGATTCCATCTTGCGACATCCAATTGCAATACAATTTCCTGGACTCACCAATTCCTTATCCCAATTTTACAATCGATATTCAGATGCCATTGAGATATCCGACTCTGCGAACCGCACTGTCCACGCATGATCTACATTCCAGAGCCCGCCCTCCCGCATCCGATCGAGCAGTAATCTGGAGTCAAAGAAAGCCAAAGCCTACGATGACTAAACCAAGCAAGGGGTGGAAAATTGCCTTGCGGCGGAGATTTCTGTTGACTAATTTTGCGAAGGAGGGCCTGATTTGTCGCCTGCAGCTTATATCCTCTTCTGGCAGTCACAGCTGTAGGTCTAGCCCACACGACCATTTGATCGAGTAGCATCGTTCGTGGCCGTGGTTTTTTCTCTCGCTCGTTCAAGTCTCTTGTTTGTCTCTTTGGTGTGTCTTGCGTCCCATCGTCGCTCGTTACTTTGTCGTCGGTCTTTACATATACTCTTTGTTACCATCGGTCCTTTTCGTTATTTTCTTCCCACATCATGAACCTGAAGAAACTCGTCGCAACCCTTCGACGAGCGATACTCTGTTGTAACGACCGCAAGTCCAAGCCGGAGCCAGCCATGCAAATCGTAAGCCTACCCCCCACACACATCATGCCAGACAGTGACCCGTAGACCAGGGTCTCCCAACAAACGTACGACGCGTAGACATCAGCGCCCTGATCCCCGGCCTCAGCGACTCGGAGCGACGCGAAATCCACGCAAACGCATCCAGGGACGCCGTAAACATCGCGGGCTTACAACTCCAAGCTTCAACTCGTCCGACGACAGCGTCTGCCTCACGGCCAACTACGTCTCATCGACACCCGTCCACATCCCCTTTGCAACTAAATCCTTTCCATCCCTCCGGCCCTCCAACGTCTACTTCCTCGCCGACAAGCGTGTACTCGCCCTCCTCTGTTGCGCCGTCATTCTCAGTACCATGCGAGCCAGTCGACGTCGCACTAAATGCTGCTTCGACGCATCTCCCTAGCTCCGTGCCGACCCCGCCACAGCAGCTACATGATGAGGATTCCTCACCTCCTGTGCGGACAAAAAGCATGCGGGGCGAGGAAAAGGAGGCAGGTTGTGAATCTAGCTCCGAAGACAGCTTCAAGGAGGTGAGGACATCGTCAGCAGGCGGGGCGCAAGGGAGCATACATGCAGGCACAGCGGATCTGTGGTATGAAGTGCAAGTGAAGCAAACGGGTACGGATGCTGATACCGAGACGGTGGGTCCTTGGGGCAGAGAAACTGTGTCAGTGATGGAGGCGGTGGACGTGCCGAATACAGGGAGTAAAGAGGAACAGAATCTTGAGGATGGGGAGAGCGGTTCGAGGCTCGAGAGCCGGTATAACGCATCTACTTTGAACGACGGGGTTGTTGGGAAGGCTGCGGAAGATACGAGACTTGTGAATGGAATGAAGAGCAATACGGGGTGGGAGGAAGGCACCTCCCTGGAAAACCACCAAGATTGACGAACAAAGCGTGCTGGGAACGTCGCACAGGTTTGTACGGCGCAGTGAAAAGTCACTGGGACGCTGATAGAATGTATTAATCTAATACCGCTGAGGTGGAAGAGACTCGTCACAGAGGATCGTGGGCGTGAGACGCAGTGAGACGCGCAGGTCTGTCTGATCAAAGGACGTAGTACTAGGCCATCACTTACACAGGTTTAGTTGAATCGTTATCAAAGAATATGGATATCAGTATTAGAATTCTGTGTAAAGCACATTGTTGCTTGTATCGCTTACAAAAAGTGCAGTGACAGCCGTCCTGCAGCAAAGTGACAGGCCACGATATAGGAGTTATCGAAAATTCGCTCGATCCCGTGCAGAATAAAGATTAGAAAAACGCTAAAAGGGGTATTGGGCAGTACAGAGGGTATATCGTGAAACAAAAAACGCCGAAACCTATCAAATCGTTCTCCACGTCTGTAATCCTCGAGCAAGTTCTTCTCTCTATCGCGTCGTTCGATTTCCGTTGTTGAGCTCGCCGGTTCACTCGAATCATCTAGCTCGTACCTTGGGGTGCATGCCATGTCTCGAGCTGAATTCAGAGATCGGGGTCGTCCTCACTGCAGACATCCACCTCAGGCAAGTACTCCTTGAGCTGCATCATGATATTGCGGCAATGCACGACCAACATGGCGATGGCGAATCCGTTCCACACATCGAACCCCGCGTTGTCTTTTTGTTTGTTTTCACTCCGCTTCTGCTTCTTCTGTTTCCTTTTCTTCTTTTGTTCTTCCTCCTCGTCAGGACCTCCGAAGTCGAACGTGGCCACTAGTCGAATTTGAGGGACCTTGCTCTCGTAGGTTGGCGGATCGTATCGGACAAACGCCATGACCGTGTGACTTGCAACGACGCCGTACAGCGTGGGGACTTCCGGCACGATGTAGCCCAGGGCGGCTTTCTTCTCAAGGGCCTCGGCCCATAGTTCGTGGAGGCGGCCGAGTTTCCATATCAGCTTCTGCTCTGAGGTATATATATCGGCCCTCTTGTCCCATGACACGGTCTGGAAGAGGGGGTATGCGTCCCAGAGGGGCTTGATGTCGCCGTCTTTCAAGGCCCAGTCGGTATATTTGTCAACAGATTGTTTGAGGAGATATTCGGGAGTCCGTCTACCCGCCTTCACCTTGGCAACATTGCGAACAAGCCCACCGAGGTCGAAAAGAGGGCTGAGTGCTAGTTGTGCTGTCGATGTGTGAGTTTTGGTTCATTCGTATGAGCCGCCTAAAAGCGAAGATACTTACCATGGTAGGTTGAGCCAAGAGCTGGTTTGATGAAGGCTTTTTCCGCGTTGACTGTGAACAGATCCCCTGGTAGGCCGCTGAAGCCAAAATCATCAATCCAGTCGATTGGCAAGAGCGGTTCACGACCACGCTGAGCCAGTTTCTGGAACAAGAACACAGCATCCTCAGGCCAGCCAGCTGCTCGCAGTTCACTAGCTTCTCTATCCAAGGTTTGTCTCTCATCCTCAACATAGACGGTCTTGGTCTCCCCTAGCATGTACCTTTGATCTACCACCGTGACGTTGCCAGTAGCGTCGGATTCATCCTCCGAAGATCCAGGCTCTTCTTCAGGATATCTAGTCTTGACCATGTATCCGCACGGCGAGCTGGGGATTAGTGTGTCACCATCAAAGTCGTAGGAGCGCTTGAGCGAGCTTGGTGGTGATGGCGGCAACAGCGTTACGTCAACATCGCCGTATGGGCTCGATGTTTGAGTGTGCCAGGTCTTGACTCGCGACCCCGGGCTCATGTCCCGTGCCTCTGGTGTTGCAACATGTTCTTTAGTAAGTCGCTTCCGTAGAGGAATTGCGGGGACCTTGAATGGCTTGTCGCGTCGTTGCTGCGTTTTTCGAGGACTGATGTAGTTCCAAAGGCGCTCTTTAGCATTCTGCAGAAATGCCATAGCGATGGTACTCTAAGGGATTGTAGTGAGCCTTGGAGATTCTGGCGTCGTGATGCGTCGTATGTGTAAGTGAGATGGTTCGCGTCCTGAGCGTGATAAACAGCGTGATGGTCGAATGTCAATGCGTCATTGTTGCTCAGTCGCGGTGAAGGTGAGCGCGAGGCCGGCTTTTACCCCTCACTCAGCGATGAGAACAATGCCTTGTCGTGTACAAAGGGTGGCTTTAGCATTGTGAGTACTGGATGGGCTGGGGATGATCTTGGCAGTAAATGCAGGGAAGGCGCCAGGCTGCAGTCAGGCAGGAGCGATCTTAATCTGATAAGATTTTGCGATCCAACCCCGCCCTGCACACTTCACCCCACTAAAAAAGTTGAGCCGCCATTCGAGATTCATATTTGATCACCCTAGTAGCGATCACGCAAAGATCTGTACCCATATCAAGCAAAGCCACAAATATGACCGCACCAGAGACTTCGGCGGAGGACACTCAGGTCCTCGCTCTCCGCAACATCCTCACTTCAGAGCGAGAGGCCCTCGCGCGCCGTTTCCGCGCTCTCTTCTCCCTCAAATACCTTGCATCCCTCCAGCCTCCCAGCGAGCAGACAGTCCCAGCAATCGAAGCCATTGCTGCAGCATTCGGATCGCCTTCTGCACTACTCAAGCACGAGCTTGCATACTGCCTCGGACAGTCTCGCCACGATGCTGCGATCGCCCCTCTGCGACATGTGCTCGAGGACAAGGAAGAGGACTCAATGTGCCGACACGAGGCTGCAGAAGCGCTTGGTGCAATAGGCGATCAAGGAAGCTTAGGGTTGTTGAAGGAGCTCAGGGACAACGTGCAAGAGCCGGATATCATTCGGGAGACATGCGATATTGCAGTGGACAGGATCGAGTGGGAACATGCGAAGAAGCAGGAGAAGCTGAAGAAGAGGTAGGCTATAAAATGTCCAAACCCGAGGGTAGATGCTAACTAGGGATCAGCGACTTCGCCTCCATCGATCCTGCGCCGCCACTAGCCCAGAGCACCGAAACGCCGTCGATAGAAGACCTCGAGAAGACGCTGCTTGACACCAAGCTGCCCTTGTTCCAGCGCTACAGGGCCATGTTTGCCCTGCGCGACCTTTCCTCGCCGCCCGATCTGCCTACAGCTGTCCCAGCTGTTCTGTCGCTCGCCCGTGGTTTCAGCGATCCATCTGCACTTTTCCGTCATGAGATCGCTTTTGTCTTCGGACAGCTGTCGCATCCCGCATCCATTCCTAGCCTGACTGAGGCGCTGAGTAACACAAAAGAAGCGAGTATGGTACGACACGAGGCCGCAGAGGCCCTAGGAAGTCTGGGCGACGAAGAGGGTGTTGAAGAAACTCTGCGAAAATTCTTGGATGATCCAGAGCAGGTGGTGCGAGACAGCGTAATTGTGGCACTAGATATGGCCGAGTTCGAGAAGAATGGGGAGGCGGAGTACGCGATTGTGCCACAACCACAGGCTGTCGCTGCTTAGGGGGTTTAGTCGAATGGGTGCATATTTGAGGCGTTTAGGTTACACGAGGAATGTATATAGAATTTTGCAAGTGAAGGCTCGCGCTCAGTTGTTATTGTTCCATCTGTAGGACAGTGATAAGTATACAAGCAACAAAACGTTGAGCAATATGAACTTACTTGTGGCCACAATCGCACTCGTAGAAAACGGTGGTCCCTTCGTCTGCACCACGCAGTTGCTGAGTATAGTAGCGCACCTCCTCTTTGCCGCACTTCTCGCAGGGGTGGGCGATGACACTGGTTGTGTTTACATCACCCTCGGAGATAGTCTGGACTTCAGACCGCTTTGCGCGCAGAGCCGAGGGGAAGGCTGTGGGCTTGGAGTGTGTAATGACTGTCTTGGAGGAAGTATCTGCGTACGATCAGTCAGTTCGCGATTGTTTGCACGCCGTTCGGAGGCGCGCATACCTTTGCAGGATGCGCCGCAAATGCTGCAGGTCAAAATGGCGTTCAGCTTGCCTGCGCTGCCATCGAGCAGGTTTCCGCAGTCACCGCAGAAGACGAGAGAGCCGATTGCTGACATTACAGGGAGTTTGACGGTTTTGAGCGTGTGAGATTGACGTGGTGAGGATTCTGAGAAAAAAGTTACAAAGTTACCAGGAATCGCGAACTTTGCGGGGAGCTTCCGCAGCTAGAGCGCAAGGGGCAGGCGGTCAGACGCGTCCGAATTGGAAGGCGCAGGTCCCCATCAATGGCTTTCACTCTGCCTAGCCCGCGACCAGCACTGCACTCCCCGACGATACAGACGCATCACCGACGGCAACCTGCTCTGTTCCGCCATGCGTCTGTTGTTGCCGCCGTAGTGACTCGCCAAATCACACATCCACGCACTCTGTCAACCCTCGTTGCCTGCACACCAAACCTACGCTGCCGCAACACTCCACAGGCGCATCATGGCTGGTTACGGGAATGACCACTGGCATAATGGCGGCGGGCTACCATACCGTCCGCCGCCTACCGTGGACGAGGCTATTCCGTACTCACCCTTTACCTCGATAGTCCCTTTCTCGCCGGGTCAGTAGCTCGCCTTCACCCAAACTATCGCTCAAGCGTTGCTCTCTCACCTGGATTTTCACAGTAAATTAACAGATTGCAGACATCATCCCGTTCCCATCCGCCGAACCGCCGACTCCTCCCTCCACTCTGACACCAGACCAACGAAACGCTGCGACGAAGGCAATCAGTATTCTGAACGATGAGATCAAGGGTCAATCGACAGCTCAGCACCTGAACAACACGCTTCGGCAGCTTCAAGAATTACTGGACCCGGACGAGCTGACGCAATTGTAAGGATCAACAATCTCCGCTGGGTGAGACTGAGAGTTGACCATCTTCTAGCGAATTCAAGCCAATGCCGCAACTCGTAACGCCTCCGCCCGAAAGTCCTACGAAGGAGACAAAAGGCTCAGTTTCCGACTATACATCTGCCCTCAGCCCTTTCGCGAGCCTGTTGCTGAAGCAAACAAACATGAGCTTCACGCGTGAGCTCCATCGTTACCCGCGTTGCGTCACCTGCTAACAATACCAGCACTCGGTGTCAAGACTGCTGAACGGCCTCGACAGTACTACGTACCTCCTCGGAAAGCTGCGCCCCCACAGCCGCCACGGCCTGTCCCTCAGACACAGTTCGCCAGCCTTAATGGCATTGCGTCTACGCAAAATGCGAATCTCTCGCACACGCTCAGCGCACCACCCTCCGCTTCCACAAAAGCGCCTCTTGTGCTGATAAAGTCTAAGAGCGTCCGTCACGAAGAGTACAAGCGATATGACAATGTCGAGGTGACTGAGAGCCCGTCGCAGAAAAAGGTAGAGAGCGGCGCCACTGCCCTACGACCCCATGAACGAGAGATCGCCGACAGAAAAATCGAGGAACTGCAGTCTTATGTAGAGGGCTTGTCTGAGGAAAAGGATGACATGGATGCCTCGGAGAACTTCTCGCGAGTCTCAACCGCCGACGCTGAATTCAACGTTCTTCTCCCCAAGGCGATGAACCACCTTTCTGACAGGATCTCAACTGTCACTAACCTTGGCCGCTTTGCCGTTCTCCCTGTGGACCTAGTCATGCAAATTCAGTCGCTATTAGAGCCGGCGATCAATTCGACTAGTCAACTTGGGTTATTTCCTCGAGATGATGAGGAGCTCAACTGGTCCGAGAGTCTCGAGAAGGCCAAGTTCGCGCTCAAAGCGTCCAAGCTTGTGTTGAACACCATGATAGAGGGACGCGACGATTATCGAATGCGTCGTGAAGAGATCATCGATGTGATCATTAACCTCATCAAGGCGATCAAGGATGAGTGCATAATTCCAGTTGTTCAGTCCCGACGTATTGGCAGCTCACAAAATTTGTTCAGTACTGCGACTGGTCAGAGAAAGGATTTGCTTGCGGTTCTGACGTTGTGCGGGAGCGTTTTCAGCCATTTCGCTACTTTGATCGGCAAATTCAATCTCTCAGATCGCGCGCTGAATGTCATGGAATACCTGTCACTAGAACTGCTCGTGGAACAGAACAGCGATTCTGAGAAGGATTCGGTGTTTGGCATCCAGAAATTTGAACAGTTTCGCCAGAAGGCTATGAATGTCATTGCTCAAATATTTGCTCGACACGCAGAACAAAGGTCCTCCATTCTCAACGGCATTCTTAGCAATTTGGAGAAGCTGCCCGATAAGAAGGCGAGCGCCAGACAGTTCAAGTCAGCACGTGAAGTGCCTATTATGTCTATATCTGCGCTGTTCATGCGCTTCATTCAGGTTGCCGCGATGAACAGAGAAACTCAAAAAGGAGCAAGCAACGATATGCACGAGGAAGAGGTTAGCGATTACGAGCCAGGAACTTCCATTCCAGAGAAGAGGAAGAGAGGAAAAGGTGGTCGCTCACCAGATCAGATTGCCAAAGAGCTAATGGCCAACGCCAATCAGATCGCTGCTCACATTGCTCAGTCTCTCATCGACAGAGCTTCGAACGTTTCCAAAACAGGCGACAAACCCTTCCGCAACCTATTGGATCTCTTCATTGAAGACTTTTGTAACGTTCTTGGTTCTCCCGAATGGCCTGCTGCTGTTCTACTTATCTACCAGCTGCTCGCTCGCATGGTCTCCATGCTCCAGGGTGAGAATGCTACCAAGGTATCTGTGGTTGACAAGGACATGGCTCTTGCGACGATGGCAAAGATGGGCTGTGGTGTTATTGACTTCAAGCACCGTTTGAAGCAACTTAAGCGTGGTCTGGACATTTCACAGTCAGATCTATCTTCAAAACTAGACCGTCTCGCGGATGATGCTTTGAATGGAGTCCTTCACGACATGGATCTGCTCGCATTCGATGGCCCGTACCGGATGCTTGTCGAATCGCTGAACGACTATCTGGAGTGGCAGCCTGGTCAGGAGGACCCTCATCTCCAGTCTGTCAGCGGTTGTCACGTCACTTTGTGGCTCGATTCGGTTATTCGAGCCTTTTCGGAGCAGGATACAGATGCGCCTCGTCCACAAGCGGCTCAGCACTTACAGGACCGCTTGGAATCTATGATTATGGATTCGAAGTGGCTCGCTCGGGAGTAGTAAGTATATCCACTCCAATTCGCAGGATGATGTTTGCTAACAGTTCATCAGTAAGTATCAAGCCGTCACTGAGCACCAGAGCAAACTTGCCGCTGGCATTGTCACACTGCAGAGTCCAGTCTGCAAGTTCATTCCTCGAATGGTCAACACAATGCTACAATACAGCCGAGATAAGAACTCTTCAAAACTCCGGTCAAGAGGCATGACTGGGCTGGAACAGTTGATTGAAAAGGACCCCCGCATCATTGACGAACAGACCATCAAGGGTATGGTGGGTCAGTTTTCAGACAACTCACCAATGGTTCGTGATCACACTCTTTCCTTGGTATCGAAATGCCTGGAGCAGGATCCCTCGTTGGAACGCCACTTTCTTCCCAGCATTCTCAGCCTCACTCTGGATACGTCCAACGCTCCTAAGAAGAAAGCCATCAAGCTTCTGAAGGACATTTATGTTGGTCCGACCCAACAACACAACAGGCTACAAATCGCCGCTTCACTGCTTCTACCTTCGCAGGACGACGAGAAGGCTATTGCAGAGCTGAGTCGTAACGTCCTCGAGGAGATCTGGCTGAGCTCTACAACGTCTAGCGCCAAGGCAGATGAAAACCACCTCCGACTTGATCGCGTACAGAGGGCCTCGCTCATGATCGACGTCACTCAGAAGATCCATGGGTCACCAATGCACTTAGAAGCTTTCGAGAAGTTTTTCCTACATGCCTTGTCTTCTGAAGCCAAGGCCCCGACTAAGAATCTGCAATTCTGCCAGAACCTTGTTGCTGACATGATTGACGGAGTAATCAGTCCTGAATCTATGCCGGGAGCGAAGCCACAAGCACACATATTGAGCGCTCTCAGCATCTTCGCCAAAATCAGGTCGACTTTGTTTACCATGGATCAGGTCCAGTTGTTGAAGCTTTACATCAAAGATCTTGCCACCGAGGAAGATCTTCTCTTGGTGCAACCCACGGTCACTATCTTCCGGCATGTCTTCCCGAACCTCCCCGCGCTTCAGCAGGCATTTGCGGAAGAAGTGCGAGCGAATTTGATGCGGATGATCTCCAGGCTTGCTATGTGGGCAGCTCAAGGGCAACCCACGAGCAGAGAGACTCTTGTCCATGTCGCTCATTGCTTATGGATTGTTAGCCCCATGGCGGATGAAGGCTTGACTAAGCTGTTTGCGACAATTTCATCGATTATCTGCCAGATACGACCCTTCACATCCTTGACCAAGGAGCAAGCAATGGAGAAGCGCATCAAAATCGGTTCCTATCTGATTCTCCTAGGCACATTCGGGAAGGTCTGTACTTTTGATCAATACATTGACAGGTTTCGGGAAAGGATTGTCTTGCAAGCCCGCAACTTCATCAGCAAGCAGCAGGCTACAGAAAAGCAAATGCAACCTCTGCTAGCTGGGAAATCGTCAGCCGCTCTCCTTCTTCTGGATTCCGTCCGACCATTTACAATGCAAACATGGGGCATGGACATTCGAGAGCAGGCATTGCTGAGCATGGGTGAAATCTGCCAGCAGTCACCTGAGCTCTTCATGCGCGGAGAAGTGGAGAAGGTTGTTAAGCTCGTCTTTGTCAACCAGGATAACGACCAGCTGAAGCATGTGGCTCTCACGTTCTTCAATGAGTACTTCACGTTTGCCGAGCGACGTTCTGAGACTGGTGCGGAGATCGCTGTAGGCAGTGGGGCTGTCAATGGCTCCGCACGCCTAGAGACATCGTTCGTGGCCAACGAGAATGACTCTGCGACACTACACCTGGCTCAAAAGTTTTTGACAGATTTTGTGGACGTCGCACTGAAGAACAAGAACCAGCTTGCGGAGCTTGCGACCAATATCATTGCTAGCATCAGTCGACAGGGTTTGGTTCATCCTAAGGAATGCGGTGCTGCGCTTGTTGCTCTGGGGACCTCTTCGAACAGCAAAATCGCGCAGACGGCTTCTTTGGAACACAGGCGGATTCATGAGAAACAAGAATCGTACCTCGAAAAGGAGTACATGCAAGCTGTGCGTCTGGCCTTCAACTACCAGCGGGATATCTTCAACGATCCTCATGGAATGGTTGAGGAGAAGTATAGCCCCAAGCTCGCCAGACTGTTCGAAGCTTTGAAGATTGGTAAGAAGGCTACCATCAAACGATTCGTCGAGAATGTGTGCAAGCAGATCGACTTTGATCTGTCGAAGTTGAAGGCTGATGGGGAGATTCCTGACGCTATTCTCTTTGCGCGCTTTTGTCTGGAAAACTTGAGCTTGCTCGACTTCCCGCGCCTCGAGGAACTGGCTGTTTTCCTCAACGCAGTCGAGGCTATTATCTTCAAGAACACCGGACCTGCCGTGGCATTAGCTATCGAAACCGAGATGCCGAAGCAGTTTATTGGCCTAGAGCAGCCGCTGCCACCGAGTCAAGAACACTTCCAGCATCAATTCCACCACAGCGCCGACATGAACCTAGCATTCCCGACCAGTCTCACCCCAGCCCCGATACCATCACAAATCGCCCAGCCAACCATCGACGATGCCCGCCTCCGCACAATCACAACAGCCTGCATGATCCTACAAATGGTATGGGAAACACGCACCTTTGTCCGGCGCTGCTACACCGCAAAATTCAGCGGCCGCATCCCGCAGAAAGAATACGCAAAGCCCGCCCAACGCAACAACTTCATCTCCGGCAAAGAGCTCTGGGAGCGCCTCACCCCTATCATGAGCGCGCTCGCCTCCCGCGAAGCAATGGTCAAGCAGTGCTACGACTTCGCTGACCTGCTCAACGTCGATAGCGAAGCGAAAGTCGGCAACGACGAGGATGATGACGAAACGGCCTTTGCCGCTGGATATGAGACGCCGCCTGATAACGGCGAGGCGAGCGCGCCCGTTCCTACTAGTGGCCGCGGCAGGAAGAGGAAGAATAATGTTAGTTTGGGGAATACGCCGAAGAAGGCTAGAAGTAGGCCGCTGGGTGGCGCGAAGGGCAAGAAGAGGAGTTCTAGGACGCCTGAGGGCGATGATGAGTCGGAGTAGGTGCCTTGACTCTTGTTTTTTTTTCATTCTACTCCCTGAAGTGGTGGCGGTGTGGAGAAAAGTTTTTCCCCCTTCTTTTCTGCCTTTCTTTCAATTCTTCCTTTTACGGCGTTACGCAGGTGGGTTTCATCGTCGTCATCATCATCGGAGATACCCCCTTGGCTTGGTTTTGATGCGTGGATTGCTTGCATGGCATGGCATGCATGTGGTGTATTTGGCGTCGTCGTTTTATGTTCTCTTCATCGGTAGATTAGGGGGGGTTCTTCATAGTATCGAGGGTGCTGGAGTTTTTGAGCATGTATGGGGTAGTTCTTCTAGCTTCTAACTTCTAGCTTCTAACTTCTAGATATTCGATGAATATATTGTATTCTCGCTTTGTAGATTGTGTGTTGATTCAACGGATGGTGAGTGTCTTGCTCGTCGTGTGCTGTGCTGTGCTACACCGTCTTTGGTTAAAGTTGTCACTTTAGTAATATTGTCGTACATGCACAAGTTTTCAAAGCATCAAGGATAGTTGAATAATTGATTGATTGATCGATCGACCAATATCGAAAAGGCAGCGTCGGGGTATATTATCTCAGATCCGTTCATCCATCCATCCATCTGAGTCAGTTCATCTCCATCCCCCATGTTAATCCATATCTCCCTCCATGTCTCCCTCGCCTCAACCCACCCACCCCCCCAGCCACGCAAGCAAGCATTAATTCATCCCCACATTTCGCCCCAGCATGCCCAGTCCAGTCCAGTCCAGACATACCAAAAAAAAACGCCAAAACAACTCCACTCAACGCAGCACAAAGCAGATGGAAACCCACCCCACTCCTTTTCCCAAGTAGCCATCAAACGCCGCAACGCTGAAAATGCACCGCACCGTACCGTACCGCACCGCACATCCCAGCACGGCAGATAAAACGCCAATAACAAAAAGCGCGATAAAAAGATAGAGAAAAAAAAGTGCTAGACATACCTCATCCTCGTCACCATCATCCACATGTAAAGTAGGCGCTACATGGCCGCCCACCCCCCAACATGCGTCAAAAAGCGATCCACAGCGTCGACCCAGTCCTGCCCATGCAACGTCCCAGCGCGGCGCTTCTCCCACAACCCCTCCACGAGCTTGGAGAGCGCAAGCAACGCCGACTCACCAGCGTCTTTTGTCCCGTCATTACGCACGATGCGGACGCGACCGCCCGAGAACTTTTCGCTCAAGTCGATGCTAAAACTTGCATCTCCGTCGGGGGGACAGTATGCGTCTTCTCTCGGTGCAGGTATAATCGGTAGTTGCCCATGTCCTTGATGCAAATTCAGCGTAGCGGGGTGAGTTTTTCGGGGGCGGAACAGCGTGCCGCGAACGGAGAGGGTGAGGATACGCAGCTGGCCTGCGCCGGAGCCGAGGCGGATGATCCAGTCCTGGAAAGCTTCGTACATGATTTTGAACTCGACTTTGATGGTCCAGGTGTTGTGGCTGTAGAAGATTGCGAGGGTTTCGGCGCGGACGAGGCGTGAGACGGAGGCGAGTGGGTGCTGCATTTCGGCTGTGAAGGTGGATACGCAGTAGACGAGGGGGCGGTCGACGACGAGCTTGGCGCAGTGGCGGTAGATGTTGTGTCTGATTTCGGGGGGGAGGGTGAGGAAGGTGGTGGGGGGGATGTGGTGCGTGTTGGGGAGCGGCGGTGGTGTGTCGTCGTCGACGCGCTCGAGGTGGATGGCTTTGGACTCGTGCAGGGCGAGCGACTGCTGGAAGACAGCCCAGTGCTGCTGCAGCACTGCTTTCTCGTCCCGACGCACGTTGTCCAGGCTGTGGTTGCGCGAGTGCGAGATGGATAGGGCGTAGTCCTCGGCTTCCATGCATTCGTCCGCATCGTCGTCATCGCCTTCCGCAGCGCACAGCTGCAGCTGCTCCAGGCTCGGCGCGTCGGGCAGGCTCAACGCGCTCGACGGCAGCCAGTAGTCGGGCGTCGAGGGGAGCGACGTCGGCTGGCTCTCGAAGCCCGCATCCACATCCACGTCATCCAGCTCACGCAACACATCCGTGGCATCCGAGACATCCGAGTCGGAGTCGGAGTCCATGGCGGCGTCGTCGACATAAGCCAAGCTGTTGAAGCGCGCCATCTTGGGCGGCATCTCGCGGGACGGCGACGAGGGCGAGGGCAGCTGTGTGGCGGAGCGCTTGCACGAGTGCCGTGAGCGCGAGGACGGGCGGCGTCGAGCAGGCTCCAAGACGCGTGCCACGGCCATGTTGATCTTGCGCCCACGCGCCTGCTCTGCACCGCTGTCGTCGCTGTCGGGCCCACCCTCGCACAGCACGCAGCTCGTCGTCTGCACGCTGGTGTCGAGCGGCTGGAGCTTCGGGGAGCGCGCTTTCATGGCCTCGGCGTCGTCGGGCGGAGTCTGGCCCGTGACGGAGTAGCGGCGCTGGGTAACCATGGCCGTGGTGGTGGTTTGCGGTGGTAGTTGTGGTTGAAGATACGGAAGAGCGGTCGGGGGGAAACGTCGCGGTGCAGTCAGTGCAGGATTTCTCGTAGGATTCCCCGTCGATGTGCTGGCAGGCTGCAAAGACGCAGACGCAGACACGCGCAAGGGCAAGGGCAAGGCTTGCGGGGTGCAGCGGGTGGGGAAGCCTTGCTATCCGTGGTACTCTATCGATTAGCCCGCTACCAGACGACGACTACGATGCAGTAATCACGAAAAAGCGAGCGTTGGCGTCAGCGTCAGCGTCTAGGTATACAGGTGAGTAAGTGAGAGTGAGTGAGAGTTTGAGAGTAAACAAGCGAGAAGACGCGGTGAAGCTGGACAACAGGGAGATTCCACAAGTTACACGACGTTTCAAGTCCCGCAAAATGCCCATCTGCCTTCTGCCACTTTTCATGCACAGCCCTCTCCCATTCATCACCCTACCCTGGCAATCTCTCGTGGGTAGGCGTTTTTGGGCGATCACCGGGATCCCCCCTGTCGGGCCCATCATTGGCAGATAACGACTCCCAAAAGCTACTCACGATGCAAATCAATATATGTACTGCAAATTTCGTGATTTCGACTAATTCAAGCAATTTATGGTGGAAAACGACATACAATAGCAACCAAAGTTCTGTTGAAGAACACGCTCAAACTCCACGCCGTCGATCAGTCTACCTCATTCGCCAGGGGGGCCAAGCCAACCGTGTTGAAGCGATGCTCAGTCCCCTCACACATCTCTCCTCATCACGCGCCTACAGCCCACCCACCATCTGCTTCCCCTTCACAACAGGTTCCCTAACCATAATGTCAAGGGAGATATTCTTCTCACCACGCTGCAAATGAATCGTGCGGCGTTCCTCGAACAAAAACTTGCGGTAAATCGGCACGTTGACGACATTACTCGACTCGAGGTAGCAGGCCCTGCCCTCCCGGTCTGCCAGCTTGGTCACATGTTCGATGAGCTTCCTCGCATGGCCCTTGCCGCGCCCGCTGGTCCTGGTGCCAAGGTAGACGAGGTACCAGACTTCGTTTTCGCGCTCGTTCAACGTCATGTGCATGGTGTCGTGGAGGAGGGGCAGGAATTCGTCGAAGAAGCGGCGTTTGCCTTCGGGTGAGAGGCGGTAGTTGAGGCGCCACATGCCGCTGCGGAATATGGTCATGTAGTCGTCCATGTTCTGGCCCGGGGGCAGCCTGTTCGTAAAAACATCAGTCTGACCGAGTAATAGATGACAAAACAGATGTAGTGAAGGGGGAAAATCTACCACAGCGCCACGGCTTCAAAGTCCCCGACTGTCGTCACCAGTCCCTTGAGGATGTGAGCATACGTGATGTATTCGAGAATCTCCACATGCAGCGCCCACTTCTCCTCTGCAGACCAGTGCTCACGGTCAAGCACATCGATAAAGTACCGAGCCACATCGTCCTCAGCAAAAGCATCAGCCAGACAGGCAGCCGCTTGCTTGTACTCTGCCGCCGTGACCAGACGCACCCCGTCAGTCAGCGGAGGAACAGTAGTAGCAGCAGTAGCAGGCTCCTGCTTGAACATTCTGAAACTCGTAGGCACATCATTGACCAACAGCGCATTGGCCGACTTCAGGGCTGACTTCGATTCAACAAAGCCAACGCTGCAGGCCACGGGTGCGACAGGAGGGAATGACTTCGCCATGATTGCGGGTTGTGCTGTAAGCTTCTACTAGTATTCAAGTGTGATCTGCCGCTTCGTTTGATGATTGGGACAGTCGTATACGCCAGCGTGAAGGTTATTCGGTGTAGACGAGGCCGCAAGCCCGGAAGAAGAGGAAGAAGAAGATCAGTCACTTGAACGTGGGTTGGTGTTTTTCTTACGGCAGAAGAGAAGAAAAGACGTTCGAGTTCAAACAACACTACTCTTACCATTAGTCTGGTTTGCGCAGCATGGCAAAAAATTGGGCTGGGCTGGGCTGGGGCAGAAAGAGCCGTGACTCTCTCTCGAGTGCCTGCCATTGTATACCTTTTCGTTTTCGATGAACAACTACTATGTTCGGCCGGACGCGTACTATCTCCCGTGTGTACTTTAGAGAGCTGCGATCTCGAGACGGTTTCGACTCGAGAAGGGTAGCGTAGAGAAGTAAAGGCTTGACGTGAATCAACCGACATCAATAGGTGATGCTCGACAAGCGGCCTTAAGAAGGGTTTCAAGCGGTTACGACTGACGATCAATCGTCTCGTCAAATGTGCAGTATGTGCAGCTGGTTATCGATGTGCAGCCTCGTGCGTGGGTGGACCACAACGTGTGGTCGAGGAAGTATCGGGCCTGCTTTCGGACGCGCCGATGACTTGTCACAAGACCAGTGACAACACTGCTGTACGCCCGCTTGGCTTGAGCCCGTACGTCGAGAGGGGTTGCGTATCGTGTAGGATGAGAGTGTCTTGCTTTAGCGGGATGTACGTGTCGTGGGGGGCAGGCGGTAAAATCAGGGAATGCCGGTGCAGAGGAGGATGAGGAAAAGTGACGACAGAGGAGAAGGGAGATGAGGATGTTCGTCGAGGGGAGAACAAAGATGGGATACATATGTTGATATACTTCCACCCCAAACCTTGTCAATACCCCGAGCTATGCAGACAGAGGTGGAGTCCGTGGTAAGCTTGCAGCGGGAGCTATCCAGGTGACATTAGCTCGACCAGTTGAACGTTCACTGTTATCAACCTCCGGCGGTATTCAGCCTCACTTTTCGAGTGGAAGCCGCTCGACCTTACCATCACAGGTAGCTTGATGGGCCATCCAGATGCTTCTAGATGGTTGTCTTTACTGTAGATCCAAGCCTACGACGCTGTGTTCAGTGGGGAGTGCAGGGTGTGGCGCTCGTGTGAAAGTGTGGGGAGGTAGATGCTCGCTTGTACCTCCTACATTGGGTTAACCGCCGTCGCATTCGTTCCAACTAGACGTCGCTATCGGCAATCGCCTGAAATTTCTCCACGCAATGATTGATCGGATTCGACCTCCGCCAGTCGTCTATCAAATGATCGCCTCCCGCGTGACGATGTTGGTCATAGGAAGATAATGATAGTGAAGCGAGTATTGAAGGCGCGCTCGATAAGGAATTGAATGGTTGACAGTTGTATTAAGTCGCAACGATGGTATCTATTACTATGCATGAGCCAAATCAGCCTGCGCGTGTTGTATATCTTCCAGGCAATGCACACTATGAAGTTCTCTTTGTAAGGACTTTCTGATCATTCCTTCGCAAGTACAAGTGCTCGTCCTTGGATATCGAGGATGTCTTTTGCCATTTACATGCGTCGGATCTCCGTCTCGCCCATGTACTTCTCCAGGCCCGAATCAAGATGGTTCCACCACTCATACAGCATGCTCTCGCAGATGAGCTTGAACCACGGCGTGAACTTGAGCGACGGATCCTTGAACATGGTCTTCAAATCATCCTGGCTCACCCAACGCGAGTCACGGGCTTCGTTGGGGTTGACATTCAGATCAACATCGGCCTTGATGAACAGGATGTAGTCAACTATGGTGATATTAGTTCTGCACTTCAGTAGCCATTGCGTGTAGTCGAGACTCACTCTCATGCTCGCCCCACTTCCCGTCGCTGGGCGACTTGTAATGTATCCGCGTGAGGAACTTGAAGTCGTCAATAGGCACTTGCTCAGGCTTGATGCCCAGCTCGTGGTCCAACTTGCGCACCGCGGCGCGACGCACACCCTGTACCGACGCCTCGAGCCCGACGCCAGTCTCTCCAGGTATGCCGAGAGGGTGCGAGCAGCAAGTATTTGTCCACATATCGGGGAAAGTGATCTTCTCGGTCGCGCGCTGCTGGAGGAGAAGGCGGTTCTGCGAGTCGAAGAGGAAGACGGAGAAAGCGCGGTGGAGGAGTCCTCGGTCGATGTTCTCCATGAGGTGGCCTGCATCGTCTTTGTCAGTAACAGTTCGCATAGATAATATTCCATATCCTCCTTCATCATAGCTATATCCACAACAGTCCCCCTAACCACTCACAAAGTTTCTTCGTCGCACTCCCAATCGGCACATCGTCATTATCCAGCACAATGCACACCTCATCCATCAAGCGAATCTGCTCCTCATCATAACCCTGCAGCGCGCTATCACTGGTCGCCGAGTTATGCGCGCCCCCAATAAGCGTGGTGTTGACTTCGGGGAAGAGGCGCAGAACGTTCTCCGCCGTAATGACAGGCTGCTCAGTCACAGTCACAATGCTACTCATGGTTGCGACTCGGGCAGGAAAAGGGAAATCCAAGGGTCCAAGTGGTTCGTGGGAGAGGAATTCAAGGGCGGGCGTGGCAATGGATCGAGAGCGGCCATCGAACCCCTGGCTATCTTGGACCCTGGGTGAGCACGTGCGCTTGTTTAAACTCTTGCGTGCGGGGCGGACCTCCGCGGTGAGACAACGCCTGATCTTATCCAAGGCTGAGCGTAATGGCAGAAAATTTGACATTCGACGAGTCACACCTCACGTTTTACAATTACGAATACAAACACAATGTAGAGAGCAAAGCCTAATTTGATAGCACATTCGTCATTGTCATTCGACTCTACTCATAAACATCTAATAACGTCTATACATGCATTGATGAGTCGTTCGATTTTCATAAATCTGAGGTATCAGAACAGACCAAATGAGAAGAACTTTTTCCGTACTCGGAATATATGCAAACATGCTAAAAACCAAACACCCAAACTTTGTCAAAGGAAAGCCAACAAAACTCCAGGGTAGCCCCCATTCTACACTTAATTCGACCCCTCATGAGACTGTGACTGTCTTAGTCTTCTTGGAAGATGGCACTTCAGCTCCTGCATCCGCGGCAACATCTAATTGCCTCTTCTCCTTCTCGCCGCTGAGCTCCTTCTCAGCATCAATGAACTTCTGCTTCTCCTCGTCTGTCAGGCCTGGAAGAAGGGGAATCTCCTCCTTGGCGTGCAGGTTGTGGTAGTAACTGCGGATGATCGAGTCTGTGTCGTCGAGTGCAATCTTGCGGATATCGGCAATAGCCTTGATCTTGGTAGTGCACTCCTTGTACTGCGCGTCGGTCATCTTCAGTTCGAGCTGCTCAGCACGACTCTTGATAGCGTTCCAGCCCGTGAGTCTGCTAGCGAAGTGTACATATCGAGACATGCCGAAATCCTGGGGGTTGATGATCTCATACGTCGACGGGTTGTTGAGGATAGCCTTGGCGTGGATACCTGCCTTGTGGGTGAAGGCGCAGAACCCAGTGATGTAGTTGTTGAAGGGAATGTTCACCTCAACAAGGTCGGCAACGAGATCCTCGATGTCCTTGAGCTTCTTGATGTTGTACTTGCTGAGGACGTAATCGCGGTCCGCAACAATCATGCGAGCCATCAGGCCACCAAGAGGGGTGATACCGTTACGCTCACCAATGCCAAGGACTGAGGTGTCAATGTGAGTGGCACCAGCCTCCAGAGCACAGAAAGCGTTCGCAATAGCGCACCCAGAGTCATTGTGGAAATGTGTCTCGATGTCGCAGGAGACGACACCGCGGAGTGTCCGCACCAAGTCGTAGACCTGACGGGGAGATGCGCAGCCAACGGTATCAGCAATACCAACACGGTTGACACCAACCTTGTCGACAGCGCTGTAGATGGAGAGCAAGTCTACGAGGTCTGATCGGAACGAGTCCTCGGAGCTGAATCTGATCTCCTTGCCCTTGCTCTTGACAAACTCGATGACCTCGAGAGCGGTGTTCTTAATGTATGTCATGTCCTTGCCATGGCTGTGCTCGCGGAGGTAGCTCGATGTGCCGATAACGACATCGAGGCCGTCGACTCCAGTCTCGACTGCGATCTTGGCGTCCTCAAGATGGCATCGTACGTGGGTGAGGATCTTGGCTTTCAGCTGGCGGAGTGGTCAGCTAGGGCCCGCAAATAAACTCAACGCTGTGGACTTACGCCGAGCTTGCAGATGGCCTCGCAGTCCCGCCTCGACTGCTCGGATGCGGCAGGGCTAGTCAATTCAATGTCTGAAAGAGCGGTCAGTCATCCAATGCCGCGTGTAAAGTGCCATGGGGTGGAGCCGTACAGTCTACGCCAAAGTCGTCGAGCGCGCGAGCAATCTTGATCTTGGCCTCGAGGTCGAAGTAGGCATTGGCGAACTGCTCGCCTTCACGTAGTGTGCTCTCTGCAGGCAAATGTCAGCGAGCTTTCTTTCTTGCAATGAAAACTTCCGGGCGCAGCCGGCCCACATGCGTCTCCGATTGCGCTCAGCAGCTAGTATGACGTACCAATAATCTTGAAGCGGCTGACGTTGGAGAGGAAATCGCCTACGGGCGCGTATGGGCTCTTGTGGGAAAGGCGAGGGTTGTGCGAGGACTTGATGCCAGTGTAGCCATTGCGGTCGCCGTTGCTGTCGTTGGTGCTGCTGGAGCCATTCGCATTGCCATTGGTGCCATTGGTGCCATTGGCGGGCGCTGTGGCCGATTCGCAAGTCGCACACATATTTGCAGTTGGGAGAGGGTATGAGTGAGAATGTAGGAAGCTAAGTCGGTGGATGAAGGTGGAAGATATTTGAAGGGCCGATCTTTCTAGGTGAGTCAAAAAAGATCAATGTCAGTCAAAATTCTCGATGATGAAAGCAAAGTGGGCCGCGACCGGACCTCGAATCAATGTGGGGTTCGACGACCAACGAGAAGCTCATTCGTCATGCAGCCAAGCGGCATCAACTCCCCGCAACCAAGCTGCTGCTTGCCGTACCCCGAGGAGAAAATGCTGGCACATCTTGCTCGGCCGAGCAACAATCTGCCGGGGGTGTCGCTTCCACCGCCGTGCTCGCTTCGCCGTCCTGTACGAAAACTGCCACATCGCACGCGACACAAACACTCTGTCCATGTTTGACATCCTGCACGTCGGAACGACTCCTAGCCTTAGTGCATGCAATGCTGCGTAGCTCTGCGCTTTGTCTGAGCTGAGGGTGGAACGAGAGACTTGTCTAGCGGGAACGTAGTACACCACTATCGCTGTTCCCATACAGTAGTATATTTCGTTGTCTATTCTCGTAATATATTCGGCCCTCCGAGCAATCTGCGTGCCGCCGGTACTCTACAGTCTCGCCATATCGAAATCTTTCAGCCATCCTAAGTGACTCAGAGAGATTCACTTCCCTCCCCCCAACTTTCTCATCCGTCCACGCAAGCTTTCCCTCTATCCATCATCCGAAAGGTCTCGTTCTTACAATAACCCCGATACCTCGTGTTTCCCAAGTATGTAATTGTATAGCGGACTGTGCCGCAGAGACGGCTGCATGAGAGATTCTCTGAACGCGTTGTGTCCGTCTTTATATCTGGCATTCGTGCCTGTCTACGCGACGAGGGTATCAAAGGGTAGAAAGTCGAGACCAACGCCTGGATAGAAACAAAGCAAGGAGAGAGTCGTTACCACATCAAGCGCTTTACACGAGATACGACTTGTGAGCTCCACATCAAGTTACACAACAGCCGCCTTTTCCAGCAATCATCGCTTGCGAAGGAAACATATCGTAAGAGAATTCGTGAATTTCGTTCATCATGAATAAGGGTATCACTTCTCGACCGCTCCAATCCATAGCCAAACCAATCCAAAGCGCCCAAGCACCGTTGTCACGCGTCTATAAAACAACTCTAACCTGCCCAATATGAACACTCGAACCATGTCGACGGAACTACTCGGTGATTAGCTCCACATTCTCCGATAAATCAAGGTACAATGACTTCATGTAGTATGTGCTCATAAGAGTATTAAAGTTGTGCGTGTTTTGTCCTCATCGAGGTAACTCAGGGTTAAAAAGGTAATAATCATAGCGAGGGTGTGGTATGAGAGGGAGTAGGGCTTACCTCAAATGCTCTGCTCCATCTCGGTGATGTAGAGTTTGATATGACTCTCCATCTTCAGATACTCGTCGTGGGCGGCATGCACTTCGTTCTCGATGTTGTCCTTGAGTTCGGCCATCTTCTTCTCTGTCTGCTCGATGCGGACCCGTCGCCGCTCCATCTCGCGGCCCTTTTCGCCCCTCTCTTCCGCCAACTTGCTGTGTGTATCCTTTAGTTCTTCCATCCGCTGGCGAGCACGCTCTGCTTCTTCGTCTGCCTTGTTCTTCAACTTCCCTGTCCGCGCGTTGACGTTGCCCAATTGCTTCTGGAGTAGTCTTTCTTGCCGTTCGACATCGCGGACGTTGTTGCTTCGATCTGCGAGTGCGTCTCTATGTCTCGCTGCTTTTGACAATTCTTCTTCTTCCTTCGTAAGATCGGCTTGGACATCCGTCAGCAGGCGGGTACAGGAAGTAACATCGCTCGCTACGACGCCGAACGAATCAGTTGAAGTCTGCAGAGCGCGAGCACGACGGTCCAATGAGTCGATTTGTGTTTTGTCAGCTCCGAGGCGGTCGTTGGAATCGCGCAGCGAGTCCTCTAGCGCTGTAGGGCTCTGCTGTGTATACGGTCTTAACTTTAGCACTTCACGTTGAACATTCTCTTTGTTCTCCACTTTGTGTTGCAGCAGCTCCTTGAGTCGGCTTTGCTCAGCCCGTGCTCGCTCAAGCTTTTCTGCAACCGCCTCCTGACCCCGCTTGAGCTCCAGAAGCCTGTTCTTCAGCTCGTTGTTGCGCTTCTCCTTCTCTTGCATGAGCCTTTGGGTGGCTGCGCGGTTGCGCTCCAGATCGGCGAGCTGCTGCTCTTTTGCTTGCTTGTCGTCGTATAGCTGCTCGATTCGAAGCTTAGTGCGCTCTGCTTTGTTGAAGTGCTCGTCGATGACCTCGGTTTGTGATTCACGGAAGCGAATGAAATTGATCATGTAAGAAAGGATCTTGATAAGACGCCCGTGTGTCGGCTTATAGAGGTCGTTGAAAGTGAAGTCATGGATACCGCACTACCGCTGTTAGCCTTGTTGCTCCTCACTATTCATGCACATGTTTCTGAGCATGAGGGGCGACAATGCGCACCTCGCGCAGTAGCTTCCTTAATATCACGAAGAAGGCCATCAGGTCTCGCGTATCGCTTGTGTAAAGCCTTTCTGCGTCGTCTCCGCACAAGTCTTCTGCAGCGGCACGCATCGCTGGCGCAACAACCTCGCGTGTTGTGTTCATCAACAGCTCGGCTAGCCATTCAAACACCTTCTGGATGATTTGCGGGTTGGGTTTCTGGAGGTCTGCGACGCTGAAGTTGATGCCAATATCTGTGATGCAACCGGCGATCTCTGCATCGGGCTACTTACATTAGCATGGTATATGTCAGAGAGGGGTGAGGCGCATACCAGATTCATGAAAGTATCTTGCTCGACGGCCGCTGGCGGGCGCTGATTGTGTGACGTGGTGCGCATAGTGCTCATGCGCGGATTGTACGACATGTTGAAAGACTACAGCGAGTGCAAGTTAATCGGGGTGATCGGTAGTATGGCGTTGGGGTGCTGTCTTGCGGTGTGGTCGTGGTGTTTCTGGCGTGTTTGTTTACGCGGAGCGCCTTACTAAGCTTCCGTCGCTCCTACCAACCAGCTCATGATCATATCAATCGTTCACCACGTCCATCTTCTGACTTTTGCGACAATACACAACAGAGTTTCAAGATTGCATAGACGTGGTGTACCTTCAGAGATCTATCTATGGATATGAGAGAGTGTTTTCCTGATGTGGAGGCCTTGACATATCAATCATAGGCTCTGTCTCGACCCGAATACGCAGGTCACGGGGTGCCAAATGCTGGAGAAGGTATGCAACTGTAGATGAACTAGTTCTGCGTCGTACAAAAATCAATACAGATGTGCGCCACGGATCGACGTGCATATAAACGTATCGTGAACCCGTTGGCCATCTAGCATAGCTCGACCTCGCGTGCCCATGTCCTCGCTACGATGCACTTACATGCAACCCCGTTGTCGTGGCTGCTGCGGTGTAAATGTGTACAGTTCTAATTGCGTTGTCGAAGAGCATGCCCAATCAATATATGGAGATCCACTGTTGGTCGTGCAACGTAACGTTTGATCGACATGTCTTGTTGTGGGTCAATATTCGCGTTTGGCACTTCCAGAATGTCCCGGACTTCTCCCAAACTCTTTTGCGGCACTCGCTACTATTACAAAATTGGAGGGCTTGTTATGGATGTTCTGATGAAAGGTCTCGATGCATCAGGAGAGCTGCACCATTAAGATCCCGGGTAATAGACGTTCAACTTGCGGGAGTCAGCTAGTCATGCCGGATGCGCGGAGAGAGAAAGAGAAAAAATTGGCGGTTTAGTCCACAAAAGTCAGACTCGAGGGTGGCTCTCGATTACATAACAGTTGTAGTTCGTGGCAACTAACCATACTCTCCAGACAGGCGTGCTAGTACCGTGCTACTAAAGTAGAATTATCGTCGAGCTTCGTCTGACGCAATCGTCACACGTGCTGTAGTTCAAAGGTAGGTTGACGTGCTTTGTAGATGCGTGCATTGACAACGACAGCTGACAGACTGACATGCTTGGCCTCAGGCAGCGTGTGCCCAATACAGCTCTGCGACTGAAACAGCCAAACGCCATGCATGATGTGCTGCACGGGTATAAGGGCAGGGCTCTCGACACGAGGAGTCAGAACAAAAGTGGACCATTAGTATTTATTCCGTGTTGGACGTATCTGTGATAAGCAAGCACGCGTTTCGTAGCGGCGACATGCATGCTCGAGCCCCGGGTACCTGAACTCGACGACTGGGAATGGTAGAAGGATTGGGGCGTGAGCACATCATTGGAGGGGGAGGGCTCCATTGTAATGAGTAGGCATTCCCCTCGGCCTGGCTAGCGTTCGCAGCGCAGCTTCCCGTGGCAGCGTAGCCGACGTGGCTCTCCACAGGCTGGGTAGGGTGCAATATTGGCATCACGAAGGTGCAGTTGCAGTGCAGCACAATCTCCGGGCTCGACGGCTCTGATGTCACATGCGCACGACTGGGAAAAAGCAGCTGGCCACGAGCGATCGAGCGGCGGAGAAGGCTGGTCGAGAAATTGAACGGTGGTGGCGGAGATTCGCAGTTCTGGCGAACTGGTCGACATCGGGGCATGATTGGCACAGGCATTGATGACCACGGCCATCATGGGACCCAGGGTGGCCACGGTGACGAGCAGCCGTCTGCGGCCTAGGGCAGACCGGGCAGCGGGCGTGCAACGTCTGGCGCCGCAGCGCGTTGTTTGGCTGTGGATGGCGTGTGGTTGCGAGCCGGGCTGGGCTGGGTGCAGTGGGTGCAGCGCGGGCAGACACACACCTCGCCTCGACCTGCGTTTCTTTTGCAGGGCCGGGGCGGCAGACGTCAGGGCGCACCAGCGCAGCGTTTAAAGCAGCGCTCGCCGGGGCGTGTGCAGGGAGTGGCACCGAGCGACGACACATTTCCCCGAGCGAGCAGCAGAGTATTTCTGGCGTGGGGCACTTTGTCGTCACAGCAGGCCGAGCCCGTTCCATGGCCAGAGAGAGCGCGGTCCCTTACATCACGCACGCCGTCTGCGCATCCGCCTCCCCGCCCCCGTCCGCGTCCCTGTCACCTCTCTTACACTCGTCCACGTTCCCTCGACACGCCAACATTTCAGGAGACCCCTCGCCGCCAAGCCCCTGCACTGCCAGCCTGCCCTGCCCGACGGACGCCGCGCGCACCATGCAGCACCTCGACGACGGCTGCCCATCCGACGACCGCACATAGCCAGCCCGCCCTCCGCCGCGAGCACCGCACACGTCGGTGGCAGCGAGCAGCGACCATCCATGGCGTGGCCGTTTGGGCGCAGAGCCGGCAAGGCCGCTAAGGCCAAAGAGGTCCGAGCCGCCGCGGTTACAGACAGCACGCCGCCTGTCGCAGCCCGCTCGCACACGACTCACCGCACCCACGTCCCGCGCCGGGGGTCGCGCGAATCGACGGGCTCGCTTGCCGACGTGGAGAAGGGCTCCGTCGCCACTGCCTTTGCCAAAGAGACGCGCCGCCCGCCCTCCAGCCCCGACGACACCACGGCCCTGCCCCAGCGACGCCGCCTCGAGCAGAGCCCGCACCTGCGCCCCGTGACCCAGGACCACGCCGGCATCCCCTACAACTTCCACTCGCCCTCGCACACGAGCCTGCCCACCGCCCGCGAGCGAGGCAAGCTGCAGCGGCCCCAGTCGCTGCGCGCCCGCGACAACAGCATCATGCGCCGCATGTCGAGCCGCCGCCGCCGCGACCACGACCACGTGCGCGAGGAGGAGATCCGCGCCATGGTGCTGCCCATGCCCCAGAAGCGCCCCGCCGCCCACTCCGGCGCCGTGCTGCGTCGCGACAGCAAGAAGGTCAAGGGCGCCCTGAACCACCGCCTCGAGCGCCCCACGTCGACCATCACCCTGCCGCTCGAGGACTCGATCCACTCGTCCATGTCGGGCCACTCCGAGATCCGCGCCTTCCGCGTCAGCGCCTTCGACATGTTCTCGCCCAGGCCCACCGTCCGCCTGTCCATCAGCCCGCAGTACTACTACAAGGGCGAGCGCAAGTCGCCACACACCGACCAGGACAGCCCCGAGCCGCGGAGAGGGCGGCGGCCCCTGAGCAGCGACGAGGACACGGCCCTGAAGCGGACGAGCAGGATCGACGACCTGGCCGACACCCTCGACGCGGGAGCCCTGCGCGAGATCCTGGAGAGAGACAAGCGGCGCAGAGACCAGAAGGTCCGCGCCGAGCAGGAGCGTCTGCGGCGCCGGCTGGAGCGACGAGCAGAGAAGCAGAAGACTGCAGAAGCAGCGCCAGTCGGGCTGGGCGTGGGGAAGGAGACGTCAACGCCCATGGAGGACGTCCGCCCATCAACGCCACAGCAGCCACACAGACTGCAGACACTGCCCGTGACGCCCAGAGCAAACGACAACAGCCAACTCCCCACGCCACTAGACAGCCCCGTCGAGGAGCCCGTAGTTTCTGATGCCCGGGCTATCCGCTATTCCCGTGGCAGCGTTTTCTCAGCCACGCACAAGCGCGGGCCCTCGAACATCTCCGAGCTGCCAGAGCTGCTCTCGGAGATGATTGCTGCAGACACCATAGAGGGCCCTGAGAACCAAGACCCCGCACTTCATCCCGTTGTCACCGCGGATACGACTGCTTCCAAACGAGGCTCCAGCCGCCGAAGCAGCAGCTTAGACAGGATACGCCTAGGCGTCTTCGCTTCCATCTTCCGCCGGGGAAAACGCAATTCCCAGGACCGAGTGCAAACTACCCCATCTGAGATCTCCTTCTCAAACACCTCACGCGAGTCCATGTCTCGCCAACCGCTTCCTGCTCACTTGGTCGGAACTGTCACCACCCCAATCCAGATACGTCGACCGTCCAGTGTTCCTCGACGCACAATGTCCAAGTTCCGGGAAGACTTGCCCGAATTTCCCCTTTCACCACCCGATTCGCGGGTACAGTCTCCAGACGTTCCGTCCACCAGTCTCATCGCGGCTCGCCGCAGAAACCGACACCCAATGGATATCCGAGTGGAGTCGGTGAGCTCAAGCGCTGGTGCTCGATCCGACTCCCCCGTCAGTCCAGGAGCACCGCCTCGCCACACGATGTCACAGTCGCTCGCATCCGTCGACTCT
The DNA here is from genome assembly GCF_010015815.1 of Dothidotthia symphoricarpi CBS 119687. Classification (NCBI taxonomy): domain Eukaryota; kingdom Fungi; phylum Ascomycota; class Dothideomycetes; order Pleosporales; family Dothidotthiaceae; genus Dothidotthia; species Dothidotthia symphoricarpi. The sequence continues at coordinate 958,763 of NW_022985017.1, read as the reverse complement.
GAGGGCTCATGGCTTTCTGGCAAGCCATTGAAACGGGCGTCAAACAAATCACAGATGCGCTCCAGCATTGGCTCATCAGCCGTGCAACGAAACGAAGAGTTTGGCAACTCATACGAAGAGCTTGGCATGTCAGACGACGAGTACTTCAAGAGACTCAATCCACATCCAGATGAGGGGCACAGATCTGCGCACTCAAGTGGCATTCTTAGAAACAAAGCAAGCAGCACTGCCATGGCTACACTTGATGCCGCTGCTGAGTCTGACGAGGAAGGGGTACAACCCACATCTGTTCCGAGACGATCCCAAGAGGGGGATATCTTTCAAAGCACTGTTGGTCGCCAACCCACTATCATAAACCACCCGCCTCGCGTTAAATCGACACAAGGCCTATTGAGCTACTATCTCAACGACATGCCGTCTCCCGACGAGACTCCCCCCGACACCGCGGACGGGGAACCAGATTCGCCCGTATCGGACAACGAACCGGCTATGGTGCAGCGTGCAAAGAGTGTTGATCTCGGCAAGCACCACGTACGACACCTCAGTGCAGGCTCGGCTAAGCTTTTGGATATTCAAAAGCGATCGAGTACACCCTCACACACCAGGCTGTCTGAACAGAACTGAGAGTTCTATTATCGGACGATGAGATGTGGTCCAGGATTATCTTGCTTACTTGCCGAACGTTCCATTCATTTACCTTTTCCTTTGTACTCTGTCTGTTTTAATAGCTGTTTCCCTCACCATAGTCACTCCTTCATATTTCCTTGTGTATCTTGTGTTTAGTTTGGCAAGTCTGCAGTTCCCGAACCACTCTCATCGTCTCGGAGACCATTTGCTGGGTCTTCCGTAGTATTGGCTGGTCTTTGTTTGGAAAAGACCATGCAAGCAAGGCGTTTACGGGATTCTATTGTTTTGGCCTTGATACCACATGTAATTGTATACTGGCGGCAGGTCGCCATTTTCGCGATATATCCCATTTTTCCTAGCTGGCGATCTCAAGCTGGCTTTTGGGAGACGGTCATGGACAGACCGGGATACACGGCCCTTGGGGCCTGTGTAGATGGCTTTTGGCCGGCATGTGATAGACCTTGGAAGTATTGTTTTTTAATCATTCGGGATCCGGCCGCTTTGTCGGGATCGCCGCTGTAGTATAAATCTAGCTGTATTGATGGCGTCGCCATTTGGGATTGGAGACTAGAGTTTGTGAAGCTCGTCCTAATTTACACGTTCGCTGAAGATGTTTGTCGTGCCATTAATGTGTATGTCTGCTAGTCACTGCAACGTTTAGATAGCCACCGTGTCAAGCACAATACACGGACACACTGTTCACTAGTTCTGGACTTGACTTGGTACCGTGGGGTTCTGCTCGATAAGTTTACCACTTAGATGCTTGGCATTCACTTCTGCAGCAGCACCACTGTATAACACTTCATTGTTTTCTTCTCGAAGATAAATGATGAGACTCTCATACTGAGCAGAATTCTACGGTATCCAAGGTCGGAGGAAGGGATACCTATGGTGTGGTTGTTTTGCCAGGCTGACTCGCGACTTGGGAATGTTAAGGGTCCCTTCCTTTCTCAGACCTAGCGTAGCACGTCATCATCGATTGCCCCTCAACAGCATGCCTAATCTAGCCCACCTGCGGATTTATCATCCCGCAGATATCACACCCTAGAAGACCCCTTCGATCAGCCTTCACAAACTCACAACCATACACTCAGAACACTGTAAGTAAGCCTTCTCTACGCTTCTTCGCCCGTCCTTTGTCATCTCGCGATTCGGCACCTCTTCGCCTTGCGCATGAACTTTGCACCTTTGCCGAGTCTTATCACTAGCATAAGCACGTCACCTTCCGCAAAATTGTAATCGACGCAGGCATTGGTGTCCAGTCGGTTCCATCGGCCAAGCCTTTGAAATCATACAACCTTCCTGTCTTACTTTTGTTTCGCTCAACATATATCATGTTTGCGCCGTCGACATTCAGATTCACTAGAACACTGCTTACATCTGCGCGACTACAAACAGCTTCCATCAACCCAACAACTACCGCAAACCTCTACCGCCCTCTCTTCACTCCCAGGTTTTTCTCAAACACAAGCAAAATGGGCCACGAAGGTGTACACAACCTCCAGACGTGAGTCTCCTCTGCCCGCGACACACCCCAAGGGACGGGTGACGTCACGTCACGTATCTCCGAGTAGCTAGCTGACAAAGATGCGCAATACAGCAAGTCGGCTTTCGACGCGGCTCTGGAGGAGAAGGGTCTGTTGATCGTTGACTGCTTCGCGACCTGGTGCGGACCCTGCAAGGTCATCGCTCCCGTAATCGTCAAGTAAGTTTCTGCATTGCCAATCGCAATCATCGCAAGGCTGATACCTCTCAGGTACGCCTCCGCTTTCTCCAACGCGCGCTTCTACAAGCTCGACGTCGATGAGGTCCCCGATGTCGCACAAGAGCTCGGCATCCGCGCTATGCCCACCTTCCTCCTCTTCAAGGACGGCGTGAGGGTTCAGGAGGTCGTGGGCGCTAACCCCTCAGCCCTCGAGGCCGCCATCAAGAAACACTACGACGAGTAGATTGCTGTCCGCGCGCATAGACTATCTCACTCGGCATAATGGTGTTGGCTGTGGAAGCGAGTTTGGAAATGGCATCTTGCAGGCAGTTGGTCCTGAGTGGTCGGGGCAGAGTGCATAGGGTGGGACATTTGGCAGCCCAGATATCTTGATACCATCCTTGAAATGACATGTCCTGCTACAAACTCTGATGTCGTTGTAAAGTTTTTTTGTTTTAAACCTGGTGAGGCTGACTGTATGTGAAGGATTGCTTATAAATGCAGGTATTTGACTTGGACATAGATCGGCTTTACAAACTCCAAAAGCCGACCAAGAGCAACGACGACGAAGTAGCAGAGCTGGTATCGGATGCCGCCCAAATACATAAATTTTAAACACAAAAGCCAGGATTGAACCAGTTCGAATAAGGAAATTCATCAGCAACGAAACAAAACATCAGATTGCCAACACTTTACATCGACATGCCGACTGTTAATATCCATGAGAATCCATCCCGTCTCGTGAGAACGTCAAAGTACTCAGGTAGGCATGGATGAATACGCGTATCCCGACATGAGGGTCTTGAATATACAACGATGGCATAGTGCTTCACGCATCAACCCACTCCAAAACTTCCCTCGCACGCCCTCCTACTCAACCCACAACAACCCTGAACACAACCCTCCTCAATCCTCCTCAACCTCACATCATCCTCTGAACCGCCACCCACCTTCTCCACGCGCACACAGTGACGAATTTGCTACGAGAAATATAATGTGACTCAAAATGATAGTGGGAGATGAGAGAGTGAAGGTTTACGCTTTGGGGAGTGTCTCTTTGGGGAAGGTGCGCTCTAACATGCCATCATGCCCACCAAACATATCATATCTGTATGGGCCATGGGCCTTCAAAAGTATCCCAGAGCGTTTCCCACGGATAGTCAAGCGAATCGATCGGAAGAAAGAAGTCGGGCATTGAAGTCGTGTCGACGGCTGGAGCTTCCGCGAGAGCGCGATCCAAAACCAAGCCGTTGTCTACTTGATCAGTCACCCTTGTCTGTGACTCAGTGATTCGCGGCAATATCCCAAGAGCATTGGCGATTTTCTGAATCGGCTCAGAACACCTGTCTAGGCAGAACTCAGCAAGATCCCATCCGACTTCGCGCGCCCGTTGTAGTCGGTCGTTGAAGTCGACTAGTTTAGTTGTGCACAGCTTCTTGGTTTCGATGTCGCCGCATTCTACTGTGCAGCGGAGAAGGATGGTAGCAGTTGTCACTAGCAGGTAAGACGTGTAGGGCATCCAGAATTCCTCGAGCTGAGCTTCGGTCAGCGAGGTGACGAAATCGGTCACTTCTGATGCGGCTTCTCTCAGCATCGCTAGTCGGTATTGACGAGTTTCGGGTGTGGGTGGCTTTGGGTCTTTCAGGGTTGCTTTGAATGCTAGCCGGCATAATAACACTTTGACCGATAGGTATGAAAACCACAAGTTGCTGGATCCGTTGACTGAGTTGTTGGTTGACGGTGCGGAAAGGCGAAGGAACTCTGGAAGTTCCAACAACCAGTCATCTAACGAACACTCGATTTTACGCAGATTCCGCCATAACTCGACCGAGTCAAACTCGAGCGAATACACAAAAGGCAGAACCTCGCCCAGGATCCGGCTAAGCTTGCACAGATAGATGAATGACGATGCAGCCCTTTGGTGGCTTTCAGAAGGTCGTGATGTAGCCAGAACCTCGAGCGAAGGAACAGGAACATCGTAGAACCGCGAATGGATCAAAGGTGGGTTTCCATGGCTAATACTTGACCAGTAATCATGGATAAGAACGCCCCACCAGATCCTTATGCGAACGCTTTTCTCATGCGCTGTTGCTTTCCAAAGGGTCGGGTCTCTATGCAAGCCCAAACTCTGTGCAAGCGTTACAACGCGTCCGGCGTTGACTATGTTTCCCGTGACTTGGATGACGGGGCGACCAATCATGTCCAGTAAAGCGGCATGGACTGTCGATATTGTTGGAGCCATGAAGTCATCTTGTAAAGCAGCTACAGCCTGGTTCCAGATGAAGTGTGGATCAGGTCTCGGGTGTTGGCGAAGTATCTCGGAACTCTTCCAGAAGGACAGGGCAGAAGCATACATATCGCATAGCAACGTTGAAGAAATGCGGTCGTTGTTCTTGTGCCACATATCCGCAAATGTTTTCTCGTCCACGATCGGAAAGCATGGATGGAGATGGTTAAAGTACGTCTTTCGCACCTCTGCGGCAAAGGGGCTCAGAATCTGCTCGATAATCTCCCTTTGAACTCTGCCAGGGTCAACTGCGGAAGCTAGTCCTTTACGCCTTCTCGGAACTGTCAAATAGACAATTGGATTTTGACCTGGAACACTGGAGACGGTGTTGTAGAGTTTTGCTGCTGCGTTGCCCTCGATGGCTTGCGATGATAGATACTGCTCCAAGACGGTAATGTCCTCAGCCATATGCGGATTCATCATCAAAGAGCTTTCAGTTGGCGATGTGCCGGCCACACTTGGGAATCGCAACAGCGTCCCCTCTGTAGTATGTTTGGATGCTGCGGCACCATCCTTATCATGTCCAAGACTTCGGCGTTGCCTTTTTGCTGGTCTCAACTAATGTTAGCCGATGAAAGTAAAAGATAAACAACCAAGAATCAAGAACACTTCAATCGCCTCTATATTATACTCCTCGAACCGTGGGAGATCATTGAACATTCCGGCCGCATGGAATTTAGGTCCAACAAAAACGATGCTTACCTGTCAGGGGTTTGTGGAACAACGCCTATCGACGAGGCATAATCTGCTGTCGCATCTTTCGACGCATAGCTACAAGGTTCTTGTCGTTCTCGACAAAAACGACATGCCTGACCGGCTCGATCAATATCGCATCTGATTTTACGGCTGCGGCATTTGTCACAAGCAGGTACTCTATGACTTCTGTAAGGTCGTGCAGATGATGACGCTGGAGTGGACTGCTCCATCGTATGCAAATGGGAGAGATGTCTGTGCTCGCCGCTTACTAAGAGTCCGACGTGAGGTCAGTCCAGTTTTCCGTCAATGTCGAAGGACAAGCGACGGCGATATTGGAACGCGTGGATGAGACCAACAGCGAGGATTCCTTGATGGTAGACGGCGGGTAGGTTCTCCGTAGTTTCCCGGCCGATGCCGTGAACAACACCCCGACTCCTTTGCGTTCTCCGGGCTACCGACCGACGGGAAAGAAGCAAGAGCTGGCGATGAGCTAATCAATTGATACTCATCTTCGACGGATTGTGCTCTCTGGAGTGTAGTGATGGCTCTCTACGAAGACTCAGCAGATTTCCTGTGAGGCGCGTGAGAACGTCTGAAGAGTTATTGGGCTCCGCTTTGCAGTCTGTCCGCTATCAAAACTACAATCGCATCCGGGACAGATGGAATAGCACTACGCTATGTGATCAATCTCGAAAGCAGAACATCCTAGACCATCGGGAGTTATGGGAAACGGAAAAGTTAAGAGGGTCGGAAGCCCTTCTGTTCGGAAATTCCCTAGCTCGTGTTTCCCGTTATCTCGACCCCAGGCCCGTCTTTTGGTACCGCATTATTGCATATTAAAGACGCATCAGATTGTTCAACATGGGCAATACACCCTCTCACATTTTCCTGTACCCATTACACATCAATAAAACTACCAGAAATGTCTCGCCCATACGATTCTGCCGACTTTGAGCAACTCCAGCGCGATGCGGATGAGTGTCTGCTCACGTACGGTACCGCATTCCATCCTGAAATCATCACCTCTACCGATGGTATCTACATGGAAACACAGTCTGGCCATAGGATGATGGACTTTACCTCAGGTCAGGCTCTAGCAACAACTTGCGTTCAGAAAATCCACTAATATATCGTAGGGCAAATGAGTTGTCTGTACGTTACCATCACTCTGAGTTCCTTGTTCAAGATGGTATAGCTGTGAGAGTGGACACAACATGCTGACGATAGTACAGGATCGGACATGGCAACCCTGAAATTGTACAAACCATCAATGATCACGCTCAACATCTTGATCACCTCTTCAGTGGAATGATCAGTCCTCCAGTAATCAAACTCGCGAAACGACTGACTGGTGTGGCACCTGCGGGCCTTGACAAAGCATTCTTCTTGAGCACAGGTGGCGAAGTCAACGAGGCTGCCATCCGGTTGGCAAAGTTCTTTACGGGAAAGTTCGAGATCGTAGGACTGGCCTCCTCGTGGCACGGAATGACAGGAGGCTCATTGGGGGCTCAGTATCACGCTGGACGTTCTGGTTATGGACCTAACATGATCGGAAACCTTGCACTGCCGACACCTAACTCCTACCGCTCGATTTTCAGGCACCCAGATGGATCGCATGATTGGACAACCGAGCTGAACTACGGCTTTGATCTTCTGGACAAGCAATCTTGCGGATCGCTTGCAGCGCTCATCGTTGAGCCCATCCTTTCCAGTGGTGGTATGCTGGAACTCCCTCCTGGTTACATGAAGGCTTTGAAAAAGCATTGCGAAGCGAGAGGCATGCTTCTTATCGTTGATGAAGCGCAGACGGCCTTGGGAAGAGCTGGAGATATGTTCGCCTTTACACATCACCCCGAGGATGAGGGCGTTGTTCCGGATATCGTAACACTTAGCAAGACGCTTGGGAACGGTATCCCACTGAGCGCCATTCTCACATCGAACCGTATCGCGCAGCATGCGAAAGAGAACGACTTCCTCTTCTACACCACACACATCAATGATCCTCTTCCGGCGGCAGTGGGCGACAAGGTTCTCGAAATCGTCATCAGAGATGATCTCTGCGCACGTTCGAAACGGCTAGGTGTCAAGCTCCAAGCCGGTCTCAGACGACTGCAGTCACGGTATGGATGTGTTGGCGATGTGCGAGGGCGAGGCTTGATGGGAGGTCTTGAAATCGTGAGCGACAGAAAGACGAAGGTCGGAGCACCAGAGGTGGGTAGCGCGATATCAGACAAGATGGTGAAGATGGGCCTGTGGGCACAGCTTGCTACTATGGCGTCTTTTGGTGGTGTCTTCCGTATTGCACCGCCAATCACGGTAACCGAGGAGCAGCTTGATCTTGCCCTCGCAATCATGGAAGAAGCGTTCAGGACGACACCTGGCACGATGCCGTTGTATATCGAGGAGAAAGTACCGGTACGGAGCGAGACTATTGTAGAAGCTCGGTTATGAGATGGGTAGGACTAGTCTCACAGGTTCCTGGATGAACAATTGACTTATAGGTTATGTATATGTCAGTATTGAAGGATGTTTGGATACTCTGTTCTTTTCCCCTCCTGCACTTGGTCTTTTTTTCAACTCACGGATACTTTTGAAAACTCAACCTTTCCCTTCCCCAGAGACCTAGACGCTCCCAACTTTGGGTATACTGCCGGTCCAAAGCAGTAAACATGACTAAAAGATTTCCAACCATCCCTTGCAAAACCCTCATACTCCACCTTGATTTTCATCTCGTAGCTAATCCAACGACGCCTTTATCAAGCTGCCACTCTCCTGCAAGTCCGACATCATCTTCAAGAAATGTGTCTTGAAAGGTTTCAACTCTCCAAGCTCCTTTAGAATCTCAATCTTTTCTTGTTCCCCTTCCCTTCTGACTTTGATCTCTTGCACTAGGAGCATGTGTTTGGCATCTCGCTCTTTCGTGAGTTTGGTTGCCGAAAGCGCCGAGAGTTCGGATAACTTATTCGCCTTGTTAAGCTTATCCTCCAATTGATGACGTCTAGACTCCAAAATTCCGGATTCTTTCTGAAGCTGCAATACACTACTCTCGCATAAACTTAGTTTCCGCTCCATCACCGAGTTCTGTGATCTTAGGCTCGTGGCTTCGATCTTTAACGCTTCGTACTCATCGTCCGTGTGACGTCGAATTTGCTCGACGAATTTCTGGAAGTGATAAAGACCGTCGTTAGTGTTTTGTCGCTTGGAGTACCCTGTTGACTTTTAGCATCCAACTACCGGGACATAGGCTTGCTATGCTTACGCTCTTCGTCATCAGCCTCGGCTATCACTTCGCTGGCTCTTTTCGTATGCTCGCCGTCTTGATGTGCAGTGTTTGCGTCTGTTGACAGAACACGCAACTCCTCCAGTCCTAGCCTTCCAGTCATAGGCGCGAAGACGTCCGGACGATTAAGGTGCTGGGTATCCAGATGTGTTTTGGCTGCGATGGATGTGTCCGTGGATGTGCCAACCTCGAAAGCTGTAGTCAACGAACTCGGAAGAGATGTTTCACTGGGATCATCTGGTTTAGAACCATGCGCTTTTCTGCCAGGACGTACCTTCACCACCGCCATTCTTCTTTGTACTGGGCCTTTATGAGTATTCCTCCGTGCTGGACCTTTATCAGTATCTCTCTGTGCCTTAGCCACAGTCGCGCAAGCTAGCCTGAGAAGATCGAACCCGTCCTGTTTGAACTCGATTTTTTCAAGACATCCCTTCTCTAGGAAGTAGAAAAGTATCAAGAACCGAACTTTGTCTCGTGTTCTAGCAGTATCGATACTGCCAAGCTGCTGAAATGGCTGGACGAACTCGACTTTCGCGATTTCATTAAGGTTGAGCTTTGTGTTGTCCCCCAGGAAGTAGCTAATCTGGTTGACGCTATCGGCATTGACCAGACAATGTGCATGTGCCCATACATCATGCGTTGCCTCCTTTTCAAGCTTTCTGTACGTGCCAACGAGCAATTTCTGCCCAGGTGAAGTGATCGTTTTCTCACCAAGCTTTTCGAAGTTGAGCTGGGTGTGCTCTGGGACGTGACGAAAGTCTTTGCTGAATGTTCTGTCCTTTGCGATCTTTGTTTGTAGCTGGGCTAGAGTGAATGAGCGATACTGTCCCGCCATACTAGAAGAGACAAGGTCTTTCGCTTCGTTATTCGACATCTTGCGTTATACTGCAGGAGCCAGCTTGAGAGTGTGTTTAGCCGTCAATGGTGGGGTCGGTGGATGTCATGAGGGAAGAGGAGCTCAGACGAAAAAGACTGATGCACAACTATGAACAGACGAAGCCAAGCATGTGTGGTAAAGTTCAAGTAAGAGTGGGCTGTAAAGTAAGGGATATTGAACAAAAAATGTGAAGGCATATAGGAAGACTCTAACTTGTGCTCACCACTTCAGTACTTGCTAGCTCCAGAAGGAGTGAAGCAAAGTGAGTTTGGGCAGTGTGTATTCTTTTCCACTATGGTGAATTTCATCATTACCGCTCTTTCTATTGCGGCACATCATCACGCCATACATCCTCTCCCCTCTCACTGCCGTACATTGTCCACCTTAGACCTCCCGGCCACCGACCATTCGAAACTCTCTCATGCTCTTTCTCATATTTCTCACTCTCATTTTTCCTCATCCAACAATCAATACAAGGCTCGTCGCTTGTCTGTATCGTGTTCACGATGACTGCACATTGCCTCGGTATAGGATAGTGTTGGGCTTGCTCACATAAGTGGAAAGGGTAAGTACTGTTGAGAAGGATGTGAAGCTCAGGGCAAGAGTATTTTGTGTAGTTGCGATAGCACATCTTTAGCAGGTATCAGTGTGGGATTCGCGAAGCAGATAATCTGCGACTTCCAAATAGCTGAGATTTGTGAAGGTGCGATGAGAAAACATCAACCACCACGTACTTCATTTCATTGGTGATGAAGTTACTAAATTGAATCCAATAGCTTTTCTCGTGACTTACCCACAATCATTGCATGACGCGTGAGTATTTTATTCTTCACATACGCCATATCAGACTCGGTCTTGGGTGAATTTTTGCATTTGTAGAATACGTTCGTTGTGACTCCTCCTCCTTTTGTTGGTGTTGAACCTTTTTGTAGCTCGCATTGATACTTCTTGTCCAACACTGATCTAGACTTGTGCTTTTGTACTTGTTCCGCGATCAGTACATATTTTGAACTCGCAAGTGTATCGGGTCTAGGATAATAAGTATACAACCTGCGCTCCTAGAACTAATTTGGATCGGAGCAGAGACAGTTGGAACGCTGGTGCTGTCGAAGGAAGTGAACCAATACACAAGTTGTAGAGTAGTCTCGGAGGTTAGATAGTGATGTCGGTTGACGTACTACAATTAGTTGTTTACAGACGAAGCCGTCGATATGGTTGTCAGACATACCTTTGATCACGAATATGACATGTCTCACACTCTTTCGCGACACCTGGGATCAGGGCCGGTTGTGTCTGTTTCGAAGACCTATCAGCCGTCTTCCTATGCATAGGGGCCTTGACAATACCAGCCACCAAAGTCTCTACTCGGACATGTTCTTTGGCGCCCATTCCCATCCGCTCCTCTGATTCATGCTAATCACACCCAGCGACTTGATCACACTCGCGATGCAAGTTGGGCATATACCAGCCTCATCATTGACGACGTTGGTAGGATTGCTACATTGCAACTTGAAGAAACCACTTTGTGATCGTTCGCATCTCGCAATCGGGCTTGACAGATCTATGGCAGTGTGTTCGCAGTATGAGTACTTGTAGAACCGACGCTGGCACATGATGTGTAGCCTTAGCAAGGCGTGTGAGATGTGTTGACAGGAGGGTGCCGCGTTGGATGTGAAGAAATATCCTAGTATTGCTTGTCCAGATCAGTATACGTCTTGAGCAAGTGCGTGAAACAAAATGTGTGTGTGTGTAGAGGCAAAGTGTTTACAAGCGGCTCCACAGAGTTTGACGAAGTTATAACGTTCTTCTGTTTTCGCCAACATGCGATATTTGTTTTACTTTCACCAACGTAGCAACATTACTTCTGTGACGTATTGTGATAAACTTTCAAAGACGGGTTCACGGTGAGCGCTTCTTCCATACAAGCAGGATACAGTCCTATACTTTGATTGTTCGTACTACCCTAGATTGATGTTTGTGCTCACTAAGACTGTGATGTCCCGAAATGTCAGCTTTTATGGTTCGACGAAACATGTCGGATCAGATATATATGAAGAGTACAGTAGATGGCAAAGGACTACTCAATGAGTTTAAAGATCGGGCTGAGTATTACACAAGCGAAAAGGAAGTTGTATCACATTTGTACTACCAAGAATGTGTGCGACACAGTGAGGCTTTGAATTTGGCTCATATGACAACTTAGCCACATCAAATTATGTCAACGTGATTTCACAAGTATTCAGCCGAACACGCGTGAATTCCCTCCGTAAAAAGTGTTCCAGGTATACTGTCAATAAGTGACAAACGTTATATATACACCTTGGTAAGTAAGATTACACAAGTTTTACATTAATAGTGTCTTTCGTTATGATGCTGTTACAAGAAGGTTGATTCCGGCTTTCACATTTAACCGGGAGGTTGGAAGCCACATTCGGCATGCGGCGTGCCGCTAGCACCGCCACCCTGCATATTCTACACCCTTTTGTCTCTACAGCCATGCAACTCCAACTCATCACCTCCTTTCCTCCGAGTCTTGGCTACGCATTTTTGCCATATTGCCTACGACACTTGTCAATCTACGTCCCCTCCTGACCTGTTATAGTTGCGTCATTCAGCGAATCGCATCACGCTTTGGCATTTTTGAGGGTAAACCCAAGAGTCTTGCTCTAGACACCCGGGATAAGGGATAGAAAAGAGATGGAAATTGATCGCCGTTGCGGTATCAATATGGCTATTCTCCGAAACAACCCCACTTCGGCTAGGTTGAGATTCATGGACGTCAATTTAAATGTCTGCACGTGCGTAGGCTGGGGTACCGAACGTTTCAGAACCCGGATCCAATCATGCCTTCATTCTGTCTTTATTTCTTCTTCTTTTTCGATGTTTGACTACTTGATTGGTAGCTGTTGATTATATTTCCATGCACTTGTCATTCAAAACGTCAAAACGCGCATGCATTTAGCCTATATCCTTGATCTCATCTAATTTACGGACTGACAGAAGCATCGTAGACTCCGCGACGATGTCACATAAACAATCTAGGCCCTACCCATACGAGGTGTTCTCCCGTGGTCCACCATGAAGAAGTCTATAAGAGTACCCTGAGTCGTCGTCAAGGCTGGTCCCTCACTCTTGCTCATCACATCCCCAGCAAATACATTCTTTCATCAAACTCCAACAGCCCAACATGGTCTCTTTCAACTCCCTCCTCACTGCTGCAGTGGCTTTCACCAGCGCACTTGCTGCACCCGCAACTGACCTCTCTGTCCGCTCTTCCGGCGACCTCGTAGCCCGTGCGGGCACTCCTTCGTCCACGGGCTGGAGCAATGGATGCTACTATTCGTGGTGGACGGATGGCGGCGCGTCAGCCACGTACACAAACGGCGCCGCTGGCCAATACAGCGTGACCTGGCAGACCGGTGGAAACCTCGTCGGTGGAAAGGGATGGAACCCTGGAGCTGCTCGGTAAGAGTTCTTCTCCCCTACAATATGCATACAACTGCTTACTCATGATAGCACCATTACCTACTCTGGTACCTACAGCCCCAATGGAAATTCGTACCTCTCTGTCTACGGCTGGACCCGCAACCCGCTCATCGAGTACTACGTCGTTGAGAATTATGGGTCATATGACCCCAGTTCGTCGGCAGCCGTCAAAGGAACCCTCACCTCTGATGGCTCGACCTACAAGATTGCGCAGACGACTAGGCAAAACGCCCCTAGTATCGATGGAACTCAGACCTTTCAGCAGTACTGGTCTGTACGCACCAACAAACGCTCCAGTGGAAGCGTGAACATGAAGACCCATTTCGATGCCTGGGCGGCGAAGGGAATGACTTTGGGCACTCATAACTACCAAATTGTTGCCACAGAGGGATACTTCTCAAGTGGAAGCTCAAGCATCACCGTGAACTGCGCATAAGTGGATAGGGAATAGTGACGGATGAAAAGTTGAAGGGAGTGTTGGAGGGAGTTGGGGATTTTGCAGAGTCATCAGCTGACTTGGATGTTGTTTCTCAGTGTATATAGTTTATCAGGTTAAGCAACCAATCGATGTCGTAGATTGGTCAGGCCCTCTCCCGATTAGTTGAGATACCAGGCTCTTGGTTAGTTGGAATACCCGGAACTAAGCAGCCTGTAGCGAGGTCTTGCAACGGCTTGACAACTACATATAAGAAAATTGTAAAATTTATACACCTTACATGGTATTTGTATACGCCTACTAGCATGTTTGTCTTTATAGTACTTTCAATCTTGTAGTTTAGGGTTGTTGTGTTACTGCAAAGAACAAACCTTGATTCCGGGTATTTCGACTAACCGAGAGCCAGGAACCACTATATGGAACGAAATAGAGAATGCGGGGAAGCCCAAGCTCTCAGCAGCAGCAGCAGAAGAAGAATATGTGCTCCTTCCGGATGCTGTAGTCATCACATGGGCGGTAGAATGTTTAAGGAAGGATCTATTTTTCAACAACTGGACAACTACAGACTATATTCTGCATGTAACTTGTGTGCCTCAAAATTCCCGGTATATGCCTGGGGTAGATTTCCACTTCGCTCGTATAGACCCCAGCCCATGTCATTCAGATATCCTCCTCGTCCATGTCTTCATATTCTTCGGGTTCGTCATCGCTTCCGTCGCCCTCCTGCTTGTCTGAAGTCGAAAAAGGTCGCAGGGTTTGCGTAAATGAGACCTGGTTGTTGGAGGTTGTGGCCAAAGGTCGGCTGAGTAGTGCAGCGGTAATGGTGTGCGCAAGTTTTTCGTCCTCTGGGCTCATTTGGACAGCAGAATTGGAGCTCCTGAGAGCCGAAGTCCACGAACAGCATGGTCGGCCCATATGTTCGCAATTCTTGCACACTCTGCTATTCCCTACTTGCTTACAAGTGCCCCCATCCGAAGAACTGGTTTGGGGGTGATTCAAGGTGCAACAATCACACTCCTTCCTATTTGAGGAATCGTCATTCGACTGTCCGCCGAACTCGCCGAATTGACCGTCCACGTTCTCCAGGCAGTACTTCTTGTCTTTCATCTGAGCTATGATCTCTTTGTCTTTCCTCACCCGACCAACGATCATCCGGATTTTCTCAGTAGGGATTTTGAGAATGATGCGTTGATTCATAGAATCGTAGTTAGATTGTATGACGCGCGCAGAACCTTTCCATCTGGCAATCCAGGGGTGATTATGGTTCGGAGGTGCGTCGAATAGCCACTGGAGGAAGCTGATGCCTTTCGCGTAATGCTCAAGGGCTCCGGGTATGTGTTCAGCACCTGTTGCTTTGCCCCAAGACTGACTACCGCGAGGCTTCCCTGCATGTATGTATTTTGACAACCACTTCCCCGAGTTTGGCGGGTGTTCCCATTCGATCCGGATGGCAAAGGAACGCGCCTGGTCCCAGTTCTTGAAGCGGCCTATGTCACAAAGTCGTGTCCATGAGTGTGGATGTGGCGTGCCGTCTTTGTAAACCTCGAAAACAACTTGATGTGGTGTACCAGGAAGAGGTGCAAAGGATTCGTCTGCTCTGTCGATGGTATAAGAAAACGAGATGACCAATTTGGTACCTGACCTCTTGCAAAACGCCACGACGCGTGGTGAGTTGCTGGTGGCAGTGACAGTTCTCGGGGTTGAGCGACGAAAAACCGATATGGGAGTTGATCGTCCAGTCAAGACATCTTTGATGACAGAGTCTGTGCGAACGAAAAGTAATTTGTCGGTGTTGTCGCAATACTCTAACAGAGGTGAGCTAAGGTTGGCACCACACTGTACGCCAAATGAAGGTCGAAGAACAGCACCACACCATCCAGTGAGACGAAAGGTTGCATCCGAAATATCGACGAAGTACTTCGCGGCCATCTGGAGATCAATCCGGCGTATTTCGGGGTTGGCATCATAAACAGTTTGTCTGTATGTCTGTAATAAGCACACAAGTACTTGTTCTGCCAAAAACAGGAGTCCGCTATTAGCCTGCGGAGGTAGGATGCAGAGTGCGATCATGGCATATTCAGAGCTTCGTGTAAGATCGCCGTATGTAGTTGTTGCATCTCTTTCATGTTGTGAATATTGATCCACCATGTTGACTGACTTGCCGACATAGCCGTAGGTTGTTGCGGGTTTCCAATAAGGCGCGACTGAACCGGTGAGATGAAACCTGCCATAAATGCCTCGTTCCTCAAAAGAACATCCCGGTGTGATTGTGTATTTCGCGGCATTGATCAGATCATCTTTGGTAAAGCTCCCATCAGATCTTGTCAACACTGCATATAGCCCTGCTTTCTTGATGCCATCGATGATCATGTAGGTGAGCTTGTTGATGCCATGAGTGTCAACAAAGGTCGGGAACCTTCCCTCCATGAAGTTTGCTGGCGATTTCCGAAAGGCTGTGATAAGTTTTGCAATGGTTTTGCCGAGCGTAGTCGTATCTGGTAGGTGTGATGTGTTCCAGCCTTGAGCGTCAAAAGTTCCTGTAAGAAGATTCATTTCTATCTTCCAGTCGTTGATGTTGGCCTGCCATGGCGGACCCTTGTCGATGTAGTCTCGAGGAACGTATCTGTTGGTGAACCCTGAGCCCTCCGTAACACCCTGAATGAATATCTTGGCCATTGCAGTTCCCTTTTGACTTGTATGTTCCCCAAGAAGACGGCCCTGCATGCCCTTTTTGTATGTAACTTGGCCGGCTGGGTCGGAGAAGTTCCTGTTGATAACACACGCAAACTCATCCAGGCGTTGCGTATGAGGGGCAACACCAAGATCAGCTTCATGACCATCAGCGAGCAGATCGTGCGGTGAATCTTGAGGTGTCGACGGCATGTTGTTGACTACCCGAGGGCGTTCGAGGGACTGGAGGGTGTCTGAGGGACTGGAGGGTGTGCGAGTGACCGTGCGGTATGTGAGTGACAGTCTTAAGAACGCGCTAGTAAGTCCAAAGACCTATGTTTCACTGCAGGCAACCACGATGTTACCGAGTTCTTCCTGGCTCATACAAGTCGCAAATCTAGACTAGTAGGATTCACACAAGTGCATGTTAGGCGTATACTGCTAGGAATCCATGCACACAAGTTCTATGTCAATATCAGATGTAGTTGTCAAGCTGTTGCAAGATTTCGACTAACCATGAAGGTGGGCGGTGTGGACACGCAACGCAGTTGTGGGCCTCCCGCCTGAGCAAACACTGCGTGAAACAAACGACTGGAACCGTTGAGAGACGTCTCTCTCCACAATCTTCAACTTCAGCTACAGATCCTCTTTTGTTGTGACACTCTCTGAGCTAAGCTGAATCCTAGGGCTGTTTGGTATGTAATCCACTTTTACTATACCCTCTGACTTCCTGTTACGACTTGAAGGCTGGAGTGTTGACAAGCCGACAGTCTTGAGTGGAATTCATGGCCATTTCGAGACCATAACAACACCGGCGTCTCCAGAACAACCTTGGCGTTCATTGACGACAAATTATCTACCTCCAATCTGTTCCTAAGCCCAAGTGCCCTCCGGGTTGGAGACAAGCCGATGTTACCCTTCCCAACCCATCTCCAAGAACCGACCAGCTAGTAATCCACTCATACCTTAGCAACCTACGTGTCGACCGATTGCACAACCATCTGCTTGGAACAGAGCAGGAGACACTGTCTACAATCATGATGCCGATTAGTCGAGATATCATGAACCAAAGTGTATGGATATTTCCCAACAGCTGGACAGCTACATGAGGAGTTTGTGTAAAACTTGTGTACTGCAAGCATTACTGATATTCGCCCAGCATGGTTTATGTGTGGCCCTTGATCCGGTCGTTCGATTGCGGTATTTGCCCAATAGGATTCAGCTTCGTTTCCCGTATTTCGAACAATGGAAAGTTCATACGACGCTCGTCCTATGATAAATGATAGGTGCCATGCTTATCATAGTTACTACAACTTCGCCTTAACGACCGACTCCTGCTTCAAGATCTCCAGGACCAGCTTCTCGGCCTCCCACGCACTTCCCCAGCCGCTCTGGTACCCATACCCAGCATGGCCATAGTTATGCACGATCCAATTCCCGTCAATCTTCTCTTTCTCCACCCTCGGCCCACCCTTCCTCATCGGCCGCAAGCCCACACCATGTCTGATAATACTCAACTCAGTGACCTTGCCAGTCTTGGGGACGAGTGATGGGCACAGGTCGATGGAGCGTTGCATGATGCGTTGCGCCAGATTGGGATCCGGCTGCGACTCCCAAGATCCGTGTTGGAGACAGCCGCCCAGAACGGTACCACCCCCGACTGCACGTTGCATGATGTATGTTGCTTCTTCATCGCCATCGTCGGTGCCACTGACAGTTACCATGACGCCGGGCTCATTCCTCACTACCACGATCTGACCTCGCCCTGGGTAGACGCTGGCATCCATCACACCGCCTAGCTTTGATGCGAGGAGCCCTGTGCAGTTAAGGGTAATGTCTGCTTTGCCGGACGAATGGTAGCTGCCAGCTTCAGAGATGTGGGAGAGGATGCCTCTCCTGATGGTGACGCCGTTTTTAACGCACTGGCCCAGGATCCAAGGGAGGTATACAGAAACATTCATGCAGACTGAGGTGAATGTTGTTCCGGTTTCGGCATCTGGAGGAAGTTCGGATTTGGGAAGAACGCGAAACTGAGTTTGTCAGTGGGAGGCTTGAGAGAAGACGCTCATATGAGTAGGATTAATTCAAAGCAGTTTACTGAAGTTGGAAAGTTTTAATTGGCAAAAAGGTAGACGTACGTTTGGAACAACGTCCTTAAACCACGCATCTTCTTTTACTAGCTCTTGAAACCACTGGCCAACAGCCGTACCAGCGTCTTTCTTCCTGCCATATGTTTTTGTTTCTTGAAAGTGAATGCCCGCTTCGGGTACCTCGCGACATATTCTGTCTAGCTCACCCCACGTTGCCTTCTCAAATTTTTGCAGGTCTGATCCTGGAGCGCCCACTGGGAAGAAGTTTGCTCCTGCCCACGGACTAGCATATTCAATATCAAAGTCACCAGGCATATGCTTGGCGACTACTGTAATGTCCAAGCCCTTGTGCTTGGACAGTACCAGGGCGGTGGAAAGACCCAGCACGCCTGCACTGCAGCTCTGATCAGCATGATGAGATCATCGAACACGAAAGGCCAGCTTACCCGACTACGACTATACTCGTGGTGGCCATGTCCGTGACCTTGATAGACACGTTGATTATCTCACCATGAGACGCTCCGTGGGGTCAAGAGTCGCGGGGTCATCTGCAAGTCCCCGTCCGCTTATTGGTTAGCTTCCGCACACAGAGCACCACGAGGCAAAACGCGTTGGCACATGTTCTTGTTTACCTGATGTTGATGCCTGACCTGCACTCTTCCATTCCACACAGTATTAAACTTGCCCTTCAATTGTCGTCGACTGCAGCTTCTGACATTCAAGCCTGCCTCGTTTGCACCTGCTG
This sequence comes from Dothidotthia symphoricarpi CBS 119687, assembly GCF_010015815.1. NCBI lineage: Eukaryota > Fungi > Ascomycota > Dothideomycetes > Pleosporales > Dothidotthiaceae > Dothidotthia > Dothidotthia symphoricarpi. The sequence goes on along the minus strand of NW_022985017.1, from coordinate 939,864 downwards.
CTGCTGCGCTGTCCGCCCTCACACTCTCACATCCCTCACCGAGCTTTCATCGTCCGGGTGTGCCCCGGCGACTAGGGGCTAGAGGAGCTCTCTGCGGCCCGTACGTCATTCGTGGTCCTCGGTAGCGGGAGAATTTTCGACCCCAATCCTACAGCTCCTATTTCATCCGCAAGCAAGAGTCCACAATTTGGCAAATCATCTTTGTGCAGTTTGCTGAGTCGAATTGTGTGCTCCAGGCTTCAGCGTTTGAGCAGCTCTGACGAAAGGCGACCACTGTTGATTTCTGGAACGCCAAGTCACCGCCCTACGATAGCTTCGCGTAAATCCTACCTCACCTTCACCGTACCAGTACTGCGTGAACGGGCACGACCTTTACCACCTTCACGGTGGCCGGCCCAGCCTTCTATTATCCTGCACCTGTCGTCTTCTGGCTAGTCTTTTCCCCATGATCGCGTCACCCCACTTGTGCCTTCCTTGCTCAACAACTTCTCCTGTCTCGCGACCTTGGCTGCTCCAGCTGTCAAGATGGCGCCCCGCAAGTCCCGCGCCAACTCGCCAGAATTTCCCATTCTCGAATCCAATGGCTTGTACGCAGGCGAAATAAGAGGTGATGGTGAGCTTGAACCTGTGATATTTCAAATAAATGTGCAAAGGCTGACCCGTGTGCAAGGCAACTGCTTATTTAACGCCCTCTCCGACCAGCTCTACGGCCACCAGGAAATGCACGAAGTCCTGCGGGCCACGACCATCGAGCATATGAGGGGCGACTCAGACTTCTACCGCCAGTACATGGCCGTGAACAACGTGCGGAGGAACCCCAAACGCAAGACCACGAATGCAGCATGTGCACGAATCGACACATCATACTACACGGAAGAGCAGCTGCAACAGCAGTTTGAAGATCATGTGGAGAAGATGGGCCAGCCTGGCGAGTGGGCTGACAACATGGAGGTTTCGGCGTTTGCCTCAGCCCTCAATGTCCACGTCCGCCTCTGGCAGGCTGACTACACTTACCTGTTCTCACCACGTGTATACTACACATCAAACGACGATCTCAGTGCTGAGGATGATCGGCAAACACTGCATATCGCTTACCATGTACGTTGCAGATCACCCTCACTCAATGCCCCATACTAACATCGTCATAGAGCTGGGAGCACTACTCGTCTGTACGCAATACTGCAGGACCTCACATTGGGGTGCCGAAAGTATACATTACATCTGCAATGCTATCAAAGAAGCGGCCAAGCCCTAGCGTCGATGGCGACGACGATGACCAGCGTCGGCGGGCTAGGAAGCGTCGTTCGCCCCTCCCACTCTTCGACTCCGACTCTACACCTGAAGGGACGGAGAGCTCGTCGGACGAATCTTCTGGCGCCATATTATCGCAGCAGTCGATCATAGACATTGCGCCTCCACAGCCCATTGTCAAACCGTACAAGCTTACCATCAAGCTCCGTGGTCTTAGAACGACAGATCCTCTCGACTTGACTACACTCCTCAGTCGGACATCGACACCAGTACCAATACCTTCGTCCGCTCCCACACGTACATCTACACCCACTCCTACCCAAACACCCACGAAATTACTCACGTCCGCTACTACTCCTCTCCGTACACAAACACCTGCACCAACACTAGCACATACACCAACACGTACACATAAACATATCCCTCTACACACACAAACGCCACCTACACTTGCGGCAGATTCAATTTCGGATACCGCATCCCCCACCACAGCGGCGTCGTAGAAGAAACAACGACCAATAACGACAACGACAACAATGACGAGACCGACGAGTTGACGAGATATACCCTTTCCCTTGCATCAACATCAGCACGCATCCATCCATACACACGCACACACACATACCTGCATACACTAGCTTGGAGCATCCATATTCTTGTTGCAAGCATGTTCTGCTTTTGATTCTGCACAGCATACATTACATACATCCATCCATACATAACGAGGAGCCACGGTTTGCATGACTTGACTTGCACGACTTGCATATGCCACGCTTGACGGGAACGACGGGTGCCAAAGTGCTTGGGCCCTGTGTTTTTCGGAAACTGGCTTTTGGCGTTTTTATTGTGGGGTGCTAGGTTGATGATTTTATATTTTTGTCTGTTTCGGCATGGAAATGGCATGGCATGGCATTTGGACGGTATTAGAATACATGACTCATCCTTTCTGTGCTACTTGACGAGTTCTTGTTTAGTACTTTTGTGATTTGAGGAATGTAACGGTCTTGAGCGGATGGCATTTGTATCAGCATTCGTGATTGTCGTACATTACTGTATTACCATATCTACACTGCCCCAACCTACGCCCCCATCCATCCATCCATCATATTCGTCGTCATCATACCATGTCATGCAATACCACATAATCATCAAACGGCGTCCAGCACAGACAAAAAACCCCTTGGCTATTCGAACCCCTCCGCCTTACTATCAACCTCCTTCTTCCGCTCCCTCGCCGGACTCAAAAGCGGCCCATCCCCCATCTCCACCGGCGCAACCAGCGACCTCCTCCGCGCACGCGGACTCGCATCCAGCGTCTCGGGCACCTCATCCAGATCCGCATCGGCCTGCACCTCATCGCCAAACCCCTGATTCGCCAGCCTAAGCCCCAGAATCTGCTGCCTCAACTCATCAACAAAGCGCTGCATATCCTCGAACGGCAAGCTGACAACCACCCCCTCGCTGCTCTCCGTCTGCGTATTATACAGCCGCAGCGCAGCATCGAGGCACTTCTCCGCCTGCAGACTCTTATCGAGGCGCCACCAGCTCTCGCTGGCCAGCACGGCCCACAGCGCTGCCTTGCGGCGCCGGCTGCCGAGCTTGTATGTGCCGACGCCCGTGCGGATCGCGTAACAGGCTGCTATGCGCTCTGTGACAAGCGCGGTGCCGATGGGGCCCACGAGCCCGGTTTCCAGGATGCGGGATGCCCAGCGAGCGGCGTCGTCTGCGGCGCTGGAGCCACGGAGGCGCAGGAGCTCCACGCTGAGGGCGAGGGTGCGCAGGGCGTAGTAGGGTGCTGCGCTGCGCTGGCGGTCCGTGTACGAGTAGCTCGCCGCCTCGATGCAAGCGTCTATATTTTCCGCGCGGTTTTTTGCAGACAAGGGGGACGGAGCCATGAGTGCGGAGAGGGCGGCCATTTCGGCGGCGCCGGCGTAGTGGCGCCAGGCTTTGTCGTTTTGGAAGTCTGTGCGTAGGATGTCGTAGGTGCTGAGGGCGAGCTTCCAGTCGCGCATCATGAAGCAGTAGTCTGCTAGGCGGCGCATGATGGCTTCTGGTGCGTCCGGGCGGTAGAAGCCCTGCAGGCTGTCGTAGTTTGAGTTTGAGGATGCGGGGGAGGAGGAGGAGCTGTTTCGTGAGCTGCCGAAGGGCGTCCAGCGCTTGGAGAGCGACATGAAGCGGCCCGAGAGGCCGCGGCGGCGGGACAGGATCTGCTCGTTCCAGGTGGAGACGCTGCGCTCCATGTTGGGGATTATGGACTGCGTGACGAGTTCGCGGATGAAGGTGCGGAGGCTGTTGATGTCTGAGTCGGGGAAGTAGGGGGTGGGGTCGGTGATGTCGTCTGTGGTTTCTGCGGTGGGTGGTTAGTATGCAGTTGTGTTGTGTGGTGTGTGGAACATACCTCGTCTCTGGATCTCTGCTAGTTCTTCTGACGAAGACATCCATTCGCAGGTTGGGAGTCGCACGCTGTCGTCGTCCGAGGGTATGCATTGTTGACTCTTCAGCCGTAGCAGATGGCAGTGGAGGCCGAAATGGCGCTTCATCGAGTCGAATGTCTGGTTGGACTTGACGATGTCGCCCGTCTCCTCGTCATGTATTAAGACGTAGTACCGTAGGAAGTCGTTCTCCACCCACTGGGGGAAGCGCAGGTCTCCGTCATGCTGTCTGTTGTACAACCGCCGCAGCTCCTCTATGGGATGTGGGTTGCGCGAGCTGATGGCTATTATCCCAGCCACTGGGTGCGAGAACGTCTCGTGGGGCACTATTGGCATCCCTGACAGCAGGCGGCGCAGATAGAGGGTGTGGAAGGGCGAGGAGGTGCTGTCGGTCTGAGCAGGCAGGTCGCCCTTGTTCAGGTAGTCGGACGTGGGGTGCTGGTGGTTGAACTCGGAGTACTGCAGGTGCTTGTCGACCAGCTCCTCGATCTGCGACACATCGCCTCCCATGCGCCGTGGCCGCGTAGAACTCGTCGACGTCCTCTTCCCGGCACCTGTCTCGACGCGCGGGTCGGGGTAGGCATCCTCGACGCCGACGAAGCGGACGCCAAAGTCCTCGTAGCTCTTGCTCGCGCCAATGCTGTCTCGTATTGTGACCTTCCCCGGCACCGCCTCTCCAAACGGCTTCAGCAGCTGCAGGAACCCGCCCTCCAGCCCCTTTCCCCGGATCAGCTCCTCCGTCTGCGCATCGGCAAGGACAGCGACGTGTGGCACGAAGGCGCGCTGGATCAGGGTGCGGTGCTCGTCCGACACGCCCGGTGGCAGGCTGTTGGGCGTGCCCGACCCGCTCAGGCGCGACCCAGGCGAGAAGACGGAGCCGGGCACAGTCGTGGCCGTGGGGGTTGCGGTGCCGGAGCTGGGGCGCGAGGTGGAGATGGTCGTCGTCGACTCGAACAGCTTGGACAGGCTCGGGTTGGAGCGGCGGTAGGGCAGCGAGGCCAGCGAGGCGGCGGGCAGGGCGCGCTGTCGGGGCAGGATCAACGAGGCCTCTTGGGTGGGAGGCTTGGGCAGGCCATCTTGCGGCGTCATGGCGGGCTAGGGCGATGCGCCCGCGGGGTACTGGATGCGCGCGTGCTTGCTGAGGCTGCCGGCATGTATTCGGAGGACGGCGGCGGTGGTCTGGCGGCAGGACGCTTTATCCGTGTGCGGGCTGTTTGTCTGTCTCAACGTGCTGCCGGCGACATTGGCCCTCATGGAGGATGCGGACCGCTGAGCCTTCTGACTGGTGCATTCATCGTCGCAGCAACCTCTCCCACCACATCCACATGCCACGTTTAGCTGCTCGTGCTTCACATTCCGTCTTCCATTCGTTTTCACTCCTTTGCACGCCCAAGGCCGACTATTTCAAGTGCTGGCGATACCCACGGTGACGTTGTCTTGACTCATATGGATTGATGTCTCTGCTCGCTCGCGCCTGCCGTCTCTGTTCACCTCGAACTTTTTCTTTGCTGTACAAACGTGACTGTCCCTCACCATCTCTTCTCCGCCCTTCCACTTCGAATCTGCCAGCAACCAGCTCTCTGCCCGCTCTCACCGCGCAACTGCATCGCATGTCCACGACACACTCTCCACCCAACTTGCAAGAGCCGAGTCCAAAACGGCGGAAGCTTGAAAGACCTTCGCCTCGATTCATACACCCATATCGAACCATGGCTTCGGAATCAAAATCAAAATCAGTCCAACTTGAGTTGACAGAAGTGGAGTCCAAGCTGCGCCAACTGCTTCTCGACGTAGCCGCCTACATAGACGAGTCGCCAGCCGTGTCGGATGAGCCTACTGCCGTCAAGGTCCCTGAAGAGCTTGGGAAAGAGAAAGTTGTTCTACGCTGGACGGGAGGATGGGTTCGAGACAAGCTGCTAGGGGTTGGGAGTCACGACATCGACGTTGCCATCAACAAAATGACAGGCGAGAACTTTGGCCTCAAGATACAGGAATATCTGGAGCTACCAGGGAACGCTGAAAAGTATGGTCTGATTGAAAAAGACGAGAAAACGAACAACCTCAGTGGGACAGAGAAGGCCAAGAGGATTGCCCCTGGTCTGCACAAGATTGCGGCCAATCCAGAAAAATCAAAGAACCTCGAAACCGCCAATACCAAAATTCTGGGCATTGAGATAGATCTAGTCAACCTCAGGAAGGAAGTCTACAACGAAATCTCTCGCAATCCGGAGATGGAGTTTGGCACTGCCGAGGAGGATGCTGTGCGTCGCGACGCTACGATAAATGCCATGTTCTACAACCTACATACGTGCCAGGTCGAGGACTTTACAGGACAGGGATTCGACGACATGGCTGCTCACATCATTCGCACACCGTTGGAGCCCTTTCAGACGTTCAAGGATGATCCGTTACGAGTACTTCGCCTCATCCGGTTTTCTAGTCGTCTGGACTACACTATCGAGCCGGAAACGGCAAAAGCTATGGGAGATCCAACGATTCAAGACGTCCTGAAGATCAAGATCAGCCGTGAACGAGTTGGGATCGAGCTCGAGAAGATGCTCAAAGGCCCACGACCTCGCATGGCTTTGGAGCTCATCGATCGCTTTGGCCTTTACCAGACTGTCTTCACCGACCCAACCAGGGAGCTTCCATGCAAGCCAGATACGGAATACTTTCAGCCGGCGTACGATTTCGTTCAATCTGTTCTCCAGAAAAACGATGGTATCCCCGCAGCGATTCACGACACCCTCCTGCGGGATCGAGATGAGCAATACCTCGCCTGGATCTGTGCTACAGTAGTTCCATGGGCTGATGCGCCTACTGTGCCCCACCACAAACCACTACAGAGGCCTTTCTTCCCTGCTTACCTCGTCGCACGCGAGGGATTCAAAGCTCCAAATAAAGTCTGCGATGTGATCGCTGCTTCTCTTACCAATAGCGAGGAGATTCACAAACTCGTATTCCAGTGTGCAAAGGGTCTTCGACAGCCCAATACCATGAGTCCATCAGATGATCCAACGGCTAGAGACACACTAGGAATGGCCGTCCGTCGCTGGGGCTCAACATGGAGAACACAAGTGCTATTCAACATGATCCACGAAGTTGTGCTTGGCCAGGTCTCCAAAGAGCGTAGGTTCATACTGACCTCCTTTGTTATACTCCAGCTAATTCTCCGTAGAAATCCTCAGTTCATACGCTGCTTTCATCACGCACTTGGCCAAGCTCAACATCCTCGACGCAGACACCTTCAAACCCCTCCTCAAAGGCACCGACCTGGCAAAAGCCCTCAACACCAAACCAGGCCCGTGGATGAAAGACGCTCTCGACGTAGTCATGGCTTGGCAACTCCGCAACCCAGACTCGACCGACTCCGCTGCCGCTATCGAGGCAGTCAAAGCCAACAGGGATACTAAGAGTGACAGTGAGCTTCCCTTCCGCCTCGCGTCGCACTTTCTGAAGCTTACCATTCCACCTTTGTTTCCACAGTATAAGTCGACCCTGAGCACTCTGGAAGCGTCAAGGCAACCCGCGCCCTGGAAAAAGGTCGAAAACCAGTACGCTCTAGACCTGCTGAGGTGGTCTATCGGGGCGCTGGATGGGAAGGAGGTGGAAGCAAACTGGCAGTTCCTAGTCCCGCCGATACTCAAAATGATGGACGACATGGACGTGGCGTGGAAAGCAAAAGGATGCCAATTCCTCAATCTACTACTCGAGAGTCTGCGCCAGCCGCGCACCAAGAATCCCTCCTCAACACAAAAACACACCCCAAATCAAAACTTCCTCCACCGCACAGGCTACCACAACGTCTTTGCCCAAACCCTCTGGCCGCTCTTCTCATACCTCCCCTCCCTAACCCCCGAACCCGACTCAGCAACCCTCTTCAACGAGGCTTTCCCCGCACTCACTTCCCTCGCCCTGCTCCTGCCCCCAGACACCACCACCACGGACAAACAACCCCGCACATCCTTCCTAGACACCCTCCTCCGCACAGCCGTCCTAGCCCCCTTGTCCCACTTCCCCACCCCCGCCGCACACCCAGCGCTCACAACTACAATCCTCACCCATCTACCCCCCCTCCTGTCACTGCTGGGAATCAACGCAGTTAAACACCTCCCCGCGCTCCTCCCCCTGCTCACGGCTATCCTAAAAGACCCCTTCGCCCTCGCGCACACACGCCTCGTCGCCGCCACGCTCAGGGCGCTGCACGCCGTTGTGATGAATGCCTGGCCGAGAGTGCCGGGGCATAGGGGCACGCTTATGTTGGGGCTTTGCGTGTTGTGGGCGCGGTGTGGCGAGGCTGATGGTGATAGTGGTGAGGCGGTGGAAGAAGTAAAGCGGCTACTTCTGGAGAGCGTCGAGATGCTGGACGCGGTTATGCGGGCGTTGGACGAAAGTGACGCGCGACGAGTGGCGTGGGCGCAGGAGAAAGTAGATATTATACATGCGTCGGCGGCGCAGGGGCGGCTTTTGGGTGTAGAGGGGTGTGTGTAGATAGCTAGCTAGTTGGCTGGTTCCCGTCCCGTCACATCATCGTGTTGGAAAGATATATAAGCGGACTTTGTTCTTTCTCTTCCTTTTCTCATTCCGAGATATGATTCCCCCTCCCCCCCTTCAACCCCCGTGTATTACGTGATTATCTAAAACATCGATGTGGTATTGCGCGTCTTGGCTGATACCTGTTTGTCTGTCTGTCTGTCTGTCTTTCGCTGGTTATGCTGATGTATGCTCTTCCTTGCCTTCCCTTCCCTCCGCTCTACCCCATCTGTACCAATCCCATCCAATCCCATCTTTCCCCTCCACATCCCCACCCATCTATGGAGCGAAACCCTCCCATCCAAATTCATCATGCGTAAGCCAAAAGCAGGCACAACTAGCCCTCAGGCACCCGAGTATGCAAAAAACAAAAGAAAAGAAAAGAGCAAAAATCGCCCAAAAACCCAGCTCAAACGCCGAAAATGCAGAATTCCGTCCTCGTGTGTAACGGGGGCGAGACGAGAGAGAGAGAGAGCTATATATTGAGAAACAAGGGAAAAGAAAACGCCTCGGTCTTTCTAACACGGGTTCGCCAACGCACACATCCACATACACACACGCGCGCACGCAAGCACAACTTGGGAGTGGGGGAAACCAAAAAAACCCGGGGTATCATGCAGCAGCGACATAATGGACAAGATCTTTTATGCACACAGAAAGGGAAGAATGGAAAAAAACCACACACACGCACACACACACACGCAGAGACAAAAACAATGATGGCGGGGAAATGTCTCGGTATTAAGGGGATCGGGGTTTCTTTGGTTTCGCGGCGTAGATAGGGGTGGGCATCTTCTTTGTGTCGTGGATTTGTATGGTAGGGGGTGGGGGTTGGTTTTTAGCGGAGAGAATGGCGGAGATGGCGAGGGTGTGGAGGGTGAGGAGCTCGGCGCATGCGGCGCCTACGGCGAGGTAGAAGGCGACGCCCTGGGAGGTGGTGGGTCAGCTCTTGTTTCATCGTTGGGGGGAAGTGGATCTGGCTTACTTGCTCTTCGCAGACGGCGCGGTACTGGTAGCGCCCGTTGCTCACGACGTTCTGGTGCTTGCACGAGTAGCGGCCCAGGCTGGCTTTGCTGGCCTTGTCGAGCAGGTGGAAGACGATCAGGGCCGTGGCCCACAGGACGACGCCGAAGCTCCCTGCGATGATGCGGTACATGTCACGCGAGCGGATGGGGCGGCGAAACGAGCGCTTCAGCGAGAGCGAGATGATTGCGACCGAAGCGAGGAAGTTTGCGGCGGCGATGGCCAGCAGCACGATGGTGGGCGCGAGGTTGGTGTGTGCGGGCCATGTCACCGGGAGCTCCCCGTGGCGAAGGTCCAGGTATCTGTTCCCGCGGTAGATCTGGAGCGTGTGCACCAGCATGCAGACGACGGAGCCGCTGAGGACGATGATGAGCAGGCGCAGACAGGAGCGCACGCGACTGAGCCAATGCGCCCGCGGGACTATGGAGAGCTCGAGAGGCATGCGGGCGCTCATCCGTTCGGGCACCCTCGAGAGAAGCTTGAAGCCGCCGTAGTCCTCGGCCTTGGGGTAGAAGGGAGGGCCGATGGGGGCGGAGATTTTGTAGGGCGACGGGGGCGGGGGCGGCGACGAGGGAGGCGGCGGGTGGCCGTGGGAAACGAGCGTGGTGGGCGTGGTTGTTGTTGAGGATGCTGCGAGGTGCGCTCTGGCCATGACGGGTCGAGGATGGTAGCGCCCTAAAACTTCACTATCGGCGCGGGCGTGGCCTGGCGTCGCGCCGCACTCTTGCTCCTGAGTCGAGGGGAGCCGCGGGATCCTGTGACTGGTGTTGCCGTTGCCGTTGCCGTGTGCCCACGGATGGTGGTGTGTCTCGGGGAGAGGAGCAATGGCAGCAGGCACGGTGAGGTGAGCGTGCAACTCGTACATCTCCTTTGAGCAGGGGCCGTCCCGCAAGGCGACCAGACTGGGTGGAAGGCTGTCCGTGCGTTGCATTCAGTCCACCGCAATGATGGACATCTGAGATCATCGAAACTGGTTGGGTGCTCGACTATTTCACTGCAACATCGGATACTCATTCACGGCTACGCGTTGCTCTTCTTCCCCACACCGCGCGTTGTTTCCCGTAGAGTGCTTCACCATGCTTCAGAACCACGATACTGCCTGGCTGCTCCCTGCCACCACAAGTAATTCCAAGCCACCGCGAATTGCATGGGAGCTGGAAGTGGCGGACATAACGCGTTTCCCGTTGGCTGCACGTTCCAGCCTCCACACGTGCATGCTCATGCTACACTCCTTCAATCAACCTCAGTCATCGTTACCACCAGATCGAGCAATCGCAGTGTGAAAATATCAAAACAGGCAAACCACACAAGAGTAGTACCCGCCAATGAGGTCACTGCCGGCGCTTAGGTTGCGCAACAATCCTGTGTCTGCCCAGTGACTTCCCAGATCTTGACATGAGCTTGTGACGCGCGTCCACGTCCACATCCACATTCAGCATGACGCCCGACATAAAACAGGGTCTGCGGGATCGGCGGTACGAGCTGACATAAGAATCTCCCACGCACGTTCTACGCTTGTCAGCGCCTTTGGACGTGGCAAAAAAGAAGCATTGTCTGTAAATAGATTTACATCTAAGGGTCCCACTTAAACACTGGTCTCTCGTAGCAAATACCAGTGCACGAGTCCTACTTTATATACGCTCTGGTGAACCATGCCCGTGCAGGACAAGCACATCATCAGGGAACAGCCTTGAGCTTGTCCTGCCCAGACACCGATTCGCGGCCACCACGAACCAAGCTTCTAGGCAGCGGACCAGCGTCCCGAATACCCCTCGCCGAACCTCTCACCCTCATCCCTCATCTCTCATCACGAGCCAGCGCAATTACTCGCAACCGTCCAGCTCGTCGCACACTACCACGCATCAGCACATCCCATTTCCACCTACAAAGCACTTCAGAAACTCACCCCCGTAGGACATTTCTTCGCACACTCCTTGTACACCGTCTCCCTCGCCGTGCGCGTGCAACAGTTATCCGTAATACACGGATGCGTGATCGTGCTAATCTGCAGACACGCCGGACGAATGCATTCCGCAGTCTTGAAGGCGCAGGATGACCAAGGCGCAGGTTCGTCGACGCGGGTGGTGAAGCTGGGGCAGTGGCGCGAGACGAGTGTCGTTGTCGTGATTGTCGTGATGTAGGTTTGGGTTATGGGGGTGAAGGCGGGGCAGGTTTCTGGTGTGTAGGGTGGAATGCGTGGGAAGATCGTGGGGATGGGGATGGGAGGAGGGGATTGGGGGATGGCAGTTGAAAGGGCGCTGGGGCGGTTAGTTAGTTGGTCGTGGATGGAGAGTCGAAGTGCGGAACAGACCAGAGAGTGAGAAAGAGCGTGATAAGAAGCATGGTTGATACTGGGTGTGGTAAGTTCAAGTGTGTTGGTCAGTGGCTACTACAGCAGTGTACAGGCACACTCTTTTATGTTTTCAGAAGGCCAAAAATGGCTTTCGCACTCCTCAGCTGGCAGATCAGCTGTCTAGCAGCATACGAGAATGTGGCTTCTTAGGCTTGAAGCGAGTAACTGAGAACAAAGTCGATGTCGTGCAAAAGTCCGTATAACATCTTGGCTTACCTACCGTTCTGTGAGGGGTTTATAGTTTGAGGGCTGAACTCTGTGCTTTTTCTGGTGGAAGTCTGCGTCCAGACCAATCAATGAGTTCAAGACTTCGATCGAAAGAAATGGTTGCTGTTTTGGGATTATCAAATAGCAAAATACCGATATCTTGCTGCTCGGCTAGTAAGCTCTATCTACCCTACGCGACAGGGATTGATCAAGATATTGGTAGTTTGCTGTTCTTTGATGTAGTATTTCTCCGAACGCCTGACGAGCTGAAAACGCCTGCTTCAAGATGTCACAGTAACAGCACATAGCGATTCTCCCAAAATTACGTGTCGTGAGAGGATACTCGCAGAGGGTGAACTGACAGTCAATCCGACCTGGTGTCTTGACATCCGCTATCGATTCGAACGCCACTGATGCCAATGATATGATACACGTATATACACGCTCGTTCAAAAGTCGATCACGCGGCCGCCTTGGGCTTCTTTGTCCCGTATTTCGATCTCGACGTGATTCGGTTACCAACACCACCCTACTATTGTTAGCGAACGTGTGAGCTAGACATTGCAGATAGCGTACCAAATCCAATGCTCCTCTGACCAAATGGTATTTCACACCAGGACAATCCTGCGCTCGTCCACCACGCACCATGACGACGGAGTGCTGCTGCACATTGTGACCTGTGAACCTCATCAGCTCCTGTACCTTCCCATAATCCCTGCAATGCCTATTCCTGCATACCTTCACCTGGAATATACGCCGTGATAACTTTGCCCGTGCTCAACCTGACCCTCGCAATCTTCCTCTCTCCAGAATTGGGTTTCTTAGGCTTCGTAGTTCCAACCTTCAGACATACGCCCTTCAGCTCTGGTCTGTTCTTCAATTGGGGCGACCGCAGTTTTCGCGCTTTTTGTGATATTCTGCCCTGGCGTAGGACTTGAATTAATGTGCATTTGTTCGCTCGCGAGCCGGGTAGTGCGCGTGTGGGGAATGCGGAGGTGGCATTTTGGAAGATTGGGGCGGCGATTGAGGGTCGCAGTGGTAGAACAGCTGTGAAGGGTGATTGTGTGAGGAGGGAAGGCCGTATGAGGCGTCGGAGGAATTGGACTGGCATGGCTGCGGTGGTGGTGTTGTTGGACGTTGTCGTGAACCAAAAGTTCGAGATGCGAACGACGGTGATGACTAAGCGGGGGTTTGGTCGCTCTTGCCCACCTTCAACTCTGTCTCATGCGTGACGTTCTCAAGGCAGCATCTCCAAGCACGTATGGCACGCGTAGCTCGTTGATTGATCGCAGAGCTGAACAATTATCCCAACGACATGAGCCAGGCTCAGAGCTTTAGTTCGCCTGAAATGCTGTCGTTCATCCACTTGTAGTGATGATAAGTCTGAGTCGAATGATTGGGCGATCTTGAGGAAGGAATTGGACTCTTCGCTCTGAATTTGCTCTCAAGATTTGTCAGATGAAGGTGGCCTGAGTGATACCGACGCCAGCTGGCATGGTTCCGAGTATACGAGTTACCTAGCCGACAACTACACAGATTGGCTGTGACAATGTCCGGCCTGACCAAGAATTTAGGCATCACCTCCCGCTATTTCGCTGCGTCTTTGTACCTTGATCTTCCAATACTCTTGGACAAAGAATCACCATTCACCAGTATCGTCTTTTGCGTATAGCTAGATGCTGCATCCTTCGATCAATACAACTCACCCGCACAAAGTGCCTGACAAGTGGACACCTACGTATATCGGCCTTGCTACATACGATTCAATCCGAACGCTGTTACGATGGAGACGTCCATGGCCAAAGAGGAGAACGCTTGGTTTATCAAACATCCAGAGATTGATCATCTGGGTGACCGGTCATATCCCGCTGGTGCAAGCCTCCAAGATATCTACAACAGCTATCAACAATTTTGTCGTCGAGAGGAAACCCTAGTCATAGACGAACCATGGTACATCGCGGAACCTCAGCAAGAACTGAGTAATTCCCTCTGCGATGTATGCAAGCACATCGACTTTTCTTATATATTTTCCGGACACAGAGGGAGGCAAACTCCAATTTTGTGGTTTCAGAACGTTCTGGAAAATCACTCTAGATGCAGTTTTTGCGACCTCGTTCTAACAGCTGTTCGCCTTCCTAATGGGGTTGAACCTAATCTCTTGGCTTTCCATTGGACGACGAGCAGTGCTCTCACCATTCACGGGTACCGACCTCAATTCAACGGTATGAACATGCGTGTATTGAAACTCATTCGCCAGGACAGTGGTACCTTTGTGCCAATTCCTCCAAGAATCGCAGACTTCGATCGGATCCAAAGATGGATCATGACTTGCGAAAGATCCCATCACGATGCTTCAGAACGAGTGTGTTACATAGAGAGCAGTTCAAAACCCCCCGCAAGCTACACTTTGCATGTAGTAGACGTTCAAGAGCAGTGTATCAAGGCCGTAACGCATGACGCCCGTTACGTGGTCCTCAGCTATGTCTGGGGAGGTGTCGATCAGATGCGGCTACTCGAATCGAACTACAGCGAGCTGACTGCCGAAGGCTCACTGGCACAGGACAAGTGGGGGACTCATCTTTCGCAGACGATTGTAGACGCAATATGGCTAGTCGCTCGTCTAGGCGAGCGCTATCTTTGGGTCGATGCTCTGTAAGTGAATCTAAGAATGCTTCTACAACACTACGAGCCATGGGCCTTTCCTTTCATTTCTCTATGTCTTAGGTTTGTTGCAGATTGGAATTCAACTTAATCCCACTACTGATTACATTGTCCTAATGCTTTGCCTGCTATAGTTGTATTATCCAAGATAGCCCTGAGTTTGGACAACAGATTAAGAACATGAACAAGATCTACTCCCAGGCCGCGTGGTGTCTAGTGACTGCTTCGGCGAGCAGTGCTAATGATCCTTTACCACGGATCGGAAACGAACAAGACAATCTACGCTCTCCTTATGCTTCTAGGACTGTACAAGGTCTCCAGCTTGCAACGAAACCACCTCCACTGTACGAACTGATCTCTTCCTCCAGATGGGGTTCGCGTGCTTGGACATATCAAGAGAATGTGCTATCTCAACGGCGGCTATATGTCACCAACGCGCAAGCTTATTTTACATGCCGCCACGACTCTATGTTCAGTGAAGCCCGTGGCTCTGAGCACTCTCAACGTCTTTCGGAGGTGACATATTTTAACAAGGGTCACGTGTATGGCAAGCAGAACGTGACAAACTTCGAAGTTTACTCAAAGGCTGTGGAAGAGTATACGACGCGAGATATGGCCTTACAAGAAGATGCCTTAAAAGCCCTTACCGGAGTGCTGTCATATCTACAGACATCGTTCAGGGGCAGTTTCTTGTATGGCTTGCCAGACACCGAGATTGACCAAGCACTTCTCTGGCGTCCACGTGATAATGCAATTCGTCGAAAAGATCGGACGGGACGCTACTTGTTCCCTTCCTGGAGTTGGGCGGGTTGGATTGGTTCCGTTGAATTTGAGCAGAATCTGGCCATATCACGAGTCAAATGGAAGAATCCACACACTGGAAAGTTCTTCTCAACTGAGAGTTTTCGGCGTCCGGACTCTGATTCTATAGACTCGTGCTGGTATCGAGATACGTGGTCAGAAGAAGACATACACGGATCGATATATGTGTCATCTGGCGGGTTCGACGAAAATGGCAAAATGGGGGAGATGAGGTACCTCCATCCCGTCGCGGATTGTGCAAGCACAAAAGATTGGATGTTTTTCGATATTAAGCAGCGGTTACAATTCCGAGCCTTGTTTTGCTGTTTCAAGATTAACCGACAACATGACAGATATGCGAGTTGTTCTCGAGGCATGCACAATGTGTGTGCGCTCAAAATCTTCAGTTTCTCAGATAATCAAGTCGGAACGATTCACGTACCTGGATCCATCGCGGCGTTGCTCCAACCGGGGGCCTTCGAGTTTGTGCGTCTCTCAAGAACTCGGCTCAATGAGGATGACACGTCCCACAATCAGTTTCCCGCAGATTACGACGAATTTGGTGGCCTGGCGATTCCACAGGCACACTCAGGGCAGAAATTTGAACCAGACTACCATCCTAATCTCTTTCAATTCGATACTGAGAAATTTGACCACACCGTGCCCTGGTGTGTCTACAACGTTATGCTCATCGAAACAAAAGATGGCATATCACAACGCCTTGGGATTGGAAAAGTCCATATGGATGCGTTTCTGCAGGAGTCACCAGTGTGGAAGGAATTCATATTGGAATGATTCAAGATTTTGAAGAAGCGGTCTTCGTAATCCAAGTGTTGGATTTTCTTTGACACCAAGCCCTTTTCCCGAAACATCAGTCCCCGAGCTTCTTCAGTCAACGAGTTATGCTTGTTCGTATGCTTTTGACCTCTCAGAATGATCACAGGAGGATATTCTTTGGAACGAACTTGGTATCATACAACTCTTTATTGGACAATAGTAGCTGATTGTGCACTGTTGGTTATGCATTTATTTCGCTATCCGTACTCAATTGTTGGATAGGCGAGCAGTTTTCATTCCGATATTCAGCAAAATATACTGTCCACATATCTTGACTTCTCAAGGATATTCAAGCCTATCGAGTCCATTGTGTCTATCATTCCAACGTCCTAAACCTCTATGGAGTGCCCCAAACCTCATCCCACCGCTCATATCCCAACTCAACCGGTCCATCAAACTTGCCAAACCTTGGAGCTCCTGTTCCCGGCTCGGGCAAACATATCCACTCTCGTATGCACCCAGGAACTTCTTGTTCACTATGGCTAACGCACAAGAGCGCTTGGTGATCTTGCAGACCAGGCACTACCACTTCGTTCTTCTTCGAAGCCTCGCTTTCCACAGGCTTTGGGCCAGCATCTGTATGTTGTAGTTCCATAGATTGTCCACGGCTGAGAAACAGAAGGCACTTATCTCGCACGATATCATCCATGCCACTGAACGCCTCGTCTAAAATGACGATATCTGGATTGGCGATTGTGGCGCGGAGGAAGAGGAGGATACGTTGGGCGGAGAAGGATACTTCGCCAAATAAAGTGCGAGATGACCAGTCTAGACTGCCTTTTGACGTCTCGCCGTCTTTGAGAAGCGGGTTTAGTTCCGTCTCAAACCAACGGAGACACGCTTCTACACGCTTGATAGTGTTTTCATTCAGCCGTGGTATGGTGATGGGCGTATCACTCCATGCCGTCTCCAGCGTGCGTCGTATAGAGAGGCGCTTGGGGAATAGTGCGTGGACTTCTGGAGAGGCATGGCCCATGCGTGATTGGATTTCAAAGATCGTGATGCCCGGAACGCCAGGTTCTGGAAGTCGTGACCGCTGGAAAAGTTTCACCGGTGTCGAATATGTCTGCGGGTGATCGGAGGTGACAAGGCTGATCAGAGTGGTCTTTCCAGAGCCATTAGCGCCAAAGATACCCCAGCGCTGCCCTCGGTGCACGTTCCAGTACAAGCCATCTTTCTTTGTGCCGTCGATGTCCTGTTGCCATTCACCGAGAACGGCGTTTGAGCCATACTTGATTCGTACTCCTTCCATCTCTACGATTGGTTCGCCAAGCGGCACCGACGAGGCGTCAACCTTTTCGTAGCCATCTCGACTAAGTACTGGTACACTTGGTGATGATTCTGAAGTTGTTTCAGCTGCTTCGAACCCACCTCTTTCGGCAATGTGACGGCCTAGATCGCGGAGTTCAAAGAGTTTTGAATCGAGCTTTTGGCCTGCGGATTTACTTTTGATGGCTTTCTCAATATCATCATATTGCTGCTTCAGATAACGGAAGACTTCTTGTTTTGGGCCCTGTGCCTCAACCTTTCCGTCCTCACCTGCATACACAATGTGTGTAATCCAATCTGGAATTGCATCTTGAGGTCTTAGCGATAACACAATCCGAGGAGCATTAGTTTCCGCAAGACGATGGAGAAGTTTGGAGATGTTTCTCGTCACGATAGGATCCAGGCCAACTGCAAACCTGTCAGTTCATGCGTATCAACATCACAACATCTTAACATACTAAACGGCGCATCCAAACAAAGCACTTCTGGCCTCGTCAAAAGCGCCTTCCCAATTCTTGCCCTGCGACTCTGGCCGTTACTCAACATACTAACCGGCTTCTCCAAGAATCTCTCCAGTTCTAGATCTTTCATCACTTTTCTTGTGATTTCCTCATCCAATGACTTCGCTTTCAATTCTTCCTCGCCAGGGTTCATAGTTACAATACCCGTCAGATATCGCTCGAGCGTGAAGTCTGTGTCTTCCTTCAGACTCTCATAACGAGCTGATAGATACGCGCCCCCAAAAGCTTTGCGCTCCACATCGAAACCGACATACTCGATGGCTCGCTCTGGAAAACGTAGGTTGGGTTTCTTCTCGGTGATCTCTGGAGATAGGAGGTATGGATAAGTTCGGCCTGTTGGGGGAAAACATAGAAGTTGGCCTCGCAAGATTTGGAGGAACGCTGTACGAATATCCGACGAGGGACTCAAGATTGCCCAGTGTTGGTTTGGTGTTGAAAACGAAGGCAAGGACAAAGTCAAATCTGGAAACAACGCCGGATTCGGAGGTGCGTCTTGGCCAGGCACTGGTTTTGCTGCCGGATGTTGCCGGTAAAAGGTGCCATTGGTGATTTTGACAATGGGTTCTGCGTTGAGTCTACGCAAGGTATGGAATCTCGCGCATCTCGAAGCTGCCAAGAACAGTGCGGGGGTTCTTGTCATGTCGAAGGCAAGCATCAATGGTTGTTGCGGATCGAATCGATGTCTCGATTTTTACATTTCGGTGTCGTTTCGCCTACCGTATTGAAGCTATGACGTTGCCTCTGCCTCGGCCCAACTGGCATTCACGGTCCCACATCTTAGTGTGGGCTTGAATAGACCTCACACGAGCAATCGACAATGCTACCCAGCTTGCAGCCGTCGCGGCCAAAGGCGAGTCGCGTATCTTCTGGAGTGTCGCGTAATTAACATGTCATCCAGCTTCAACAACAATCCACAAACTCAACATACACGTACCAACAAAGGCGCGCAGGACATGAAGCTTCTCAAGGTCAACAGGCACCAAACATCCAGGCACCTCATTCGAACCGGAAACCACAATCCCAGATTGAGGCGATGCCCCCCTCTGGGTCCATACCAGCTCGGGCTTCCTTCTTCCCACCACCGGCCATCTATGATAGCGCAAAGTGCCATCCGGTTTTCTTCACAACGAACTTGAGGAAGCCGCCGTTTGCGATACCTCAGATAGCAACTCAGGGGTGGAATCCAGTTGCGAGCGGGTACATAATGGAGCAAAGGAAGCCAGTAGGGGCTGATGTTGGACCTAAGACGAAGTTGTGATGAAATATTTACATTGATAGCATTGAATGGCGTTACGGAGTATGATTTTTTAGAGCTGAGTATTGGAGACAGACGTTACTTTAATCTGTGTATGCCGGCTCTCTCGTTGTAAGAGGCATAATATTCTATATGTTGTATTCCATGAACCACACGCGAAGAAGTACTGCAACAATGCTTCTTCAAGATACACGCCAGTTGCAACTTTGATAGCGTTTCGCTCCACGCGCCGATCACAAGAATCTGTACCGTAAAACTTCGGCTTTTTGAAGTAGAGCTAACAGGGGAAATATGAGGCCCTAATTTTCCTGAACATTCCCCGCAGGCCGTAGCACGCCTAACCAATTAATGTGACTAAATATCACTAGCCTCAACAACTCCTTCTTTTTACCAATGTGGCCTTCCTCGTCACCCGTTTCGCTTGCCTTGATGACACTCGCCTAACTTAGAATATTTTCTTTGCTAGCTTCTGTCAGTTGGCAACAATCGCTACTGTTGTCTTGCGCCTATACTGTTAGTATAATACTAGCATCGGCGGCGGGGCGCAACGATAGTCACGACTATGTCAGCTACGAGAAGGCATGGCAAGACTGATGGATGTTGGACATGTAAACTCCGCCGCAAAAAGTGCGATGAACATCGCCCAATATGCGGAGATTGCAATAGCCTGGAGATCGCCTGTATCTATGGACCGAGGCCAACTTGGATGAATGGCGAGGAGCAACAACGACAGAAGATTGCCTTGCTCAAGAATGAAATTAAACGGAATGCAGCAAACCGAAGGGAGAAAGCCAACACCTCCAGCACAATTGCGCACGGTGTTACCACTCATCAATTCAACATCATCTCTGATATGGTGGTATCGAACAACTTATTGCCGAGCGAACCTATGGACTCTACTATGTCAGACGACCAAATAACGACCCCAGAGAACAACTCAGCACGTGCGCTATTTCTATCGCTGCCCTATGATCACCAACAAGTTGGGGAACCTTCTGCCATCGAGACAGACTTCATTATGAAATACCTCGATTTCGTGTTCCCCGCCCTATTTCCATTCTATCGGACAACTCTATTCGATCCAGGCCGTAGCTGGTTACTACTATTGTTGAGGAAGAGCAAGATAGCTCATCATTCTGTTGTCAGCCTGTCGTGTTATTTCTTCACCATGGCCCTCACCGATGCTGACAGTGGAGGAGAACATACAGACTGTAAAGAACTGCGCTGGAAAGAAGTGGAGCAGCATACCAACAAGTCTTTTGACAGCCTTAGAACGGATGTGTTAGCACTGGACTTGAACCTGGAAGGCACGCCAACAACGAAATCAGAGAAGGTAGAAATTTTGGAGAGTATTGTCCAGGTTCTCATTTTCGAGACAGCATTGGGCAAATCCGCTCCCTGGAATTCGCATCTCCCTCCTGCGTTCGCCTTATTTGAACAAATCATGGCCCGCTCTGGCCCGTCTCACCAAGTTCAGGGCGAATCGAAGCTCGCCTCGGTGCTGCTAGAGATTGGACAGCCTCTGTGGACCAGGCCCGGGCACAACAGTCACGTCTGGTCACCTGAGCAGTCTGGTTTTCGATTCTGTGCCGGCTTACTGATCTTTATTGACGTCCTGGCAAGCACTGCTATTCAAGAAACACCGAAACTTCTCGGCTACCATCCCGATATCCTTGCTCGTATAGATGAGGGGACATCTGCTATAAACGACGCTGAAGTCCGACTCTCGACCATTGTTGGTTGCCGCAATTGGGTCGTCCGATCAATCGCCGAAATATCCGCCTTGAATTCCTGGAGACGGGAGCGACTCGAATCCAACAGCCTTCCTATTATAGAACTCGTTGACCGCGCCTCGGTCATTACAAATAATCTGAGAAACGGTATTCTTGGAATTCAAATCGATCCCAACGCCAGTCCTCTGTCATATCTAACTCGTTGCGACGCAAGTCCCAGTCCTTCGGTTTCTTCCAAATCAACTCTCATTTGGGCACATGCAGCACAACTGTACCTTACAGTTGTAGTTTCTGGCTGGCAACTATCTAATACGGAAATTAGGGCTGGTGTTGCTCAGATCATCGGATTGCTTCACACCGTTCCGGCATACCAATTGCGTGCTCTCGCCTGGCCACTGTGCGTCGCTGGCTGTCTAGCGCTGGAATCAGAGGAACCGTTGTTCATAACGTTATTGTCAAATCAAGCTAAAGTCTACACAGCTGGGGCATTGGATGATGCACGCCAGATCATGGAGAAGGTGTGGCAGATCAGACCAATGCTGGATCCTACCACGTGGAATCTCGCATCTTGTTTCAGCATTTTGGGATCTCCAGTCCTGCTCGCATGAACATCGCGTTGAGTGAAAGAATGAAGTGTGAATTTCTGTAACTACATTATACCACTATTAACTTCATCCTCGTGCCTTTCCATGACTTGAGCCCTATCTAACGATGGATCGTTCACTTGCCCTTCCAAGCGTCAACCACTTCCTTGACGCTCGTTGTGGCGATCTCTGGAAATTTCTCGTTCAGGGATCCTTCTTTTGGAATATGCACAACACCATTGACAACCCACAAGCCGAACCTAGACAGCACCACTGCAAGAAGCGGCTTGGGAATGTAGTCGTACGAGTATGGGTTGGATGGAAGCTCGGTGACCTCACCCCGCTGGAGCTTCTCAACCGAGTCGTAGGTGATTTTGAATTTGCTCCCTGTCCACTGTTAGTTGTGCTTACCATGATAAGGTTTGGTACTCACCAGTAGCCTCCTCGGCGTTCTTGATCAACTGGTTCAGTGACACATTGTCACTATAGCAATACGAAACCTCCTCCCACTTTGGCAAGCTTAGCGCTGCAACCACAAATTTTCCCAGGTCCTTGGTGTAAGTAAACGACAGAACTTCATCACCAGTGGAACCAGGAATGGCAGCCATTTTATGGGCAATATCGACGGCCCATACAAGCGGAGAGAGATGGGTGTCGACGTGCGGCATACCGAAGTAGTCGGAGTAGTGCCCGTTGTGGATCTGCGTCCATTCGAGGTCGGTCTTGCGAAGAGCTTCGGCGCTCTGGTCTCGGAAGCTGTTGAATGGTAGCCGTATAGACCTGACAAACGGCGTTATTAGCAACAGTTATGAAGTTTGTCGAGAGCTCTTGGAGGTCTTCGTTGATCACTCACTCGTCATCTGGCGTGGCATTGCCCCAATGGCTCGCTACGAAGCGTTTTGTGGAGGACGACTGACCCGCCGCTGTTATCATATTGATCTCTGCTTGCGCTGCTTTCGGGTCTATCATCATGATGGTGGAAATCACGGTGTGAACATCGTTCGCATCCAGGGTTTTGGTGAGCTGTTCGATGTTGTCGTAGTCAACAGCGAACACTGGAGCAGCGTTTTCACCCTCTGGGACCTACCACTAGTTAGTACACAGATCGCGAGTATGGTTTGCTATAGCGTGACTGCTTGCCTTTCGAGCGAGCACAATGACCTTGTGCTTCCCATCCTCTTTGAGCGCGTCAACTATCGTCCTACCCACACTTCCCGTCCCTCCCATAACTGCGACAACAACCATGATGAATTGTTTTGGGTGGTGAAATAGATAGATGTATTGGTAAAGAAGCAGAAGCCGATGTGATGGCCTTCAAAACAACGAAACTCGACTGCTCTTATATACTTCACAACCAACTTTCCCGGAGCAACATTTCGACCGACCGAGTGATGATTTATAATTGAGGAACATGCAAACATGCATATCCTATCCAATGCGGCAATAGCATCATGAGTTCTAAGCTGCGGAATCTATGGCTGACTCCTCGTGGATGCAATTAAGTTGGATTACGCCCTGGCTAGCCGCGACGACGGGTGAACTAGTCTCAATCCGAACACCCGCGCGGGCTGCTCAAGATGGCATCATGCAAGGCCAGTCATCCCCTAGGATAGCACTGCCATGATATTCCAAGCCACTTTCGAAGTCCATACGGAGTACGTGACTTGAACCGGTCGGAGTTTGTATCCCTGCTTTGCAGCTACATTGAACCGGTCAGTCTTATCGCCGAACATCATGCTATGGTCTAGTCTACCCTTGTATTCTCACATGCCTTTGTCACTTCCACTGAAGGGAGCTCGCATACACAGCAGCTGTCCGCCATCTTCGATCGTGGGGCAAGTCGTCTCAAGCTTGTCACATATACGCTAGTCTCTAGAGAGCTTAGCGGTATGTACAACTTTCTAGCGCGAAGTTCATTGAATCGAGTTCATGATATGGCCGGCGGACCAACCAACATCGAAGACGGCATATAACACCAAATTCTCGCAACACCTCTCCAACACGAGATCTAGCACAATGACCGACTCCAAACCCCCACCATTCGCCCACACCCTCCTCCAACGCGCCTTCTCCCCCGACACAGCAGCCTCCCACTACAACGACCGCATCCTCAAACGGCCCCTCCAAATCCTGCCCAACGACCCCACCCCCTCCGCGCGCGCAACCCGGCGCGCCGCCCTCACCGCACGCAAACAATCCCTCCAGAAGCGCAGCAAGCAAAAACCGCGCCCGCTCTCCGCGGCGCAGAAGCGCAAACTAGGACTCTGCGAGATCCCCAAGGAGCAGCAGAAATACGCAATCTACGAGCCGCTGAACAAGCTGTGGGCGGGGTATATGCGCGAGGTCTTGGGCCTGGATGGCGACGAGGGCAGAGCGCATGTCACGCCCAGTAGTAGTGGGCAGATGCTGGCGAGCGCAGATATGCATGGTGCGCTTGTGAGCGTTGTGCGCAGTCGGTGTGTGAGCCGTGTGGGGTTGGAGGGGATTGTTGTGCGGGACACGAGGTTTACGTTTGAGATTGTGACGAGGGCGGATGTGGTTAAGGGTGAGTCGAGTTAGGTAGGTGGGTGAGTCAGTGAGTGGTGCTAATGCTGTGGTTGCAGCGATTCCCAAGGAACATACTGTTTTCCGCTTTGAGATCCCGTTGCTTGGTAAGGACGGTGGCGATGTGCCGAAGCCGCTGGTCTTTGAGATCTTTGGTGAGCAATTCCAGACTAGGGCGCCGGATCGCGCGAATCGGAAGTTCAGGATGCATTATCAGCCTGATATCTGAGGGGAGGGGAGGGGCTGTGGAAGGTAACGACTATTTGAATATCATGCCGAGGACAGGAGACCTCGCCAACGGCCACCTGCGATTGCAGATGTACATCGCGCCTCGACGAACGGGTCACGTCTTACAGTAGATCGACATTCTAGGGAACAGCGATACACGCATGGCGTGATTATCCGCTATCCCAGCAGGACTATAGAAGTTCGAAGAATAACGTGTAGGCGAGAGGCAAGCCTGAGCGTTGGTATGGAAGTTCATCTCGATCGAGTTCATCGTGTTGAAAGGATGATAGATGAATGCACGCCCATGCGCCATTCAGCATACGAATATATTTGACTCAAACACGTCACAACATTGAATTTATCTCATCAAACATCCCGTGCCAAGTCCCTCCACACCCCGTTATAGCGTATACGGCTCTGCGCCCTTCCCAAACAACAAATGCGGTTTCCTTTGCGCCAGATCCAGAATCGTCTGTGCAAAAACCGAGTTCGCCCAAGCAAACCAGCTACCTATTAACCATGAGCATACATTCACTTTACACCTGCAAGGGAGAGAACTTACGAGTATAATCCGTCCCATGATTGACATTGATAGTCTCATGTACAAGTCCAAGCCGACTAACTCTCTTCACGGCAGCAAGACACTCAGTGATCTCGTCGTCGTCGTCGCTAGTCATAGCCTGCACAAGGACGCTCATCGGCCATGCGTTCTGCAGCCCGACGTGTGGGCCGCCGATGCCACCGAAGTGCTTGCCGGTCAGGTAGTATGGGTTTCCGCTCTTCTCGAGGATCATCTTGCGCGTGTTCTGGTAGACTTTGTTGTCTGTGTCCACGAAGCCTAATAAAGGCAGGGCCAGTAGTGAGGGCAGATTCGCGTCGTCCATTATTATGGAGGAGCCGTAGCCGTCGACCTCAAAAGCGAAGACTTCGCCGTATTTCTTGTGCTGCACGACGCCGTGTTCCCAGACGCCCTTGGAGATCGTCTTGCCCCAGTCCGAGACCAGTTCAGCGACGTTCTTCTTGCCTGATTTCTCCAGCAACTGGGCCGTGCGTTCGAGCTCGACCGCGATCATGGCGTTGGCGGGGATGAAGAAGCCTAGAATTGTGGCGTCGTCGCTAGGTCGGAAGGCGCTGCGGACGAGGCCAGTGCCGCTGTTTAGGGGGTTTCCAACGCCGCTGAGGCTGAGTGTTTCGGTGCCGATGTTGGTGTGGCGTTGGAAGGTGTATTCGTTGCGTTGGAAGGCGCTGGTTTTCTCGTTGAACGTGGGCTTCGATTGTGCGGTTAGAACGTCGAGTAAGGTGTCCAGGGCAAGCAGCCAGCGGCCGTTCACGAACTCGGTGGATCCAGTGTGGTTGTGGAATTGGTTCGAGAGCGATAGGAAATGTGCTAGGGAGTCTAGTTCGTACTTGCACTCGAAGACGAAGGACGGCTCGTACGCAGGGTGAACGTTGTCGTCGCCGCTTTGGAATGTGGGATTGAGACCGCTCGGTGGAGGAGGCTGGAAGGCGTTGCAGTATGGAGACCCAATGACGTATTCCGCCTGCGTGTTAATTGCTCCCAAGATAAGCTGGTGGATGTCCTTGTCTTTCTTTGCGAGAAGCTGATACTGCGCCAGCTGGTTTGTGGAATCGCGTAGCCATTCCGCATTGATGTCACCCGTCACGATGAAGCTTTGCGGTCCTTGCCAGGCAGCTGGATCCCAGTACCTCTTCGACGGCTTGTGCTTGACGGTACCATCCACGTGCCATCGAACAGTCGTATCCAGCGTATTCGGAAACGCATTTTCGAAGATGCGCGCGAGATCCTTGTCGACCATTTTCTTGTTCATATCTTTTATCACCTTCTCAACAAGGGGCGATTCGAATGTTCTGCAGTACTTCGCGGGACGTTGGAATGGCAGCTCGAGTGGACCCTCGCTGTAGGGTGGACTATTCGAGGTCAATCAAGAGAGCCTTGTAGCGGTAGGTCGAACATACTGTGGTCGCATGGCATAGTGCTTGTAATCTGGGCAGGCTGCTTGGTATTTATTTGGATCAATCTGAGCTCGCATAGGGTCTTGTCCACCACTGTTTTGGACGCCAGCGGAGACCAGAGGAAGAAGCGTCCCCAACAAAGCGGATGACGACCTCATCGTTCAAGTTGAAGCCTGCTGGTACCAAGACCAACTCTGGAAGAACAAGGACGCAGTACGTTGTGTTCAAGTCGCGCCGAGATAAGGTGTAAGCTGTATGGAGAATTAGGGTAGCTCTGGTTGTAAATTAATAACGACAACAAGAGACAGTCACAGCGCTGATGTATCAGTCATGGGGCAAATGACAACTCTCGCGATGTCGGCAAACAAGAACCATGGAGATTCGAAAGAGTCCAACTGTCGTCTGAGGTTATCAAGACGTTGCGTGAATTGGACCAATGAGTGCGCGAGTTGGCCGCATCTCCACGTGGGTCAATGCTTCGCATCCAAGAGCAAAGCTTCCTACCACCAACCTCCAACAACGACACAACACCATAGCTAATCGCGTTCGGTGCGCGCGCTACTTCTAACAAGAATCAGGCTAAAAACACCTGAGCGTACACCCTTGACCGTTCCACGTAATTCACACCAGTTGTGCTCTGGCCCGCGCGACTACCTCAACATGCTATCGCTCCCAGGCCTCAACCTGGCGCCCCAGGCCGCCGAGCCGCTCAACATTCCAACAGCATCCGCGACACGAATCCAAGAACTCGCCGCCAACACGGAATATCGCTTCGAAGTCAGCTTCTCTCGCGCGGTGACGGTGAGGCTGCAGTCCGGGACGGCAGAGTTCTTCGGTGCTGAGCTCGCGCCCTCCAACACATATACTTTCCTAGGCACAAAAGGCGCTATATACACATGGCATGGCTGTAGGCTCGAGATTGGCGGCGAGGTTGAGTCCGACTATGTTGCAGAAGAGACGCCCATGATGAGCTTTGCGAACCTGCACTTTGCGCTCGAGTCGCTGAGGGACAGGAGCGTGGCCAGCGGAAGTATGGAAATGGGTCCGCGGGTGCTGATTGTAGGGCCTGAGAATGCAGGCAAGACCACACTCGTCAAGACGCTGACGTCTTATGCGATCAAGACCGGCAGACAGCCTATGGTAATCAATCTCGATCCCCGACAAGGCATGCTGAGTGTGCCGGGGTCCTTCTCCGCTGCAGCATTCTCGTCAATCATGGACATTGAGGAGGGCTGGGGAAGCAGTCCCATCTCAGGGCCAAGCCCCACACCTGTAAAGATGCCGTTGGTGTATCACTACGGGCTGAAGGACCCAGAGGAAGGGAAGATATTCAGGCCGCTGGTTACGCGCATGGCTCTCGCCGTGACGAGTAGATTGGAGGAGGACAAGGCGAGCAAGCAAGCCGGCTTCATCATCGATAGCTCGGGCGCCATCAGCCATGGCAGGGCGGGCGTGTACGAGAACATAGAGCATATTGTTTCCGAGTTTTCTGGTGCGTGTGATGTCTTGCAATCAATGCCTGGCGACCTTTCATCATCTTTCGTCGTCGTTCTCCTCGTCTTTCTTCTCATCATCTCTCTGCTCATACCCATTCCAACCCCTGGCCCCCCTTCCCTACCGCAGCCCAACAATAACAACCACAAACTGACATCCCACAGTCAACATCCTCATCACAATCGGCTCGGAGCGCCTCCACAACGACCTCACCCGCCGCTACACGCACCGCCCAACCGAAGACACCGTCAGCGTAATCCGCCTCGACAAATCCGGCGGCTGCGTCGACCGCACAGAAGACTACATGAGAACGCTGCGCCACGCGCAGATGCGCGAGTACTTCTTCGGGCACGGAGAGAATGCCCTAGCACCCAGCAGCCAAACAGCAGATTTCTCCGACATCCACATATTCCGCATCATCGACGGTATGTTCTTTTTTGCCCCCGTTGAACCCCTTTACTACTAGTGAATGAGCCAGACTGACCATCAAACAGGAGCAACCAACCCCGCCTTCCTCCCAGGCGACGCAGACGAGCACGACTACGAAGCAGCCGTGTACGAGAAGATCACGCCCTCGGCGCAGATCCAGGGCCGCATGCTGGCTATTACGACGGCGAGCCATATGGATAAGCAGCAGGTTATTCGCGACGCGAGTGTGAGGGGCTATGTGTATGTGGCGGATGTGGATGAGGGGAAGAGGAAGATTCGGCTGCTGAGTCCGCAGCCGGGGCAGACGCCTGCGAATGCTATGGTGGTGGGGAGCTGGCCGGAGGATGTGCCTGGGTTGGTGAGTTAGGTGGAGTGAGATGGGATGGGATGGGGGTGGAAGGGTGGGATCGGGTTGGGGGGGTTTGGTATGGATCAAGTGCGGGTTATGGGTGAAGATGTACTTGTGATGATGAACATGTGCTTTGTCAGTGGAAATCTAAAGTGTATGGTCTTGGGAATATTGGCTCATATCACTACAACATGCAGCGCTATTCACGATTGAAAGATAAGTCTGTGTGATTTCGAAGAACTTTACGTGGGCGAACAATGAACGCAGGTGTATGGCTTGGGGATATCTACACCTACATACCGTACGAGCGTAGAGAGTACTATGGCCAGGTCGTCTATTATCTATTTTGCGCCCTGTTTCTTCTCCAAATCATTCAGAAACTTGTCCAATATCTTCACCGTACTCCGCATTCCCCGTATGGCATTCTCATCCGGCCCCTGCCCGGGATGCCATGTCGCATGTGCAAAGTCGATCATCTTGACCGCTGCCAGCTTAGGCAAATTTTCGTCCTCATCTTCGTCATCGCCCTCGTCGTCCTGTTTTGAAGACATAGATGCCAGTGTTGTGCGTGTTTTGTTGTACTCGTCCAAGTCGCCCTCATAGACTAACAGGATACTCGCACCGTACATGCGGCTCTCCTTGCTCTCAAAGACCTTCTGAATATCCTTGACCTCACCCAAAAAGTACGAGAGCACTTCTCTCGCCCTATCCAAGTATACATGATCATCTGCCAGATTCGCCTCTGGTAGTATGAACTCGGAGAAGCCCTTGTCGATGTCTTCAGTGCTGAATTTGCGACCGTACATCTTGTTGTACACCAGGTAGCCGGTCTCCTTGTCGAAATCTACAAACTCCTTCAGGTCGGCGGGGATATCTGGTGAATTGTCCCCTATCCACGTCCGCATTCCCGCAATCCTAAACCCCAGACTGGAGCTTGTCGTCTTCTCGCTCACTGCATCCAATCGCGCCCTCTTCTCTGGCTTCGCAGCCTCATCCCAGAGTTGCGCGCCGAGCTTTAGATCCAGCACGTTTGGCTTCTTAAAGCCGTGTGTGATGTTTGCCAAAACGATATGCAGATCTGTTGCTAGTTGCTTGCCGTGAAGTCGTTGCACGGTACCATCAGCCGCTTCAATCACGCCGGTGTCGACGGTTGTGCTCTGGTCGGCGGAGACGGATAGCTGGCCCATGAAGGTGGGCAGATGGACGGCGAGATCTGGGTGTGAGGCATTCACAGATTCGTAGAAGCTGATTTCGGCTTCGGTGCATGGCTTCACCACCACAGCGCCAGATTCGTCGCTGAGGACGCCATCACTAGGTTGAGGGTCAGTCGAGGTGTAGTTGTGAGGAAAGCGCGAAGAATACTGACTGGCCGGCGGCTGCGCTGCCGTAAACTTGAAGTTTGGAGGCGTCATATGTTTTGGTCGACATGGTTGAGGATTGTGACGAGGCTGGTGTTGATAGAGCTGGAGCTGTCGAGAGGCTCAGCTCATGGTGGGGCGCTAGAGCACCCCACAAAGCGTGCTGACTCGAGCTCGTCGTGCAACCTCATGTCCTCTGAACATTATCAACCGTGACGCTGACTTACACACATGCCAGTTTGGCTGTTCATTAGCCATCATTTACCATTGTAGCAGCTTCTGGGTCCTGGAATGGATGAATGTAGATCATCACACCATGACTTCCAGCCCCTTTCACATACCGTTATTCAAGTACTGCCACCATTCATGTTATCATAGGACTTTGTCGTGTTTGTCGTTTATTGCTGAAGCACTGCTGTAGACCTTTCACTTCTGTAGCGACTTCTTCTCCATTCTAAACAAGCCAGCATGAAGCGCCGAGGATGGCATATCTTACCCCATGGTCAGAATGCCGCCCTCACACCGCAGTTGCAACCTCTCTCACCTGCGGCTGTGTGCAAATTCCGTTACCCGCTACATTTTCTTGCTCTCTTTCCAACTCACCTCTTCCGACCTCGACCCCTCAACCCAAGTCCGGCCAACTTCCACTCCTTCCCTTAACCGATTGGTTGTCCATCGCGAACAAACATGGCAGCTGCAGCAACGAACGCAATGCCGGACGCCAATCGCTTGACTAGAGACACCATTACACAAATCGAGGACGTGGTCACTTCCGCACCTGCCAATGACATCGCCACAGATCACCCTGATGGCACATCGATCCGCCGACAGGTTGGTATTATCTTTTGACACCGCGAACACCTCTACAATGTGCTGACAGTGACAAGGTCGAGTTCTATTTCTCCGACGAGAACTTGGCCACCGATCTTCACCTTCTCCAGTGTTGTGGCGGGCGCGAGAATCTCCCCGTGTCGATCAGTCGCATATGCGGCTTCAAGAAGATGAGGGGCTACAAGCCTCGCAGTCTCGTCATCGCAGCTCTCCGCAAGAGTGCGTTTCTCCAAGTGTCTACCGATGGAAAGACCATCAAACGCAAAGTCCCCCTCCAAGGCAAGTGCGCACTGGACGCGGACTTTGGTGACGACGATGAGATTGTGTATGACCCGCGCGTGCGCAAGCCTGCCGTATACCCAGTTCCGTTACTCCCTCAGAAAAAGGTAGAGTATCCGCCAGGCACAAGCAAGAACATGATGAAGCCCCATGGATTCGAGGACAACTTTGTGGAGCCGCCTCTCAGGCCGGAGGAAGCTGCTGAGGAAGACATCTTGTACGACCCCGACAAGCCTTTCTTGGAGCGTATCGAGATCGCCATCCAACGGTTCAAGCAGAAACGACGCATGCACGAGATGTTTGCTCATGTTTTCAACAAGCTGATGCGGTTCGGAGGTGTCGAGTCTGGTGTGCGTATGTACCAAGGAATATCGAAGAACGACATGAAGGACATGGATGCGGAAGAGATCGCGAGAGCCCTTGCTATTCACAGCGTACCCTGGGATCGCGGCGACGAACAGCAATGGGTCGTGGATTTTGTCGGCATTGGTGCAGCCTTCCTGTGAGTCTAGCAGCTTTCGAGTTCAATGCGTGATCTCGTTGATTCGGTACGGGAAAGGCTGACCCTTCATAGCTCGTCGTTCTATCCAACGCACTATGGCTACGCTCCGCATGCAATCAAGAACGCCTGTCAAGTCCTCCGCTCCTTCTATAACTATCTTCTCTATCACAAAGTCTGCTCCGAATATGACGAACAGCTTCAGATTGCGCGTAAGCTTTGTGATACCGCCGAACAAGAGCTTCCCAAGGTGTACTCGGCTGGCCTTGCGTTACCCGGAGATTTTAACAAATCTGCGAGCGTCATCTTTGGCGGATCACAAGCAGGATTGTACACTGGCGACAAGTCATGGGCGGCAGATCTAAAGAAGGATGGCATAAAGCTTGACGAGATTGGCATTCGTGACGAAGAAGCGAGGATCAAGTTCAAGATAGGAGTTGCAGTCGTAGCTTCTGACGAACAGTACGCCTTGATGGAGTCTGGCCAGCTTAAGATCGTTAAAGATGAGTCTACCGGTCTCGAAGTTGTCGCCATCCAAGCTCCTGATGATCTTGTCAAATCAGCCTACAAAGAACAGAGCGAACAACTCAAACACAAACTGGGTCAGCTCGAGCCCCTTGGAAAGCTCATATGCAAGACCTGGGTTGCTGAGGACTGCGATGAGTGGGACCTACCCAAGGATAAATATCCTGACGGTAAGCCTCATAGGGTCAGTGAAGCTAAGCAGTACGAGTTCTGGGTTGAAGAGAGCGTGCTTGGTAAGTGCTTCGTAAGCATGAAGATGGACGCCAGGGTCCTCACACTTGCTGGTGGCATGATGATCCTCGACGAGGTCAGGGAGACGATGTGTAGTTTCTTCGCTTGGACTCCGAATGAGTTGTGGATGGAGAGAAAGCCGAAGGAGGTGAGGTGGTTGAAGAAGGGCCTGGGACTGGATGACGATGAGGAAGAAGCGGAAGTCGACGGAGGGAGGAGGAAGGATAGGGATAGGGCTGGAAACGATGAGTTTGATGATGAGTAGGGGTGATGGTGCAACGTTTCAAGGCGACGAAACCGTGGTCAAGATACTTATCCGATGTCTTCTGTTGCAGATGATATCGGATGTCTTTCAGCGTCAAGCTTGATGATCACTGCATTTTAACTCCATAGAGACAAAGTTAAACTGCAAGTTCTCCTCCATAGTTTACATCGCAGATCAGGGGTGCGCTTACCCTAGTATGGCTTAGTGCCCGAAAGCAATGAGATCCACAAGCTGAAGATGATCCACAGCCAAACACCTCACGAACCATGCTTCAGTGAGACATCGAAATCCAAAATGGGCTAACTTGTTCTCATGGTACACTATGTACCTCCCCCAGGATTTATCCACCCGCGACCGTCCAACGCCCTGTCCGCTCGGGAAGCTATTGTTGGCTCGAAGCTAGGCAATTACCGCACCATGGCATCAAGACGTGCCGCGTTGCTCAGAATCGTCCTCCCGCTCTTGACAACCAACGAGCGTTGGGAACTGAAGGATAGCGCGCTGGACGATGACGCTTCCTCCGCTTATGCCAATGGCCCGCTGTTCGTTCCCGATCATCAATGTCTTGGTATGCTCGGCGCCAATACAACAAACTGCCTGGATCCGGCTTGTCGTTATCTTTTACAGCAATTTAGGATGGGCTCACGTATGGCAAGACAGTTGACCGGAGTATGACAAACAGGACCACCTTACTGGTAATTGCAGTGCGATCACGAGGGTACTTGCTTCCCAATTCAGATTGATTGATTGCATAGCGGGCAGGGACACGAGTAATCCGCCCGCTTGCCAGCCAAGCCCAAGCATCTTGTCTTCTTAGCGGAGGACACAAGTAAAACAATGCCGCCAGCACCCTTCGCTTTTCTTAGCGGTGTCTGGCGCCGCCCTTCCTTCCACTCCGCCATCCTACTTCAACTATGCTCCTCCGCCCCCGTCATCCTAGACGTAGCGCGACTTTTTCATCATGAACGTTGAGCGGAGCGTTTTCTCCTGGGCCCAGACTAAATAGACGATCAGACGATCAGACCCAGGCGGAACGGAGTAATTTGCCAGGATGAGCGCCTCCTCCACCCTGGCTATCCTGGGGGAACGCTTTGTGGACTTGCCGAAACAGGTGGCTGGTGGATCTTGTGAGTGATGTCTTTTCAAATCTTCTAGATTACTTTTTGCTCACATCGCACTAGCACATTCCGTTCTCAACCCATACATCTACGACCCTTCAATCCCACTGGCCGTCATCGGCGCCATCATCTTCTCACTGATCTTTTCACTGTCCATCTACCAGTATCTCCGCCACCGATCATGGTTCTTCTGGGCTGCCATCGTCGGCGTAATCATGCTGGCACTCGGCCACATCTGCCGTCTCGTCTCCGCCCTAGATGAGAACAAGAATCTTCCGTTCCTCATCTCCTGGATCATGATTCTCCTCGCACCATCCTTCTTGGCTGCTGCGTGCTATACAGCCTTCAGCAGAGTCGTCTGGTTCTCATGCCCTACGCATGGTCTCAAGTTCAAAGTGCTATGGTGTTTCCCCCGCTGGATCACACCAACATTTGTCGTCTTCGACCTCTTATCCTTCCTCATCCAACTCGTCGGAGCCAGCCAGATCTCGCGCCAATACGCCAACGACGCATCTCCATCACGCTCCATCGAGTCCTCAGAGCGCAAAGCCCTACCCGGCCGCGTGATCCTGATCCTCGGGCTCGTCATGCAGATGACATGTTTCGTATCCTTCAGCATCATCTCCGTGCGCTACTTCTACATCAGCCGACACTGGCGCGCCTTCGACCTCGGCGACCTAAAGCTCTGGCGCAAGCTCTCCTACACCATCAACGTATCCTCCATCCTCATCGCCCTCCGCGCTATCTACCGCACCATGGAGATTCCCCATGATAAAAACTACGGCCTCAAGTACCTCCAGAGCCACGAG
Source organism: Dothidotthia symphoricarpi CBS 119687 (assembly GCF_010015815.1). Classification (NCBI taxonomy): domain Eukaryota; kingdom Fungi; phylum Ascomycota; class Dothideomycetes; order Pleosporales; family Dothidotthiaceae; genus Dothidotthia; species Dothidotthia symphoricarpi. Next base: position 905,471 of record NW_022985017.1, on the reverse strand, counting down.
TGGTGCTTCTGGGTCTTCGACGCACTTCCCATTCTCACCGTCTTGGTCGTCTTTGCCGCGTGGCATCCTGGCCATTACCTGCCCAGGAGCTACACTGGACTTGCGCTTGATAAGGGCCGCGCTGTGAAGGAGAAGGATGAGATTACCTCGATGATTGGGACGGGCGCGCAGGATGTGGAGATTAGAGATTTCAAGCCTGGAGATTTTCAGGGCGGGAGTATCGATGCTAGAGTGTGAATAACTGGATGATGATGTTGGTGATGGAGTGTGATTATACGTGGCGATTTGCGCTTTTTTGTCTTGTTTGTTTGTTGATACCATTGCATTTAGCGGGCTGGGCGTCTTTTTTTTAAAGGAGGGTCGGGATACTCACGTCAATTCTGTCATGCATGCTGATATGATACGAATTCTACCGCTGTATCACAATCTCGAATATTGTCCCGATTGCCTGCCACTATGTTCCACCACAGACGGCGTACCATACGTTCTCGACTTGCAGCTAGTCTCACGCAGCACAAAGTCGATATCGTGCAAATAAACAGCGTCTCCATCATCGAAAGTCTACTTGACAAGAATCAAGATTTACAAGCCCACCTCCAAGTACACTGATGCATGTATATACCAACAGATTGATATGCTAGGTAGTCAAAACGACCATTACAAGCAATCTACACACAAAGCCGTCCATCCATCCATCCATCTACCAAGCGCACCAGGTCTCTGACCGAAAGAAAAAAGTGGGGGGAAGGGGGTGGGGGTATAGTGAAGTAAGCTCTTCGCAACAAAAGAGAGAAAAGAGATGTTGAATTACAAAATAGTGCTCTAACAAACCAATGCTCAAAAATTCAAAACAAACACAAGAAAAGAGGGGGTATATCGTCCATCGGTCCATCAGTCCATCGGTCCATCCAACCATCACCTTCAAAAAGCGCTTTTCGCAGATCCATCTCACTCTCACTCTCTCGCTCTCACCCCAAACAGCCCCTCCAAAAAAGAAAAAAAAGAAGACACACCTTCCTCCCACCTACGCGCCCGCATTCCGCAGTCTCTCCATCGTCCTCCGCTTCGCCACCGTACGCAAATCCCCACTACTCTTCTGCCCGGTAATCGCCGTCCAATCCTCCCAATCACTCGCCATTTCCGTGAGCACATTACCCATAACATTCGCCGACGCCATAAGCCCATGCTGCTCGCCCTCCAGAATCCGAACCTCACATTTGCGCATCAACTTGCCGAGCCAGCGGACATTATCAGCAGGGACGCGGGAGTCCTTGCTGCCATGGTGGATGACGACGGGGCGGTTGATGTCCTCGTAGCGGAAGCCGATAGGTTGCTTTGTTTCGAGGCAGACGATGAGGTCGGTGGCTGGGTTTGCGTTTGCGGTTGCGCGGTCCCAGATGGCGAAGGTGAGGCGCTCGTCGAAGGCGCGTTGGCGGTCTTGCTCTGCGAGGGAGAGGGCTTCGCGCGCTTCGTCGAAGGTGGCGCATGTTGGGCTTGCGGCGGCGAGGGAGAGGGATGTGGCGTTTGGGAGGACTTGGTCCATGAGGAGCATTGAGTTTCGCTGCGTGTCTTTTAGGGAGGGGCGCTGGGGAGGGGCTTGTGCTGGGACTGCTTGGGGGCCGATGGGGCGACGCTTTATCTTGGAGGAGTTCTTGGGTCCTGTGCGTTGGAGGCTGGCGCTTGTGGAGCTGAGGAAGGTGGAGTTGGCGATTTTGAGGAGCGAGGGAGGGAGCGTTCGGAGGAAGCGTTGGGAGCGGGGGAGTTGTTGCGTTGGGGGTGAGTCCTGGCTCATGCCAATGGGCGCCATTTGGGATGGGGGAATCCAGGGTGCTAGTAGGTGCACTCGTCCACGAATATGCTGGGGCATTCGCAACGAAGTAGCCAGAGCATATACCGCGCCTGCCGAGTGCGCGAGTAGAGAGAACTTGGTGATCTTCAAAGCCTGGCAAATCACAAGGACATCATCTAGAGAGCGTCAGTTGGTCGTCTGTGGAATGTTCAGTGCTTGCTACTCACCAGGCCAGCTGAGGGGAGTGCCATTGGGATCTGCTTGACTTCCTCCAATACCAGGACGCTCTGGTGTAATAAGGCGCAACTTCAACGTGAAAGCAAGCTGGTCGTAAAAAGCCATGACGAATCTCGTCAAACCCATACCTACACAGACAAAAATAGCGAACCCCTCAGGATCTCCAACTTCCGAAAACGAGATGATCCTCCCAGTTTGCGGATGTCGAATCTTCTGTGACAGACGCGGCGCATTGAGAAATTTATTCACGTCAATGTCAACGGAGTCAATGCTGTCAGGGCGCTCTTGAGGGGCCGGACGTGAAGGTTTCTGGACAGGCGCTACTGCTTCCTGTGCATCAATCCTACCATTGTGCTCCTTTTCCACTTTTGCCGGTAAATCTGGATGCGACCACCGCTGTTTCTTTAGCCCACGGCGCTGCTGGAGCTGTACGACGTTCGATGCTGACAAGCTGGCATTGAGCGTCTGGGGCCGGGATGATATGTCTTCACTGGTAGAACGGAGCGACGGAAGTCTTTCGCTAGCAGTGTCACTGGTGATACTTGAGGAGTGTCTGTGTCGAGTAGGTGCACCTATAGACGTCGCAATATTCACTTTGCGCCCAACTGCTGACCTCCCACCGACTGCGACAAACGAATTGGATCGTTGCATTGTACCACGACTGGAGATCGTATTCCTAGTTGAGCCCATGCTGATGCTTGGGGGTGCAGGCGAAATCGGACGAAGAGACTCTGCGCGATGAGATTCTGCGCGATAAGACTCTGCGCGGTACGACTCGACGACAGGAGACGAGGGTGCTGATCCTGCAAGGCTTTGGAGAGCGAGAGTATAGTTGATGGGAAGCGAATTGAAATCGTCGCCATCGTTCACCGTCAGGCTCCTATGCCGCGCATGGCGCCATGACGATTTCTGGTCCAGGGCTTGGGGCTCCACGCTGCGAGTGCCTTTTCTGTCTGGCGGCGAGTCGGTCATTGCTCTCCCCGTATTAATTCCAAGAATCTTGTGTGCTTTGGTGGAGCTCTGCACTCGCGGTTCTGAGGCGCTCGAGTTGGTCGAGGTGGGCGAGCAGTCCGGGCTGGAAGAGGCTGGGACGTGGGTTACATAACTAGACGCCTCTGCGTTGCTGTCTTCTGGGAGCTTCCCAGCTAGCTTGTCCCTGAGCAACTTTTGTTGCCGCAGCTGCCGAATTCTCTTGGCGACATCGCTTTCCTCCTGCTCCAGCTCCTCGAGGATCTTCTCTTTCATGACCGACTCGGAATCCATCGTATCGCTCTCTTGTCGAAGTGGAGGTCGAGGTGGGGCAGTGGCGGTGTTGTGTCGCTCGCGCTCGCGCTCACTGCGCTTGCTAGCCTGGCTCTTTTTGCCCTTCTTAGTAGGACTCCCAGAATGATGCAGGGACGAGCGGCGGGCGGGGATCAGGCCTTTTTCGGCCGGACTCTCGCCGCCGGGGCCGTCGACCAGATTGATGCGGATGCGGCGCGGGCTGTCGCCCCTGCTCGGATACCACTGGGCGAGTCTGGAGGGCTCGGCAAGCGGCGGCAGTGGGTCCTCCTTAGCGTGGGGCTCTTCCTTGATCGTGTCCTCGTAGGGGAACAGGTGCGCCGTCTTGCGCGGGGACGTGGGCGAGGCGAGGTCGTCGGGCGGGTGGGCAGAGGCGCGCTTGCGGTCCGTCTCCTTCTGCTTGAGCTGCTCACGTGAGCTCATGTACATCAGGCTGCGGCCCTTGAGGCTGCGCTTGCTCTCGGCCGACGACCGGTTGCTGCCGGCGGAGGGCTGGCGCTGTATGCCCGCCTCAACGCTGACGTTGCCGATGCTGCAGGCGGAGCGGTTCGAGTGGGCGGAGTGGATGGACGCGGAGCTGCTGGCGCTGCGCTTGATGTAGCTGGTGAGCGAGTGGGGCCGCTCCGTCTTCCTGGGCGCGGTGAGGGCCGACCTGCCCGAGGGCGGCTTCGAGGTGCGCACGACGGGCGGCTCGCAGGCGTCGTCGTCGTCGTCGTCGCCGTCGTCGGGGTAGCGCTGGTTCTGCTCTCTCAGGGCGTCGTACAGGGCCGTGTGGTCGGGCGCAGGCCCATGGTGGCCCGGGTGCGAGGGGAAGCGCGAGAAGGTGTGCAGGCCGGGGCTCGCGGGCAGCGACACACTCGTGCTGTTGCCGTAGCCGACGGCCAGATTCTCAAAGTGATTGTGGGCGGGCAGGGCAATGGCCGACAGCTGGTCGATGAGTGACGAGATGACCTCGGGCGAGGCGGCCTGGGTGCGGGCATATGTCGACGGCGGCCTCTTGGGGCTCTTGATGGGCGCTGGTAGCGAGCTGCGCTTCCGTAATCGCGTCGTCGCAGCGCCCGGCGAGGTGCCACGGTCGGCGGGCACGTAGCTTGCCCATGCCTGCGCTTCCTGCGCTGTCGGGACGTCCATGGTGAAGCTGCCCGTCAACCATCAGTGCCCGGCGGGAGACGTCGAGCGTCAGGGAGACAGCGGCTAGTCGCGTAGGCAAGAGATCCGCCCGTCGTTAATCAATCGCTCGTCCCATAGGGGGGGGCCGCAGCCCTGTCAAATGCACTGTCAGGGATGGCGCAAGCGAGAATATGTCCTGCTAACCGGGAGTGGCAAGCCTCTGCAGATCAGCGCGCACACCTAAAGACGAGCATGAAGATGGACGGTTCTCATTCGCGGTCGCTATGTAATAAGAAGACACACACAGAACAACTCGTCTTCACTTGCCATCTGCATGTGCCAAGCCTATTCGCAATCTCTCAGCATTCATCTCCGTCTTGGGTCCTGTCTTGTCTGACCACCACTATGCGGCACACCCCAGCTGCCGGCTACCGAGAGCCCTGCAGCAAGAAATACGGTACGAACTGCACGGACTGCAGACGAGCGGCTCCTCAAGCAGATCTCCAGGATGCCTCATCACGACGATGGCATCTCATCCTCGTCGAGTTGGGCGTCTTGAAGGGTCTTCATTGTCGTTTCCATCGTTCCGACGCATGACACTCGCTTAGATCTCCCGACCGGAGATTTTGACAGCTGTCCAATCAGCTGGTAGAGGCGTGAATCTAGCCAGGATGCTGTTCAGCCTCGTCCTTTTCCACTTGCACCTCATTAGAATTGAGAGTTCGGCGAGAAATCACGGGAGCATCGATACCTCGAGCTCGCATAGCATGGCTGTCAGGCACGACGTCCGCCAAGCGCTGCTCTTGGCTCCGCAGGTTGTTTCGCAGTGTTGAGAAGTTGCATTACATTTTAATATCGATGGACCCTTTTTCAACTTAAGACCCTTGCAGACGATCCCTCATAATCTCTTTTTCTCAATCGTCATGTCTCATTGCGCAATTTGTATTTCCATCTTCTCTTCAGCGCTACATTCTCCACGCATGTTTTGGTCGCTTTTGGAAGTACAAGGTTGACCATGGAATTGACATTCTAAAGACTAATAATTTGGTATCTGGCTAAATTGACAGGTAGCACACACACACACATCCAGCCAGCCTCTAAATGACCTAAGCTCTACCAGGAGGAAGCAGATGATCTGTATCTCAGCCTGGTACTTCAGTACGCTACTCAATTGGCACACCTGCTAACCATCGACCACCAAAAAAAGCCGCTAAACCGACTTATATATCACAGACGACTACCAAACAAATACTCACCGTCGCATCAAGTCAGAACCACTTTCGTACTCCCCGCGGCCCCAAAACAGCAATCAAGAATAATCCAGATTCCGCACTACGTCATACCCTATCGCAACACCAAACGCCCATCACCACTCCAAACCCTCAAAAGCAAAGACGCCCCACAACCCCCCTCCATCACGCACCTCATCGCGGAAACACCTAGCCACCCCTAAAAATGTCTCTCTCCGCCCTCCTAGCCCCCATCTCCCTCCCCCTAGCCTCCATCCTCGCAATCCCCATATTCAGCTCCTGGTCCAGCACGCTAAACCTCCTCTTCCTCTCCCTAACCTGGACAACAATCGCCGCCAGCTACTCGCCGCTGCAGTTAGAATTCTTCGCGCCCCTAGTCCTCCGCCTAACACTATACGTCATTCCCTCGCTACTATGCCTAGCCTTCGACACAGCGATGCCGAGCCTCGCGCTGGAGATCAAGACGCACGGCTTGCCGCAGCGGAATGCGAATAAAGGCGGCATCAGGACGGTGGCGCTGTGGAGTTTTGTCAATGTGCTGCTGGGCGTGGGCGTGCAGGCGGGTGTGGAGTGGGGTGTTACGTCTGGGCTTGGGATGAGGAGTTTGCTTGTTATCAAGGGGAGTCGGTGGACGTTTAATCATTTGCCGAATCCGTGGATGGTGGGGAAACATGCTGTTGTTGCGCTTTTGGCGCGGAATGTACGTCCCCCTAGAATCATTATGTGAGGATCGAGCTGATGTGGTGTAGATCCTGCAGTACTATATCCACACGCATGTCCTGCACGCGCCGACGCCAAATACCCTCTCGCGCTGGCATAAGTCCTGGCACCATAGTATCCGCACGCCTTACTCCCTCGCGGCAAACTACGATCACCCCGTCTGTCACTTGCTGCACCGCTTCCTGCCCCTCTACCTTCCCGCCATAGCACTCCGCATGCACATCCTGACCTACCTGGCGCTGACGGCGCTCTTCAGTCTCGAGGAGACGCTGGTGTATTCTGGGTACAGCGTATTACCGTCGACCATCATGCTACGAGGCATGGCGCGCCGCACAGATGCGCATATGATGAGCGAGGGACAGGGGAACTTTGGACCTACGGGTGTGTTGGACTGGTGGCACGGGACGACCTTGGGGAAGGATGTCATTGAGGATTTAAGGGTTGAGGCCGAGAAGCATGATGTGAAGGATAGGGCAGGGAGTACAGTGAGTGGCGTGGCAGGGAAGATCAAGGATAGAGTTGGAAATGGGAGTGGAAGGGGAAAGAAGTAGACTGGTAAACGCATTGAACAGAACATCGCACGAGATTAGAGGGTAGATATCGTTATTGGTGGATGAGATGAGTATCTGACGTCAGGACTAGCGTTGGCGTTCTTAGGGTTGGTGGTTTGATGGTTCGGTACACGGATCGCATGTCTAATGTTCTGACACCCAAAGAAATACAAGTCGTCTTAGCTTCCGTGGTTGAGTTTGGCCACGGTCCATCGGAGAGTTGAAGACTTGCTTGTTATTCTATATTCATGCATCAGTATTTGGTACCACCCGCTTATGCTCCATAAAACGCCCAAGTGTGACATCACGGAAGCCAAAGCCAGCAGTTCACTTTTGGACCGTTTCGGATTCGCGTGCTCGTTACAAGTCTTTTAGAAAATGCAAATCGGACCTTCTGTGAAAAAAAGGTTGGCTGCCGTGCCGTCGCGGTTGTGATTCCCTGCTGTACGGCCGCAGCATGTCCATGTCATCTGTCACCCCATGCACTGAACGCCAAATGCCCCCGCCATCGACCCCACGTTTAGAAGACCATCTGGTGTGGCCTGTCTGAGCTGCGAAGGCTGAAGCTGGCGCCGAGGTAGTCGGCAAGGTGAGCCTCCTTCTTGATGGTGGCCAAGAGAGCCTTGTCGACAGCCTTCTGGTCCTCCACACGGTCCTTGGCGGTCTCCTTCTTCTGTGGCAATTGTCAGTACTGCTTCGCGACGCTGCTGCCAGATGCACTGACCTCAGGCTTCTCGCCCTGCTTGAAGAAAGAGTCCTCTCCAGGCTTGCGGGAGGCCTTGTCCTTGGTGAAGTAGCCGTCTTCGCTGGCCTTCTTCAGGACATCCTCGTCTACACCCTCGACGTTCACCTTGGTCGAAGTAGCAATGACGTATCGGGCGTTTACTCGTCGCAGAGGAACGCCGTTGACTTTGAAAGGACCGGTGACGAGGAGCACGCCCTGGGGGAGGTGCTTGAGGAGGACGACACGCTTGCCGCGGAAACGACCAGCGAGGAGGATAACGACGGATCCGGGCTCGAGGGATGCACGGGGCTTCGCCGGGCGGAGAGTCTTACGGGTCTTGGGTCGCAGTTAGTGGGAGCTCCAATTGATGCGTCTTCGGCCAGGGACATCATTCTCGGTCGCTGCACCGTCTTTGACAGGCGTGGAGTCAACCACAGCTCCGTCGTCTTCCTCTTCCATGACCCATCCTCGCTGTCGCAAATGAACGTACCTTCTTGGGGACGGCGACGTCCGTAGCAGGGTAGTACTTGCTCGCCTTCTGCGACGCATGCGGTATTGACCGCTCGCCCTTGGAGAACTTCTGGGTCGTGGGTTTGGTGTCCGCCATTTCGATTCGCTGTTGTCGTCAGTTGCCCTGGAGTTGTCTTCGTCAAAAGCACCGATATTGACTTGTGTGGGAGCCCGGCCTTAGCGCGGCATCCAGCCAAGCCGGACATCGGCTCATCTGTTTATCCGGTCCTATCACCACAGCCATCGCGACAGATTTTGGTCAAGGAAGAAAGCGTATTGGAAGGTATTGTTGTTTGTGCAGACCGAAAGTGGACGAGTTCTTGAGGAATATATATGCGACCATAAAGCAGTCAACGACTTATCTTCTCTCATACACCGCGCTCTACCGACCCGACTACCTGTTCAACAAGCACTCCATGTTAAGTCTGACAGAGGATGTAAGTGTAATACAGATGATATTTATAATATATGGTAAGATTGTTTGCAAAGCCGCACCAAAGTCCAGGATCACTCTTAGGAAAGGAATAATTTTGACATCAACTACAGCCCTCACCATCCCGTCCTTAGTGAGTTTCTGTCCATTCGTATACAGCGACCAGCGCAACGAGCCACCCATGCATCAGCTCTTTTTTCGTCAAGATTTTCTCAATGAGTTTTCGGTCCTGTGTTAGGTCTGGTGAGGCGCCGTCAAGCTTCTGTACTCTTTGCATCACAAATTGTGTCTCCTCAATCCTGTGTTTCCTCTTCTCGGTCATACGCTTCGTCCTGATGTAGATGATACACCGTCCACCTTGTGTGCTTATTGTACCATGCGCTTCGCCTCTGCGATACTCTTTGTGAGGTCTCCTGGCTCGGAGGGCGCGGGTCGTTAACCTTGATCACTGCAATCATAGTCTCCTCACTGCCTTCAGTTTCGCTTTTCTCGACGGATTGCTGAGTACGAAGAGACGACCCAAAAGAATTACTATTTAGTTGTCACATTACTGGTTAGATCAAGGTCTGAAATCGTATTGTTTGTTGTTCATATTGTGACTGCTAAAAAACTTGAAAAGCCTCAAAGGAGAAAGGCAGTGGGCGACGCTTGTGAGAGCTTGGCGGCTAGGTAGTTGCCCTGTGCTGATGTTACGTGATCCCGCATCAACACCATTCGAACAAGCTCCACAAGCTACTCTTGCCTCCTACCACACACAACAAACATGTCGATTCAGCCGCTGATCACTTTCAAGGCGGGCCAGTGCGAGCTTACCGTATGCAATTCTCGAATGCATGGTACAGCAACCAAGCTGACCTCTACAGGCTAAGAACGGTACTCAGCAGACGGTTAAACCTATCAGGACGCCCGGATATGTCTACCTCTACCAGGGCGAAGATGGTCTGTTTGCGACATGACATGTCTCTTACCCCGCTCACACGTACCAGAGTTCGTCCACTTCTGCTGGCGACCCCGCGAAGCGTCCCTCGAGGAATCGGAGCTAGACCTCATCATGATCCCTGGTGATGGCGCCTTCCAACCCTACACCGGCAAAGACTCCGTCGAAGACTCCGAGAACGTGCAGTCGCCTACCGATGGTCGTATCTTCGTCCTCAAGTTCACCTCCAGTTCACAGCGCTACCTCTTCTGGTTACAATCCAAGTCGCAGCACCCGAGAGGCGACGCGAGCTGGTTCAGCGAGCGCGACCAGAAAGTCGGACAAATTGTGGATCTGCTGCTGAGTGGAGAAGAGATCGATGTCCAGGGCGAGCTCGCAAGCGTCCAGAACCCTGCTTCTGGTGGCGACGATGATGACGAGATGATGGAGGATGCAGATGATTCGACTAGCCGAGATCGCAGTAGCAGTACCGGAGGTGCGGGGGCTGGTGCCACAGGCGGTGACATCAGAGAAGAGGGCGCAGGGTCACGAGAAGGCGGCGCTGATGGAGGTCGAGCGTAGGTTCTGTTTATTTGTATCACAACGGCGTCGTGGCGCGGTCAACATTCTAGGAAGAGCCCAGGTGGCTACAGATGATGATTATGCGAGCTCACCAAGGCACCACGACATGTATTATCACGGTAGGCGTTTGGGAGCAGAGATGTATCAGACTGACACAGGGGCGTAAGCCGCGCATTGTAACATTAGACAAAAAAACGTTTCCATTTCAAACCACCCACTCGCCACGCCACGGCGCCTAATTTTTGCGTTGTCTTTTTTCTCTTTATCATTCACGCGGTCTCTGAACGCATGGCTGACCCTCGAGCAGAGCGGCAGACACGGATGTCTCCTCCATCGTGCAGAACTTCATGAACTCCCTGAAGGGCAGTGGTGGTAGCGGCAGTGGTGGCGACAGCGGGAGTTCTCAATCTAGAGGCGAATTCGCAACTCTTCTCGACCTGTTATGGCCTACACACACGCTACCGACCATCGAAAAAGCCCCGGACTCCATCATCGATGCCCTCTGCGCACAATTACCTACAACGCCCTTCCTCATCGAAGCTGAAGTCGAAGACATCGACCAGATTGACCCCAACTCCGAAACCGCGCAGATGGCTATGCAGACGCTGGATCAAGACCAAAAACGAGAAGTGTTGAAAAACATCCTTCGCGCACCGCAGTTGCGTGCGGCGCTCGGGAGTCTGACGGAAGCGCTACAGACAGGTGCTCTGCCGACTGTTAGCCAGGGGCTCCAGATCGATGTTGCCAATGGTGGATACATGAGGGGTGGGGGCATGCCGTTGGGCGGTGGGGAGGCAATCAAAGCGTTTTTGGAGGGCGTCAAGAAGACTGCAGAGAAGGAGAAGAAAGGGGATGATGAGATGGACATGAGCTGAACGGTGATCCAAAAGAGCGGGATGAAACGCATGATATGATATCTGCCTATTATATGCATGAGTGGTACACTAGTTGAGTGTACATAACGAAGCAGATGCATAATGAAAAGGTCAACGTACATTCATTCAACCATTCTCTTATCACATCTTGTTGTCATGGTCTTCATCAATCTGCCGCCATCAAGCTGTCGCTTGGTCCATCAATCGCGACACATTCACTTCATCAAAATCTCCAATCCAGGTCGTCCTCCCCTCTGAGTTCATCCACCCACGAATCAACCACCACCCCTACACCCCTCAAGTCGACCACGCAACCACATCCCCCTTCCCAGCCCTCACAACAATCCCAACCTCTCCCTCACCCCCTCAATCCCACTTAACCTCTCCAAATCCTCCATCCCATCCATCGGATGCCCATGCCGATAATTATCCATCCACGCACTCCGCATACCCTCCCACTCAGGCTGCATATAGCAGCCCAGGCACGGGAACCGCGACCGCGGAAGGAAGCGCGGGGGAAACACGTAGGGGCAGAAATTCGGCACTGGTGTGACGGGGCTAGGTGGTTGGTTAGAGAAGGCGGTTGGTGAAGTGGGACCTGATGTTGAGGGGGAGGAGGATGTCGAGTAACGAGATGGCAGGGTATGTTGGCTGTTCATGTTCGTGTTTGTCGTGGAGAAGGTAGGTGAAAGAGCGTGTTGGCTCGGGATGTTGAATCGGAATGCTGGGGCGCGCGGCTCGTTGGGCGTGGCTGCGCTTGGGTTGACGGTACGTAGGGGGGAGCGCTGCGCTGGCGAGTTGGTCCCGACATTTTGCTTTGCTGATGGCGCGATTGATGAAACGACGGAGTTTGAGCGTGAGATGGTTGCTGGGCTGGCGGTGTCTTGTGCGTGTGGGCAGGGTGTTGTGCATATGTCTTTTGAGTGGCCGCAGGCGTAGACTTGGATGAGTTCGTTGCACATGACTGATCGGGCTGTTGCGTCCGGCGTTTTGGTGGTGTTGTGCGTGCGATGAGATTTGGTGATATAGGAAAAGGTGGGGCGAGGGAGAGGAGATGTGGTGGTGAAAGAGACGTCTTGAAACAATGCTCATTGAAGACAACAATAGTGAATCAGCCACGCTGTTCGCGACACATCAAGCCAGTGATTGACGTAGAGTGCATGATCATGATCGTCTGCTTGCCTACCTTACTTTTTGTTTGCTTTCCATTCTCGAGTAAACGACCAAAACAGGTGGAACAGAGCAAACGGACATCGAGAGACACAGAGTTGAAGGGTTCAGAACCTTTTTGGTTCTAACCTTGATTGTGTATTACACACAGTAGAACAGAATATGGCCAGTCATCCGCGCAGCTTTTCCCATGCTACGAAACTACCGCCGTCAACTCCTAACCACCAAATACCTGGGGTTGTAAGACAATCCAAGCTCGATACGTTCTCTAATAACTCCTTCCGAACAGTACCCATGCCTTAGCGGGAGTAGTGCAGTCAGGATTGATGCACTTTGTGTTGCCATCAATGCCCTCAGGCTGTTCAAAGGGAATACACAAGCTCTTGGCTCCCATGGCAGGGGCTTGCTTGTCTTCTGCGACACCATCGCCCAACGCCTTCTTCGCGCTCTTATCTTTGACCTCGTCTTCGCACTTGTCACCTTCGCAGTGAGGGACGAGGACAACATTCTTGCCATTCAGGGTAGGAACGAAGTCGTCCCAGTTAGTGAGTTGCACACGGTGCTGCTTGTATTTCTTATTGGCACGGTCGAACATATCTTTCTGGATCTTCTCCAAAAGTTGGGGGATCTCTTGCTTGAGGTCGTCAACACTGATAGTTCCACGAGCGGCGTCCTTGTCGTCGATGTCACGGCGCGATGTAGTGACAACACCCTTCTCAGCATCCTTGGGACCAAACTCAAGGCGTAGAGGAATACCCTTGAGCTCCCAGTCGTTGAACTTCCAGCCAGGAGAGTAGCCTTCCCGATAGTCGGTCTCCACACGTACTCCTACTTCAAGCAAGTCGTCCGAAATCTTCTTGACTTTGCTGTACAGATCCTCCTTGGCCTCAGCAGACATCCTGTCATCTTGTTAGCTCTAGAAATTTTCACATGGAACTTTCATCTTACTTTGCGGTTACTCCGACCGGAATGAGAATGACCTGAACTTCAGCGACTCTAGGAGGAATGACCAGACCCCGGTTGTCTCCGTGTGTCAGGATCATGACACCAATGGATCGCGTGGTAAGACCCCATGAGTTCTGCCAGACGTGAACATGCTCTGATTTGCCGGCCTCCTTTGCAGTGGGATCCTCGACAGTGATGTTGAACATTTTCGAGAAATGCTGCCCAAGCATATGAGATGTAGCCGCCTGAATTCCTCGACCGGTGGCAGGGATGAAGCCCTCGATCGTCGTAGTGTAATCTGCTCCAGGGAATTTCTCGTTGACGGTCTTCGTACCCTTAACAACGGGGACAGCAAGCAGATCTTGGTATACTTGAGAGTACCATTCCAGAATTTGTAAGACTTCCTCGTCGGCTTCCTTCTTGGTAAGATGGGCGGTGTGACCTTCCTGCCACAAGAACTCGCGAGATCTGATGAAGGGCATGGGGTCTACACAAATGTCAAACAAGATCTGGCAACAGTACAATCCATGAGCTTACGCTTGAACTCCCATCGAACAACGTTGTTCCACTGGTTCAATTTCAGGGGCAGATCGCGATGTGACTGGATCTTGCGGGCGAAGTAAGGGTACATGGCAGTCTCAGATGTGGGGCGCACCGCGACGGGCTTCTCCAAATCAGACTTTCCACCTTTGGTCACCCATGCGACTTCAGCAGCAAACCCCTCGACGTGCTCCTTCTCTCGCTCCAGGTTATCTGCGCTGATGAAGATGGGAAAGTACGCGTTGCGGACCTTGAGAGTCTTGATCTGAGAGTCGAACCATGCTTTGATCTGTTCCCAGATGGCGTACGAAGAGGGCTCGAGGATATAGCTGGCTGCACTTTAGCAAGAGTGATGTAAACGGCTTGGTTTGGCTTACCAGCCGGCGACCTAGGGAAATGTTTAGTCAAATGCATCGTGAAAGCATCGAGATTGGCTTACGTCGTAGTATGAGATCATCTGCCCCTTGGTGATGACTTGCTGATACCATTCTCCCAAATCAGCCTCTTTCGCAACATCGATACCAATCAGAGCAGCTCCCTCGATCTAAGTTCGTGTCAACATCCTGCCCAACTCTCATCTACCCCGTATGTCTGACCTTCTTCTTTTGTTGCTGCGGCTTCTTTTCCTTGGGAGCCTTTTTGGGGGCGCCGTCCTTCTTGCTCTTCTGCGTCTCGGATATCTTGAGATCCTTCATTTTCCCGTCGGCGGCGGAGGCTTCAGCCATGGTGAAAGTGATGCCAAAAGCAAATACACAGATGTACTTTAGATAACTGAGAGCTAATGTTAGTGCGCAAACCAAGAACAGTTTGAGAATAGTTTGAATCGTAAATGCGTCCTTCTCGTGTGACAAAGCGTTGTGTTCCTTCAACACGAAAATAGTTTCGCGAACGAGGTTTGAGATAGCCATCTTGGAGACATTTGGTGGGGTAGCGGGGTAGGGGAGAGGGGCATATTTACCTGCGATTGAGGAGTCAGTGGGCTGAGTCAAAGTTGATGTGGTGTCACCAAGAGGGCGGTGCAGCGTACCTGGTAATCAGCGAAGGGCGGTGGCTGTATCGGGCACAAAGTAAACAGTCACAGAGCTTCGAATAGTGTTGCTGGTGGGGCCGAGTCATTCGCAGCAAGGGTCGCATTTTAGCGCCGTCACGTCGGAGCTGGTGCTTCCGTTCGCCGGCGTACTCTGAATTTCTGCGAAGAAACACGCCCAAACACAGCAATAAACAGCTACACCACGACGACATGGCAGGCATCTTCGAGCAGTCGCGCAACGGCGGAACTCTGTGTAAGCTCCCCCAGCTGGAACGCGAGACACACGCTAACGGGCTGCAGTCCTTGGCGGAAACAAAATCAGCGGGCAGGACATCCGCGACCAGAACGTCCTCGCGACACAGGCAATCGCCAATGTGATCAAGTCGTCGTTCGGGCCCTCGGGCCTGGACAAGATGATGGTGGACGACATCGGTGACGTTACCGTAACCAACGACGGCGCGACTATTCTCAGTCTGCTCGACATCGAACACCCCGCAGGCAAAATTCTCGTCGATTTGGCACAGCAACAGGACAAGGAGGTCGGAGACGGCACAACATCGGTTGTCATAATAGCAGCTGAGCTGTTGCGAAGGGCAAACGAACTTATGAAGAACAAGATTCACCCCACTACCATCATCACAGGCTACAGGCTGGCACTGAGGGAGGCGGTCAAGTACATGAACGAGAACATCAGCACAAAGGTTGACACCTTGGGTCGCGAGTCCCTGATCAACATTGCCAAGACGTCCATGTCTAGCAAGATCATCGGGTCCGACTCTGACTTCTTCGCCAACATGGTCGTAGATGGCATGTTGGCCGTCAAGGCGGCCAACAACAAGAACGAAGTCAAGTACCCGGTCAAAGCAGTCAACATCCTCAAGGCACACGGTCAGAGCGTAACTCAGTCAATGTTGGTCAAGGGATACGCCCTGAACTGCACAGTCGCCTCGCAAGCCATGAAGACACGCATCACGGACGCCAAGATCGCTTGTTTGGATATCAACCTGCAGAAGGAGCGAATGAAGCTGGGCGTGCACATCACCATCGACGACCCGGAGCAGCTGGAGAAGATCCGGGAACGAGAAGCCGGAATCGTCACCGAACGCATCGAGATGATTCTCAAGGCCGGTGCCAACGTCGTTTTCACAACAAAGGGCATTGACGACCTGTGTCTGAAACACTTCATCGAGAGGGGCGCGATGGCGGTGCGAAGGTGCAAGAAGGAGGACTTACGAAGAATAGCAAAGGCTACTGGAGCAACATTGGTCAGCACATTGTCCGACCTGAACGGTGATGAGAAGTTCGAGGCTTCAAATCTTGGTCAAGCGGAAGAAGTGTCCCAAGAGCGAATCTCGGATGACGAGTGCATACTGGTTAAGGGCACCAAGGCCCATTCATCTGCATCAATCATTCTGCGAGGAGCCAACGATTACGCCTTGGACGAGATGGAGCGATCGGTGCACGACTCCCTATCAGCCGTTAAGCGTGCTCTCGAGAGTGGACGTATTGTCCCTGGTGGAGGCGCTGTCGAGACCGCTCTGCACATCTACCTGGAGGAGTGGGCAACATCGGTGGTATGTATTCCGCTGTGTGGACTTCATCCCCTGTCCAGATTACCATTCATTCAGCTCAGTCGAGCCTAACACTACACAGGGCTCTCGTGAACAGCTAGCAATAGCCGCCTTCGCACAGTCTCTACTCGCTATCCCCAAGACCCTCGCCATCAACGCCGCTAAGGACGCCACTGAACTTGTCGCCAACCTGCGCTCACGACACGCCCTCTCACAACGCACAGTAAACCCGTCAGACCCAACTTCGCAAGACGCCAAGCAGCTCGCCAAGTCCAAGAACTACAAGAACTACGGTCTGGATCTTGCAAACGGCAAGGTACACGATTGCCTGAAGGCGGGTGTCCTAGAGCCGAGTATGAGCAAGGTCAAGCAGCTGAAATCTGCTGTGGAAGCCTGTGTGGCGATCATGCGCATCGACACGCTGATCAAGCTTGATCCCGAGGAGAGGGGTGGTGGAGAGGATGATGGGCACGGACATTAGATGATTGACGAGGTCACGACCTGCTGAGTAGCAAAGAGAGGATATAACGACAACGTTGTAATGCAAACTCGACGTCACGAATCATGAATATGGATCCCTGAAAATATGCATGCAGTTGCAGATCTTCGTGAGACAAGATCGTTGGGTATATCACTAACCTATCTAGCTTTTTGAAAGGGGATACATTTTTCTAAGAAGATTCCTCTTGTCATACCATACATGGCCCTGTTCCTCACCACCCAATACTCAATTTTTAGCCTTCAGATCTTCATGTTTGTTCTTCCACATCGCTGCCTTTTCTGTCACTTACTCAAGCCCTACCCTAAGGTTCTCCCAGCCTACTCTTGCTTGGTTTCCTCAACCTTCATCTACTCTCCGTACTTGGTCCTCTGTTCCTCCAGCGCAGCCTTCAGTTTCTCACAATTGGCGCAATCCATGCTGACCCGCATCTGATACTGGTCTCGACTCTGCTTCAACTGGTTCTTAGTGCTTGCAAGAAGTTCCTGCAACTCCTCAACTTTCATCTGCGAGGCACGTGGCACAAGCACGCTGTCATCCTCTTCTTCCTCCGAGTTCTTATCGGCGATGTCCGTAGTGCCCACGGAATTCTGGGCAACCAGTGCCTGAGAATAAGCCACCGCAGCCTTCCGAAAAGCCATGGGAAAGTTGTATGTAGCTGCATCCATATACCCATCATAACCGCCCGTCATGATACAGTACCGCGCAAAAGCCTCGAATTCGTCGGACATCTCGAGTGTAGCAAGCCGCTGAGGCAAGAGATTCGGCCACAGACAGGCAAACGGCTCGTTGAGTTTGACTTGGGCTGGCGTGGAGGGGTTTCCGCTGTACTCTAACAGTTTTAGACGGCCGGTTGAGGGGTCGATTGCGGCGTACATGGGCCACCAGAAGTTGTATCTGCCGATTTGGAGGTGTGGAAGGTTGTTGATGAGCTTGATGGTGTAGGTTGTGGGTTCGGGTAGTCGGTGGAAGGCGTGGAGGAATTCTCTTGCGGCGAAGAGCTTGAGCTCGCCGTAGCTGCTGATGGGCATGTTTGTGGGTGGTGTTGAGGTGTTGTTTGACTAAGTGTTGTTGGGTTTCGGTGTGGATAGATGGATTTTGACAGAGAAGGTCAGCTTGTTTTATACTATTTCTTCGGTTAGGCACTGAAACTCTGACAATAGGCGGGACATGGGTGCGTAAAGACAAGGCACTGAAGAGCGAGACTGAGTTCGAGACTTGTGACTTTTCGAGGTAATGTCTCGTAGTTCAAAAGTGTTTCTCTTAGATAAAGCAGGTTGATCGAGCATGGCCAGTTCAGCAGACTGAGACGGCGTGAAACTGATTCATTGGAACTAAGTTGATGTCTATCACTGCTCCCGACCTCCACGTGGATGTATATTCTTCCCAGATCTGGATTAATGCTATATACATTTTGCTATGATGCGTCGTCCCTTTGAAGTGTTGAACCGCCGGGAAATATGCGGGGAGTTGAACGTTCCAATATTTCGACGGTGAGTTGGCGTTTATCCGACACATGTGCTGACTGGTGTAATTATTCGTATGGCTAGTCATTGTGGGCTCCTTTTGGTAATACGAGTACGTGTTGCTGTCTTTGGCGGATCGGAATGTCTGTTAACATAAACTCTGTCCTCGGTATCATATCCATCGATAGCGGTTAAGTATTCAAGCCTCACAAAACAAAGCAACCCAAGACCAAAGACGGTCTCCACGGATTAGATGACAAATGAAGCAAAATCTTTTTGAGACTATTTGTGTGATTTGTAGTCTACGGTGACATGCGCCATGGGTAATCGTCATGTTCACGTGTTCATGTGTACTTGCTTATTGAGCAAACCAATGTTCTGTAGTTTCCGTTTCCAACCACAGGAAAATTCATCCAAGGATGATTCAGCACCCTTGCAACCGATCACCAGTCACCATACTCCTGCTCGTCCGTCGCAACACGAACAACATCCCTCAGCTTCTCATACTTTTGCTTCCAGGTTGCGACCTCGTTTCGAGACTCCTTGAGGGCAGTCTCGAGAGACTCGGACTGCGCAAAGATATCCGTCAGCTTCAGGCGCAAGCCATCGTCTTTTGTCCCCAAATCACTCACCTTCCTGAGGAGATCTTGTATCTCTTGCGTCTCGTTCTGACCACCGGACTTGTAGCTGGTCCTGAAGGCTTCGAAGTCTGCATTTAGACGTTCGATGCGGTCTTGCAACTGTGACGTATAAGCAAGGGTAGATCCAGCAAAGTTTCTCCTTGTAGACTCACCACATCGACTTGACGATTCTCTGAAGTTAAGTTAGCTTTTGATTCTGATATCTTTAGTCGGAGAGATTACCAAGCTTGTCAATGTCTGCCTCCTCGATCACAATCGTGCCCTCAGGCTCCTTGATTCCTAGCATGGCCTTCTTCGCATTCACGCCCTTCACGACATCTGCGCAAGCTTTCTCCAGAAGCGACAGGACATCTTCGTTGCTGCAACACCAATACCTATCTTTTTCGAACACTTGGAGGTCTCCAGGAAAGCCGTTTGCTATGAAACAGTATCGAAGGAAGACGCTCATCCTGAGGAAACGTTCTCCATAATGCTCATCATCTGTGTCGGTGGCCATCCGAATCCAGGAAAATGGCTCATGGAAGCGGATACTCGTGTAGATTCTACTGGAAAAATACGCGCCATCCCGTGAAGATGAGAAGTGGAGCTCGCCCCTGAGTAAAGTCGCGTAAACGGACGTGTAGTTCTCGTTCACCAGATTAAGATGCGCTCCGGGAGCTTCGCCGACTAGTAGAGAACATCTCGACGGATCATCCGCTCGAGCATGGCACTCGTAGATGCTCGCCGGAGGCAGCTTCGCGAAGTACTCGGGGAAGTGTTCTTCGGCATAAGTCTTGAGCTCGTCGTAGGTAGTGGCCGCCATCGTGAAGCGCGGGGTACTAGTCGAGGGTGTGCTTGGGTGATGAGCAGGTCGTCGCATGAGTGAGAGGGCAAAGGAAGAAAAGGCAAGACAATTTATAAAGAAAGGACGGCCTTCACGCTGTGACCGTTGTCGCTTATCGGAATAACCAAGGGCCGGTTGATTGCTCACTTTCACTCTCACATTCACTACGGGAGTCCATCTGGTTTTTGACATGTTCGATCTGCTCGCACACAGATGTTTTCTAGGATACAGAATCTAGCGGATATCCTGACCATAAGCTTGAGCCAAATCTGCTTTAACTACCCAAGAGGTCATGGGCATCGTATGGTCATGATATCTATCCTACACGCATATCCCCCCACCAAGCTCATCGACCAGAACCTCCCGTCAGAACTGCCTTCCAAGCGCTTCCTCCATCATCTTCCTCAGTCCTTCGTACTTGTCCTTCCAGGTTGTTGCCTCTTCTTGTGCAATCTTCACCTCTTCGCGTGTACTCTTTGTCTCCTCCTGCGCACTCTTTGCCATAGCCTCAGACTCAGTAAGCTTGTTGACTCCCAACTGAACCTCAAGCTCAGAAACAGCTAGTCTACCCTCTAGATCCTGCACTTGGTGTTGAAGTTGCTCTTTCTCGTCTTCGTGGACTTCCTTGATTGCAGACATCTGGGAGGTGAGTCCGGCCCGGAACTCTGTATATGCCTGGTCCAAGTGCTGGAGTTGGTCCTTGTAGGGCGATGCCTGGAGTCCGTCGTCCTCGTCGGAGTTTGCCGCATCGGTGCCTGGGGTATTGGCCGTGTTGCCGGAATCTTCTACCAAGGGTCAGTTATCTGGAGGTTCAGCTATATCAACTGATACTTACCATCGATCGCGCCACCGTCGTTCATCGTCACATCCAGAGTCTCGCTGATCATGGCGCCGGAAGGTGCAGCCTTCCTGGCCAAGCCCCATGCGATATCTCGGCAAGCGCCTGGAAAGTCGGCTTTGAAGGTCTCAAGCTCAACTTCCAGAGCGTTCCTTCGTCCTCTCGCTAGGAAGAGATAACGAACGAGTGCCTCAAACCTTCCCAGGGTATCTTTGCTATATGCCATGGTGATCCAACAGTATGGCTCATGGAATGTGACGTTGTCATCCTTAATAATTGTACCGAAGCCGAGAGACTGGTGCAATCCATGGTCGGCTGGGCGCAGATGAACACGATCAGGGCTGATCCAGGCGTAGATGGCAATGTCACTGTCGACAATGTTGCCCACGACGAGAGACGGAGAATGTACGTTCCTACGAAGTCCTGGCCCGTGAGTGTAAGTATCAACAAGTTCAAGGCCCCTGTAGTTGTCCAGTTTCGCAAAATCGTCCGCAAACTCCGATTTTGCCCACCGATTGATTGAAATGAGGTCACTCATGGTGAGCGCGAGACGGGGTTGATGAATGTGTAAGCGATCGAACAAGTGACGCGGTGGAGAGGTATAAGTAGTAGTGGGGTAGAAGACGACGACAAAGTAAAAGGTGCAACAGGTGAGCGTAATCCAGCTTGGCAAACACTTTCACTTTTACTTTCACTTCGCCGCCTTTCCCAATCTAGAGATACGATGAGCTCAGAATGAGAATGAAACAAATCATCATACAACTTGGGTTCGAACATTGGACACTGGACAGAGTGGTTGCGTTCTCCAGACACTTCAGTTCGTTTGCTCCAATTTGTTACCTTCGCCAGGAGGCTTCTTCGCAACCCCAAAATTATTGTCGTCGTCCTCATACGTCTTGGTCTTCGCCCTAGAAGATTCGACCTCCCTTTCCCATTTTCTCTCATCAATCGGGACCTGCTTCTCGTCTACATATTCCCAAATCCCCCAATGACTCCTCCTCAACGTCGTGACCTCAACAATAAATTTCGCCTCGTGCACTTCTGACATTTACCCTTCACCAGCAGTTCTTGAATGCTGAATCACAGCTGTTTTCGGGGTCCCCCCTTCTTTCTCACATAGTATGCAGTGAGTGAGTGGGTGGATGCATGTGTAGTCCAACCCTATTCCCCGTTTCCAAAGTCCCGTAGCGCGAAAATGAAAGCGTATAAAAGGTGAGGTGGGAAGTGAGTGGGTATCCCATGATCCGCTGCGAGGTGACCTGGAAGCACGGGCCAAGATTTAAGTCAATTAAATTACGTTGTTGTGTCGGCATATCGGCGTTAAGCCCTGCCTCACGAACTTCAAATTCGAGATTTGTAACTAAAACACCGACTCACCGATGCTGAGTCTTGTTCTAATTAGTCCACAGTCGGTCCGTGCTCCAGGTCACCTCGCAGCGGATCATGGGATATGCATCTCTACAAAACTGTAGAGATGGAACGCGAGAAGACATGCAGGCGGACGTGCAAGCAGACGATTCTACCAAAGTGGAAGGTGGAAAGAGCGGATTCAGTTTGAAATAGGGACGAGAACAAGATTAAGGATAAAATGTACATAGAAGCTGCGGCTTTCCAGATCATCAGCCCAGCGATGCCGCCACGTTTAGTTAAAGTTGAAACGACAATCTCAATCTCACAATCACCAACGCACAAAAGTCCATGCTGAGAATTCCTCAAGGTATTATTCGTAGTGCAGAAACATCTACAGTCATTCCCGTATCATTCCATTCCATTCCATTCCATTTCCCATCCGGGCCCACGTCCCATCATCTCAATCCCGACCATCAATCGCATCCGAAGGAGTAGAAAGAAACGCCCCATGAGACTGAACAAACCCCCCCTCCCAGACAAGGCTCAAGTATAAACCTTCCCCCCTACCTGGAAAAACGTCAAGTGCCCCCGGGAAAAAAGCCGGAGGTGGGGAAAGACGAGAGAAAGAGAAGAAGAAAAAAAGAATGGGAGTACACTGCCTCCCGGTAACGTTCGACCATGTTCCCCACCAAATCGTTGTGGTTACAAAAGGTCAGAAATATGTTTGTTGGTAGAAAAGAAGAAGAAAGACATGCTGACATGCCCGCAATATAAGTGATACCCAGCCCCGTGTGCACTCCAAAAAATTCCCATGAGCGATTGCATATGTAGAACAAGTGACATGATGAGCACAGCCAAGAGAGGTTCCTCAGGTTCCTCAGGATCCCTCGGAGTGACAATGTGACGATGCGCATAAACGCCCTCTATTCGATAAGCGAATACTCTACGCCGGCAGATTCGACAATGAAGTTCAGGTGATGACTGGATTCGCTGACGCAATTGATAGTGCTTCACTACTTAGTTCACAGAAGCAGGTGCAGCTAAAAGCCTAGCCCAGGTCTTCTGTTGCTGCGGCTGCGACGGCGGCGGCGCAGGACGATTGTTCGTCGACCATGTGTTCGCTGCAGGGGCACGAGGCGAGCTCTTGGAACTGACTCCTTGGGGCTGCTGAGACTGCTGAGACGGTTTGCGGGAGCGGTCTTTGGAGCCATTGGTAGGCAAACCATTCGGAGCGCTGGTGCGCTGGGGCTTGTGCTGTACATTACTCCTCGGACCACCACGGTACTTCTTGAACATCTGCTTGGTGACAGGTTCGCGCGTAGTGGAGAGGTGGATGGTTACTTCAACCTTGGGGGTGCCTTTTTCCGTGTCGAAAGCCTCGAGCCTGCGAGTCGTGAACGGGTTCTCCCACCTCTTGTAGAGAAAGCGCGAATCGTCCTTGTCTTTAGGAGCGCTAACGGCAGCTTTGTTGGCTGCAAGGTGAGGGACCTTCGACAGCTTCACAGTGGGCAGTGAGCCAAACTCGCGATCTTCAAACAGCGCTTCAGTGCCGTTGCGCGTGATGACCTCTTTGCTACGAGAATCTACGTTGCGTCTGGGAGGAGCGTTGGGCAAGGAGACGGTCGCCGCAGACCCGACATTGCCTCGAACGTCTAATGTAGCTTTGGACAGAGCAGCCACGGCGAGTGAGTTTGGCTTTGAGGAAACGACCGATGGTGTTGCAACAGCTGGCCTTGCAGCAGGGACTGGCACAGGCGCTGAACCTGGCTTATGGAGGAGTTGATTAAACCTAGCCTGCCATTCCGGGTTCATGGCAAGGGGTCGAGAGCCTATTCCAGGCTGGCCACGAGGCGGCATGCTCACTGGAGCTTCGGCAGGCGCAGCATGCTCTATGACTGGCGGTGGCAGTCGCACTCGAGGCGATGGCTTGGGTAGTCTGACAAGCGGATGATGCGTATCTCCGCTAAATGCTGGGTGACTCTCGGTCTCAGGAGGAGGTGGAGGCGAATTGATCTTGTTCGATGCAGTCGTCGCTGTATGCGAGGCCGTTTCAATTGGGCGAGGGAAAAATCGCGAGAAACGAGAGCCAGAGGCCTGTTGGAGCGGAGTCGCTTGGCCCAGAGCCTGTTGTGGCGAAGGTACTTCATGGGCTGGCTTGTTGACTTCATCTCTCGGCTTGAGCTCGACTACTGCAGGCGGGCCGGACTTGGTAGCGGCTTCGAACAGAGCCGCCTTGCCTCCTACTTTGTCATGCAATGTTGTCTCAGCCTTGCCTTTCTGGTCTTTGTAGGTCTCGCGAATCTCAGGTCGGAACGTCTCCCCACCCAGGCGGTCGAAATCCTGTCGTGCCTTGTGAACCATGATTGCGTCATCGTTGCGAATGTGCGTAAGGAAGTCACCCCAGCCTTTGGTGGCGGCTGCTGCTGCTGGAGGTGGAGCGATGGGACCAGGTTTCGGTGGCGCAACAGCTTGCACTGGCAGCGGTGCTGATTGAGGATACATTGGCTTTGCTGCAAATGTTTGGTTCGTGGGTGCCAAGGCCGATGGGTGAGCCACTGTGCTCAAACCGATAGGAGCGGTTGGTGCAGATGAAGGTTGCGCAGGAAGCTGCGGTTGAGCACCAGTGCGAGGTTGACCTTGACTGAACGGAGAGTTGAACGTTCCGTTTCCAAGGGCGCGCTCCTTCGTCTGCAGCGGGCCCCAAACTTGCGATGTCCAAGGTCGTGGCTGTGGTGCTGTTGCAGGTGTCCAAGCAGCTTGTTGAGCTTGCGTCGCTTTTGGACCCTGAGGAATCGCGCCTTCCAATTGGCGAGGTTGGCTCTGCGCTTGTTCAATCTGCTGCCTAGAAGAATTATCCCGGTCGCGAGTGAAGGTGTCAAACGGTTGTGCAGGAGACTGATTTATCGATGTCGGTCTCGCTTGGACTTCGGCCTGTGCTCTCACCGGTGATAGCACAACAGGTTTCGTCGGCGGCGAGGACTCATTATGGTGGGTCTTCTTTACTGGCTGAGCTTGGTGCACTTTCATCATGCCATACTGGGCGACCTCGCCTTCGACTGTTGGAACCGGCGGCTTTGGCGGGGACTGTACAGGTGCAGGAGCAGCCTTCTCCTTCTGGACGGATTTCTCTGAAGCACGCGAAGGAGACTGCTCTTTGACCTTCGACTTTGGCTCAACGGGAGGTGCTAGAGCAGCGAGTTTCTTTGCGAGACGCTCCTTTCTTTCCGCCTCTGCTTTTTTCTCTGCTTCCTGCTCTTGCTGTTTCTTGGCACGAGCACGCTCCCGTTTCTCAGCCATCAGTCGCTTTTGTACTTCTACGGGGTCTTCCACTGGAGCTGGAGCACTCGGCGTGGGTACGTCTTGTACAACGGGCGAGACAACTGCGGGGTAAGGCGAAGCTGGATGCGCTTTTGCAACATTGGGAGACACTGCCTGCGACGGCGGCTGTTGAGGTGCTAATGAGCCTGTAGCGTCTCCTTCAATGATCGATTGTGATGGTCGTCGCTCAACAGGCGTTGAACCATTGGGAAGATCAAAGCTACGTCTGTCGATAGACATTCGTCGACCATTTCCACCGCTGACATTTGAAGAATTCCTCCTCCTGCCCCACGTCGGCGCATCTGCACTAGCCCTAGAAGTCTGGAACGCTGACGATGGCTCCGCTGGACCGTCTTGAGAGGGCCTCTGCAAGACCGATGGCTGCTGTCGGAAGTTGGCGTCACGCGTGGAGGTTCGTCGCATCTCATGAACCGGCTCGTAGCGGCCATTGTGTGAGTTGAACAGTTCTCGATTACTACGGTCATCGCGTCTAGAGAAGTCGTCGGGGGCTATCTCCTTTGCAGGCGGCGGGGGCATATGGTCGTAGCCACGAGAGTCTTGTTGCGAGAACCGTTGCTGGGAAGGCTGCTGTTGCGGGGCGTTTATCTGGATAGGGGAGACTTTCTCGACAGGAGGCAGTGTTGCCCATGGGGACTTCTTCTCTGAAGCGGATGGTTTCGCTACCAGGGAAGGCTTCTCTGGCTGGCCTTTCAAGACAAGGCTCGTCTTCCCTGTTGGTGGCTGCGTATGCGCTCCAGGCTTGAGAATCGTCTTGGTTCCGCCAGTGACGCTTGGTTTGGGGGTGTTCGTAGCTGTAGTGGGCGCATCATTGGGGGCCTCTACTGGCACTTCAGCCCTGACTACGGGCGTCTGCTTCGGCTCTTCAGGCGGTGGAGGTTGGACTTCTGGCACTGCAACAGAAGATTTCGTGCCGTCCATCCATTGCACAGTGTCCGGCGCCCAATCATCCTCGTCATCATCGATATCAGCCCATTTCGCCTCCTTCCCGCCTTCGTCTGCCTGTAAGCGTGTTGCCAGGTGGATTCCATATTGCTGTTTCAGTTCTTCGTCGGTAAATTGCTTGGGTGGAGGCGGCGGTACGGGCTGGTTCTTGTTCCAGACTTTGCTCGCATCGGGACCAGAACCTGCGCCGTTCATCTTCCCCAGGGCTCGAGGAGCATTGGCACTGCCTGACTTGGCTACGAGTCGGGGTCGCGCGGTTGGTACAAGCAGAGCGCTCGCCTGAACGGCTGGGGCGGCCTTGTCGCCCAGTCGCGCAACAGGCGTAGACACGGCTGACTTTGCCAAAAAGGTTTTTGTCACGTTGACCGATTTGAAGGTGGATGGCTTCTTGGCCAAGCTTGCGCGTACATGGCCTGCAGCCTCTTTTGACGGGTCCACGCTGCCTGGCCGGCTAATGTCTGTGTCTGAACCGCCGCTCACATCTCCAGGGGCCTGTTGCGACTCGGCTCCCGAGTGCTCGCCCGAGTCGCCATTCAGGTGCGCGTCTTTCGTCTCTGGTTGTGCTGCATCTGAGAGCGTGCGCTCATCAGAAGTCTGCTACTATCAGTATAGGAGCGGTGTTCCTCTCCCAGCATTACTTACCGTTGCTGCACTTGCTTGGTCCTTTTCTGATCCGCGTGCGTCATCGGCCAGGGCATCAGCAGCGCTTGCTACGCTGGTCGATAGTGAAGAAGTAGTCGTCGTGTTGGGGCCCGAGGGCGGCTCGCCATTGGCGGCGGAGGAGCTGGTAGTTGACGCAGTGTCGTCGGTGGGCGCGGCATGTCCCACCGACTGTGCTTCCTTTACCACATCGTTGGTAACCTGCTCTGCCATAACAGTTTCCGGAACTGTCGTGGCCAAAGATTCCCTGTCAGACTCGTGCTCTGAACCGAATGCAGACGTCGGGGAGGTGGGCGACGACAGGTGCGAGTCGCCGCCTGCTGGGCGCACATGCACCATGCGTGCAGCGCGAGGAGCGAGAAAAGCGGAAATGTATTCACCTAGTCTCAGACTCTACAGGTCGCCACAAGAAAGAGTTGGCGCTTCCGCAGAAGGTGATGTGTGTCTTGGGGCTGATGCGGCGAGTGCGGAGGTGTCGGCTGTGATGTGGTGTTGTCGCTCGAGCTGGAGGGAGTCGCGGCAAACGTGGCCGGTCGCGTTGGGTGCACCGAACGGCTTGGAGCTTCGTCCGGGAGGGCGGTCGAGGAAAGGGGGGCCCTGGAGGTTTGGGCGTGTCGTGGGGGTGATGAGCGTGTGAGGAGTTGTGTACAGCGAGTCAAATGCAGTGAGGCGCATGTCTTGGCGCGCCCTCCTTTGTAGAGCCCTGCACGTCACACGAGGATGCACAGCTGACGTTGCGCGAGTGAGGCCAGTGAACATCCTCGCCGGCGCAGGGAAAGTGAGTGGACCGCATCCTGCGCCCAGGGTAGACGCTGGTGCATTCTTTGCACGCGACTCCTCCGTCCACAGAGCGGACCATCAACATCCAGGAATGAGCAACGGTGTTTCACGCCATGGAAAACAAAAAACTTCCAACTTCCACAAATAATGAATGTGCTCACTCCTTCTTCGTGTGAAATAGAGTCAAGTTATTTCCAAAGGCTGTGTTGAACGTGTTGGTCGTGTTGCTATGTTGACTGTGCAAATGATGGACGGGCACATGACAGACAAATACTGGACGCATACTAAACAGAGGCAGACTGCACTGGCTAGATCTTGGATTGATCAACTACATCTATATTTACACGTCCAGTCACTCCACCTCGATCATCTCTAGGCGTGGACGTTGTTCTTGTGGTGGCCTAGAAGCTGTGAGTCACTTCACGTTACCCAACACAGAAATTACTCACGCAGATGGAAGTAGTAGTTCTGGGCGTAGCCAAACGCAATCAGGAAGCCGAACACGTGGAGGAGAGCTGTGGGTTCCGGTTAGCGAATCTGCATGGAATCTCGTTGGTGTTGTGGTGGAGTAGAACAGGACTGGTGTAGTGGAATAGGGCTGGTGGAGTAGAATATGGCTGATGGGAGCACATCGACACTCCACAGGGACACACGTACGCCTGCCTGATGCGTTCTTGCCGAAGTGCTTCTTCTGGTAACGTCCGATGAGGCCCTTGCCCTCGGGCTCGGGAGCGGCGCCACGAGGCAGCTTCTCGTAGAAGTTCACGACCTTGTGCATGCGGACGGCATTGGGAGACGAGCCGATAGCCTTCACTGGGTGTTAGCGAGTGTTCCGGGTCCATGTTGGGTGCCAAGTCTCCGCTTCCGGCCGTGTATTGCGAATGTCGAGGTGATTTGCGGTCTAACGCAGAGCGGGCGTATGCGATCTGGGGCCTGTCGAAGCCGTGGGCGGGGGCACTGGAGGAGCTCTTACACTGGGAGACGCAATCTACAGGGCCATGTCAGTACTCAGCAGCCCGCGGCCGGGCATGGAGAAGGCGCACCTTGGGGGGGATGAGGGTCGAGAGAGCGCGCTTTTGGATGAAGCTCATCTTGGCGGCTGTCGCTGAATTAGCATCAATTGCACGCTCCGGCGGGCAGCGGCTCGATCCGGGCGACGCACCTGGGCTGGCAAGATGATGGGGTGGAGTCGAGGGTCGTGAAGGCGGTGCAGTGGGTGAGGGAGAAAGCTGCGAGTTCTGCCGACGTTCCTCGCCAAGGACTGCGGCAGCTCAACCACCATCGACATCACCAGCACCGCTGCCCCTCTGACGACAAGACGCCCGCCATGTCTGCCATCCCCAGGTCAATCGGTGCCAGATTCGCCCCCGCCCTGCGGCCCTCTGCCACGAGGGCCCTCGCCCCGACATGCCGCGCATACTCGACCAGCGAGTCCGAACCACACCAGCACAAGACGAGCCCCGACGATGCGCCCGCCGTCAAGCTCAACCACGACTCGGTCCAGATACGGGAAGAGAGCGCGTCCGAGGGCACGAGGCACAAGCCCGACTATAATGTTGCCGTCGACTACAGGACCTCGTGCGTCACCCTGCAGTGCAGTGCCAAGACGTGTAGCTAACACCCTGCAAGCAACTTCTCGCCAATTCCCAAGCGTGTCATGGACGGAAGTGAGCCTGGCGAGAGCGTCGCCGCTGCTGTGCTCTCGGGTGCCCCAGTCGACCTCCAGGCGCGTACTGTCCGGTACTTTCCCTCTCTATGTCTATCCACACCACCGCCGTTCTAACCACTGTACCAGCATCTACCGCCCCGCAAAGACAGCCACTCAATCTGGTGACTGGAACGCCTCGCACTGGTTGATGGACTGGGACGTGCTCCCCAAGGGCCACCGCTGGGAGAACCCCCTCATGGGCTGGGCCTCGTCGGCCGACTTCATGAACGGCCAACGTATCCAGTTCAAGACCAAGCAGGACGCCGTCAACTTCGCCAACAAGCAGGGCTACGAGTACTTTGTCCAGGAGCCAAACGAGCGCAAGTTTGTCCCCAAGGCATATGCTAACCTTTTCACTTACAAGCCGGGCAAGCTCAAGGTCATTCCCACCAAATAAAGAGTTGGACTTGATTGTGATCGCGTCACGTGTATATATTTCTTCAATTGTTTCTTCTCATCTGTCTCCTCTTCTGTCTGCTCGTGCAATTGTCGTGATCCTGTGATTCTGGCACGTTGGTGGGGCTGCTCCTGCCCCAAACGTTGATGGACAAGCAGTGAATGTTTATAGGGAAATTGCGCGCCTTCCTTTCCTGTCCGGACTCACTTTCACCACCCACTTGTAAACAAAAAGTTCCTTTCGTCTGTTCTGCTCTCCCCACAACCACCATACCACGTACGCTTCCTGCCCTGCGATTCCCAGTGTTGTACGAAGGTTTTGACGCCGCCGCACCGCGCGCCGCACCGCCACGCTCCATTGCACGCGTCCTTTTACACATCCCAGGCCACACCAACGACTTCGTCAACATGGGCCGTGGAGGCTACGACATGACCGACGCCAACAGCATGCGCTCTTCCGCAGCCATGCACGCCCTCAAAGAGGCAGATGAGCGACGCGCTGCAGAGTTGGTATGACACTGAACACCTTCACTGCGTGACATGACCTAACAAGAAACAGCGCAAGGCCAACGCGGAGAGAGAAGCAGAAGAGGAGGCGAAGCTCATCCGGACCAAGAAGAGTAGAGGTATAATGGTAAGTCGTAATTCGTATTCATCAATGAGTGTGGGTATCATCTAACACATCTATGTACAGGCTGCTAAGCGGGAGGAGAAAGAACTGGCTGCGGAGGAGAAGAAGAAGAAGAAGAAGAAGTAGGACCCTCCGGAACGGACGTGTTCGACTCGGTTTCCCAAGCAGAACAGGACCGGACGGGATGGGATAACTCTTGCTTCCACGCGGTCCTTAGCCATGTTGCCCCTCTGCTGAATCATGAAGGACAAGAAAAAGAAGTGAACGCTATCAGGTCATTACGAGGACAAACACATCCTCTTTTTTTCTCTACTGCACCAAGCTCAATGTCCTCTCCCACCTGCTCAACCTTTTTCCCGCCTTGGTCTTGGTCGCCGCTTGGATAGCGAGCTGTGTGTTCTTGATGAACTTCGAGGCCATCTTCTCGTTGCCCACACTGTTGGGGTGCAGCCCATCCTCGGTGTCAGTAGCAGCATTGTACCCATCGAAGTTGTCGACAAAATACACTGGGCTAATCGCTGTGCTCTTCGTCGGCGCATAAGCAGCAACCTTGATAGCCAAGCCCTTGACGCGGTCTGCAGTCTCCTGCGTCCATCGCGCGGGGTCGAGTGGTGTCAGGCTGGAAAAGACAATCTGCATCTTGGGGTTCTTTGCGCGTATCTGGTCAAGCATAACGTCGTAGGCGCCGAGGATTTCCGTGTCGGTCTTCTTGCCGATGATGATGTCGTTGTGGCCCATGAAGAAGACAACAACATCGGGAGGGTTCTGGTTCAGCCAGCCAGTCACGTTGCCGTTCTTGGCGTAGTCGGTGACGAGCGACCCGGGGTGGCCTTCGTGGTCTTGGTCGTCCCCTACGATGCCTGTGCAGGTTGTTGAGCGCTGGCTACCGACAAAGTCAAAGTTCGTGACGCCGTTGTTGCGCAGCTTGGCTTGGAGGTTGGCACGCCAGCAGCGCTAGGGTGGGTTAGTAAAGGTCTTGGTGAAGAGGAGGCACGACATGACTTACTGTGACGATGGAGGCGCCCAATGGCATGACCTTGATTGTGGCGAGGGCCATGGCCTGGCTGGCGAGGGAGAGGAGCCCGAAGGCGGCGAGAGCATTGATCTTGACCATTGTGGAAACTGGTCAACTGGATCTGAGTGGATCAATTGGAGGTACTGAGGTCGAGTTGAGTAGCTGATATCGAGGTGGAGGTCGAAGTTGCAGTCGACGGCTTCAGGTTATATAAGGAGCAAGTGCCGGTACGTAGTGAATCTATCCCGGGAAAGCGTGATAGATCGATAACGATAGCGTCAAGGTGAAGGTAGGTGGGGTAGGCAGGTCGCAGTTATACGAAGATAGTGTGTACCGATTCCAAGATGGATATAGTATTCCACGCGACGAAACCAGAACGCTTGAGGATATAGAGATGTAGTTGAAACAGCTTTCTTTGTGAGTACCATTCTCAGCTAAGGACGCACCCGACCTTATGTAGCATTTCTGAATCCTCCATCCCCCTCCCCTCCCTCCATTCCACATAGCTAACACGCCCAAAAAAGATACCCCCCAGTAGTCCACGTCCAAGTTGCGCCCAAAGCTCACCGCACCGTCCCTAGACCCAGCACTAAAACGCCTCGTCAAGGCTTACTGTGGTGCGCGCAGCAGCAGTGCGACGGGCAACCGGAGTGGCCACTACAGCTCAAAGCGCAGCCAAAGGGCTGGCTGATGGCGGCCCTAAGGGACGCCTAGTCACGAGACCACCCCACCCTTCCTACCCTCGATGCGTATCGGGCCCCTGCCCGCGGGTGTCCTAGGGCGCATTTTCGATAAATAGTTCAAGGCTGAGATGCATGTGTTGGTGTGCGCCTAGGGCGTGCCATAGAAGCCGTTTTTTTACTGGGGGAACGTGAGGGTGAGAGCACTTTGACAGCACGACGCAAGGCGCTGTGTTCGGCTGGCTGAGGGTGCTATTTTAGAAGAACACGCACGACACGTAGATGACGAGGGTGTTGTGTGCGACGTGATGCGCTGTGGTCTACTTTACTGTTGCCAGCTGAGTTTACGTTGAGAGAGGGTCAGTGGTGCGCTGCGATGCGATGCGATGCTAGGATGAGATGCATGCATGCTAACAGTGAGACCGTCATTGGCCATCCGTATAGCTAGCACCACGTGCATGGAGGGATGTAGCTTCTATGGTTCCCGCCGAGTTGGGAAGGCACGCACTCCTCGGTTCTGTCACTCTCATGCAGGGCAATGCGGAGAAGCATTGTCGAGTACTTTTTTTCCTTCTTTCGCTGCGTAGAGTTCCGGTTCCAGACTTTTGCTCCGCGCTTTTTGCTGGTATCGTGACGCTTTTTACCACCTGGTTTGCCGGCCTGCATGTTGTCGCAATGCGGCAAGTGAGGATGGGGATTGCTCAACGCGATTGCCGGTTGCAGCGTCGCGCCGCGGCACCTGTGATCGCCGTGCCTATTTCGCTGCTGCACATCATCAGTTGGTTGGTGTTGAGGTGCACTTCATCGGTGATGTCGATAGGATCGCGACGGAGATCTGCGCAAACCAACGTCAATGTTTCCCACGCATCACGGTCTTTCATGCAACCAACTCTAGTCTGCACCTGGAGCCCAACACTGCTTGCCTCTACGGGTCCAGGGTATACAGTCTTGCCTCGGACAAAGCTTCTATCGATTTATCCAACTACTGTAGCTGGAGCATAATCGATTAGCGGAGAAGCTCATATCGGCGAATCCAGTACAATGATTATGCTCAGCCAGCGCCCACATACTCCGCATGCATCTACCATAGTCCTCACATCTACAGCCTCAGCTGACCTGGACATGTACAAGCCCTCACTTGGCAATCCCACCAATAGATGCCGTGATGGTCCAGAATCGCACAGCCAAACCAAGACCCTCGATGCTGTGCTGCCCAGCACCTTAGCCAGCCGCCAGTAGGTAATCTACTTCCACCTCGCTTGGCCTCACCACTAGCTTCCGGGCGATCGTGCGGGTTCCATTGCTCGACCGCATCGCCCATCCATCCGAGTGTCTTCCCTTGATCGCCGTACCCGTCATAGAGGTAGAGTTAAACATGACACAAGCCGTACCGTACCATTGATGAATGTCCCGGTCTGTCGACGTCAGAGCTCAAACAATGGCTGATCATGAGCGTTGTTACCGGGAGATCTCTTCGTATTGCTATCTCACGGACGGGCAAGTTATGTCCTAAAGCCTCGGACCGGGTATTGCCTTATCAGAGCGTGTCGGCGTATCGGCGTTTCGTCTGGTGTTGTTGTTAAAGGTGTGCTATTGCTAGTCTATTGGCTAAACCTTCAGGGCATGACTTGCCCGTCCATACGACACCTACCTCGTATTCTATATGCTATAGATTTCCCTATTCGTATCGAGTTTGGAAATAGAACTAACCTTATGCTTATTATGACTTGGCCGCCTTGTCCCTGCACATAATAATACTCCGACCAGGGTTCGCAGAATATGATGTGACAACATCACGTCAGCGCTGAAATGCATCCACATCCATAATTAGGTAGGCAGACTTTTACGAGACAGAAAAGTTTGAAGTTTGGTAGCCCAATTGCTGTCAGCTGTCACTTCCCACTTCGTTCCACAGACGTTAGACGAAGCTTTCGTGGCGAGACAAAGAATGCAGGTGCATGACGCAGGTACAACCGATCAAATGTACATACACTTGGCGAGGCTTTGCGAACTTCCTGTCGTTACGAAGTGGCAGAGTAGAACATTGTTGCTTGTCTGACGCATGATGACGCCAAGTCAGAGGGGATTGAACAGCATGTATGAACTCTCATAGCTATATAGTAGTCCTAGCCGGATAGATTGATTCACCTCCTCTCAGTAGTTCAGTTTTGATGTCGGCATGCTACATCACCATACATGACCCCATAAGCACGCGTGAGAACATAACGACAAGTCCACCCATTAAAACTGCAGATACGCGAAATAAACTCTTCGTAGATATCTTCGTCGACGGTGCAACCATGCTTGTGCGTTTCGAATGTGGAGGATGTTTTCCATGGATACAAAAGTGCGAGCGAAGATCAGCAATCGAAATTCAAGGTTTGCGTCCCAACTATTTTGGGAATATGTGTGGATGTAGCTGGCTGTTGTTGGTTGTCCTGTTACCGTTAGTAACCATGCTGGGACTCGGTACTTGATCCTACATCTTGAATTGAGATGGTGGCAGCGATCATCATTTCGCAGTCTGAGACCGCCAAAGTGATGGCTCAAAGTTGTGGTGGAGTAAATATGTCCTTCTTTTGCTTTTACTGAGCAGATGTAGAGACCGAAGAAAACACTCCCACAACAGAATCAATGTCGGTGGTTGTGCTTGAGGACATCCCTATAACGGAATCGTAATCGTTCGCCTGGTCTTGGTCTTGATGGTGTGTAGAGACTTGAGGCAGTTGCTCACTCAATCTGTGTTCATGCAGAGATTCCAATGTAAGCTTGCTTTTGATGGTGTGATGTATCTCATCGTGGGCCCCATCGCTGCCACCAAGGCCGTATGTCGGAGTTCGTGGCGGATCATCATACAAGGCGTAGTTAGCCACGGCGATCTGATGAGAAGCATGTTTGTTCTCGCTTGACTGCCGATGTTGCGAAGCTGGTATGATAGAAATACCCTGAAGAGGATCGGGAGTTGGGTCATGGCCAGGATTTGAAAGTAGGTTCTCCTTATCGTCATGATCAAACCTCAGGGGCGAAGAGGCGTTCGCTTCCCGTTCCAGTTGGTCTTCCAGGCGCTCTGTAAATATATCGAAAGGCTGGCTCGGAAGAACAAGATGAGAGTTCCGGTCATGCGGGAAGTAACGGTGGCCCGGTGATCGTTTCCAGACATCCAACCCCTCCATACGACGAATCCCATACGGCGGAGGAGTAGCGACCAATGACGGCGAGGAAGAGGTCTTGAGTAGCGAGTCTGTATGCGCAGTCAGTATCTCACATCTTCGTATGCATATAACCTAAGCGATAAGGCAAAAGAACGATGACAACGACATCATGCTAGACAACCAATGAATACGATACAATCTGCACTTTGGCACTTTAGACGAAGGTGACGAAGGCGGTGTTACGACAGTGTCTAAGGCCTCCCTGTCACGAATGTCCACTCACCTACTCTGCTCCCAGCGCTCACGTCTGCACTACCCCCTGCTTGGTACTCGATCTCAGTCTGATACAAGGGCTCCATCCAGGTCGACGTGGGACTATCAGAGCCACCGGAGCCATGCTTCCTTCGTTTGCTGGCTACCTTCTCAGTCGTACCGCTCTCATCACTCGATATTTCCAGGTCCCTATCCTGGGGGTGAACTTTTATGCTGTACGAGAAATTACGATTGGAGACCTTGCGCGAAGAACGTCGAGTTGCCTGGAGAGATCCAACTTCAGCCCTGGTGCGTTTCTTGCCCTTCCTGGCTGGTGCGGGTCTCCCTTCACCCTCACTCTCACTATCGGGAGCGTTCTCTACGTCAGTGTCAGTACACTCAGGATAGGAGATGCTTGATTCATTTGAGGAGGCTTCATCTTCCCCGTGCATAGAGCGACGCTTAGCTGCTTGCGATGGTCGCAGGCTATCGTCCATTGGGTGATACCTCTGATCATAACTGAGCTTACTTTGCGTTGCTTTGCGAGTTCGAAGGTTATGGGATGCTCTCTGGGTAGAAGGTGTTGGCAGTCTATCTCCAGGCAGCGGTTGGTCTTCTTCGTCGGACGAAGAGGGAATGATGTTCCGCGGGTCGACACCGGTGAGAAGGGTAACAGCGCTGTCGCCACGCTTTTTGGTAAATGGAGCTGTACGCTGTAGATGTCAGCCATGCTGGCTTCCCAAAAAGAGATACCGAACCCACTGGGCTGGTCTCCTTGCTGTTCAGTAGCTCAAGGCTGGACATAGTGTGAATTGATTCCTCCATCTGCAACCTCTCTGATGGTTCAACCCAGGCGTCCTCAAAGTTGTCGTGGGTGGGTCCCTAATCATGTCAGATCAGACGTCATTGCGAGCGAACCGATTGAACAAACGTACAATATCTTCCTCTTCAGTCGGTAGCAGACCGACGTCGTTCATGACTGTGAAGCTTGTAGATGTTTCACTTCACTTGACAATCGTAACCAGGAGTGGAGAATGCTATAGCAATGCGATGTGGTGCGATGCGGCGTGGCGAAGGTGACGCAGGATGTGAAAGCTCAAGGTGGGGAGCAAGCGCACCTGAGAATGATAGGATGTAATCGTTGTTCACAAAAAATTGAGAAGATATCAAGACGCGTTTGTGGAAGGCGCGCGCCATCACATGATTGGCATTCGCGTGGCATCGTGAGTGTGGGGAAGGAACGGCCGACACAAAAAAGAAAGGCAGCCCGGCCTGATAGAAATTGCACTTTGGATTGTACTTGCAGCACTTGCAACAAATACATCCTGGTGCAACTGATGAAAAAGATGACATCTGTGGCAGGCGAAATTAATCATGAGGAAAGCAAGGAGCGCAATGTACTTGCAAAAAGGTGCGTTGTAACGTCCGAGATGTAGAAAATTGACCATATGCAAGCAACTACAGTTATAATGCGCATGAATATTCCTCCGAAACAAAAGAAATATGGTATCAAGATCCTTTCCTTTCCTTGCCAGACCCCCAATAAACTCGACTCAAGCCTACCACACGCTATGCATCCTGTTATGCATGCATATTCCAAACCATGGATGTTGAAAAACGCCAGATGACCAATACCAAAATGAAAGTCGCTTAAACGCAAATAAACATCAAATACACAGAGGAAAGAAACAATCAAGTACGACCGGTAAGGCGGGACGTCAACCTGACAGGCGGCATGACAAAGTCCGTCTCTTCGTCTGATTCGTCGTCGCCGACTTCAATGTGCAGTATTTTGGTTGTAGTGGGTGCTATCTCAGTAGACATGGGTAGGAGTACACCGTGTGGCTGTGGCGCCAACTCGGGTGTTGGTCTCGCCATGCGTTCAAAACGTTTGTTGTACGAAGGTTGTTCCATCGACGAGACCGATGTGTCGGACGTGTCCTGTGCTGGCGATTCTGGTATATCTTGCGATTTTTTGGCGTTACATTTTGTGACCTCAGTTTTTGCCGTTTCCAGTAACTCTTCGAAGTGTTTGCGAACGCCATCTAGTTCTTTCCTACAATCGCCTTCCCGCAGTGTCAGATGTGCTGATTTCTCACACAAACTCTGTGCTTGCTCCAATGTCTTGTCTACGGTTTCGAATAGCGCGGCGGGCGTATTCGAATTACCACCGACTCCACGTCCATTACCACTCCTTGCCGCGGCTCGCATGCGCATGGCAGTTATACGTGGACGGTAGTTGGCCTTTGACATAAAAACTTCGTCGTCGTCATCGTCGTCGTCATCGTCTTCATCCTCGCTCGAACCAACAACTGCAGCCAACTCGCTCATCTTAGCTTGCATCTTGGCTTTCCGGAGCATGTTTCGACCCGTCCCTATTGCTCGCACAAGAAGCTCGAATGATTTCTGTATATCCCCATCGTATGTGATAACAACCATTGTCCTCGGGCGATATTTTGACGGACCGGATGCGCGATCCGATATGACTGAGGTCGATTTTCGTTTGCGATTCGCCAGAGGAGTTGCTAGTGGCTCATTTGGTGGCGTAGCTTCCTCCACAACGGCATCCAGATTGCCCGCCCTTATCAATTCCACAGAGCTTGTATCGCGCTCTGCAAATGGTGACCGAGACACAACCACATTGATATTTTCATTCTGCATAGCCGTGACCTTCTCTTGTATCACAGTAACATCCTGTAGCCATTGCGGTATACCATCTTGTAGGAACGCAAACGATTTCTCGACATCTGACATGATGGGGAGGCGGGCCGTTGGAAGTGGTGGGGTAGATTGAAATTGTCGGTGTAGATACGGAGGAGAAGAGTCGGCCAGCGAGCAAACTTGAATGACAACAACGTTCGTAGGGGATGTGAGGATTTGGAAAGAAACGGAGCATGCGGAGTGGTTTGTGCGGTCACCTTAAGCACCGTAAGGGAATCAAGCCGGCTGACAGGGCAGGGGGTTGCGTCAGATGTGACTCGCGATCAACAGGCCCGCAGTTCTCCGGAGGAAGACATGTGTTGGTAACTCACACGAATCGACGGTGAGTTGCATTGCAGGAAACGGGAGGGGAGCAGGTGCAAGGAATACATATTGAGATACCGAGAGGACGGGCGTGGCGGGCATTTCCGTGCCTCCTTGGCACTGGGGATCACTGGCCTCATCCCTGGAAGACTATTGAATGAAATGTCTCATTCTCCGCCGTTGCACGAAGACGTTGCGTGGGTTAGTGTTATACATCGCACGTGGCAAGCAGTACAAGATTGAACGCCGCGACAGAGATTTGTACCCACAGACATCTCAAACACCACAACATCAACGACGAACGCGAAGGGACCAAGCTCACTCTTGAGGTCGGCGACCATAAGCAACTAAAATAAACGCGGAGAACCCGAAAGTGGACGTCCACTGGATTGACACGGAGCAGTGGACGCATCGACGATAGGCACGGATAGAGACGCGGGAGAGCGATGCGCGGCTACCGCCCAATCAACTCAACGCCTCCGCTTTCTCGCCCGTTCTCACTGCAGCAAGCCACAGCCAGTGAGGCGTGGTTACTCCGCGGTAACCATGCCTGGACATGCTGTTGAGCTCGCGTTGCTCATACATTGCGGTGTGAAAATACCACAACTCCGGGCCTGTGTTCAAAATCACATCACAACAACAACCTAGGATCACTATTGTCTCTGGGGTATGACAGCCAAGTAACACTCGCGAATCCTGCCAGACTAGGAAGGCGCACCTGACAAGATCAACTACGGTAGGTATACACAAATTAACAAATCTGCAACCCTCAAGTTGTGGCAGTCGTTCACTCGTCTGCGTTTTGCAAACTGCTTGTAATTGCGTCAGCGAGGCGTTGGTGGCATCCAGGGATTGTGCATAGAAACATCGGCAACACCGGGCGAGCTCTGGAGTCAAAAGTCTTACCACTATCACGAGACAACGAGCTGCAAGCCAGTCAACAGCGGGATACGCCCATCAAGTACTGCGCACACATACGGGCGAGTGTCTACAACCGACCGAGTATGTGATCCGACGAGATCTATCACAGTTGGGCTCGCCGATTCCTCAAAGCGGCAGGAAGAGCAAGCTTATCCCCGTACACTTCGACTGCAAACACGTTTTATTGACTAGGATCGTCTTATATAGCCTACACTTGCCTTCCACATCCAAACGGTGTTGCTGACTACGTGTTTAATAATCGCTCAGGTCGACGAGAATGCACACAATTGAGCAGGGGTCGAAACAGGACTCAAAAACGAGTCCGAGTTGCCGCTGAGCCACAGCTTGGGAACTATGTGTCGGAGCACTGCTTATGCGCAAGTTTGACGTTGTGCATGCATCATGTTGCGACAGCGGGTTGCACGACATGCTCGTTTTGGGAGCGGTTTTCGTACCCTTACAAGGGCGTGAAAACTAGTAAGAGAATTGATGGAGAAATATTAATTGAACGCGCATAATTGGTGCAGCGTCGATAGGGATACAGTTGTACATAGTATGTTTGGTGACTATGGCCAGAGTTCTTCCGTCTTCCAGCCTGCATCCGACTTTTGGTCAAAGGTGTACCTGTACCTCCGTCCCTTCTCAGGGTCACTTAGATCTGTCTGCTCTACAGAATCCGGAACGATGACAACAAGACGGAAGTTCTTGCGTGCAACAGAATCGTGCAAGTCATCCGCTTTGCTACCGAGCTTGAGGTTTTTGTCGTCATAAGACTCGGCCGTGGGTTTACCAGGAGGCGGGTTCTTGAAGGAGCCTAGAAACATTAGACAAAACCATATGTGTAGCAATATCAGAATGAACATGCCTTTGATACCAGGCGACTGATTCCCAAAGAAACCTGTGAGCTCCTTGTTCCAGCTCCAGTTCTCCTTTTGCTCCTCACTAAGCACCCTCATCCTCTTCCCCACCTCACTCTTGACTGTCCTCACACCACTACTCTCCTCATCTCCCTCGATGTCCTCAGCAATGACAAACGCCCTTCCCTTAACCCGCCACTGTGTCCCACTGTCCTCTGCCCACCATACAGCTTCCACAGGACCTCCACCCCCGCTACCCTGAACCTGGTCTTTACTTTCCGCATGTCCCGCACTTGTCGCAAAGATCTGCCCCACTTTCTCCATGCGCACGTCCGTAGTAAATGTCGGGCAGTCGCTCTCGTACACCTTGGCGTTCCGCTCCGCATCGTTGTGCTTGTTCTCGGGGAGCTCTGCCCAGAAACCGCGGAAGATGCAGAAGCGGACGCGTGGGACGTAAGGAGTGGGAGCGCCTGAGGGAGCGGAGTCGAGTGTGCCTAGGACAAATTCGGGAGACTTCATCTTAGAGATGTGCTCGTTGAAGAGCTTCTTCCATGGTGCTGGCGGCAGACTAGCCGCTGTGGGTGCGGTGGACGACATGGTGCGTAGGAGACGCGTGAGGCGATGAGAAACTGATCTTGAAGCTATGATTGCTGTTTGTGAGGGCTTTGGAGGTAAGCAAAAATATTAGTGAGGGGTTGAAGACGAAGCTTTGGACTTCGATGCTGTCATGTAGATGACGACATTGACTCCAGAGCTGCGCGATCGGGCGGGACAATGAAATCAACCATTTCGCGTCTCGATAATTAACTATTCCTTTGTGAGGTGTAGTGTTCCTTGCGAAATAGCGCGCGAGGTGTGTACTATACTCAAAGCTGTCGAACAGTGGTGTTTGCCGTTCACGACCAGCCCTCCTGGAGTCATCTTGGCACACCATAGATCGACCCACCAGACTTCTCCTCTCAAGTCAACATTCTCTGCAGAAAATCTACATCACAAATTTACACATCACAAAACTATCCCCGCCATATCTTGTTCCACAAACCTACTCCAACAACCAGGCCAGCAGCCCCAACCCTGCACATAGCATCCACAACTATGCCACCGTGAGGAACACAACATGCACGGGGATGCCAAAACGGTCATATAAGTCAAGATCTGTGTGGAATCTCGTGTGAAACCTTGTTGGCTGGGATTGTACGATAGGGTAGTACGACTCAGTCACCTGAACGATGTCGCTTGGGCTTGGCGTCGTCTTTGGATTTCATAGTCTGTGGCGGATTGGTGAGAGCAGTTTGCATAGTGGTGTAAGTTCGGGGCATTCTCGATGATAGATATCCTAACTTTCAAAATGCACACTTTCATTGATGCTCAACGACAGCTGACCACCATCATGAGTATCGTCTTGAGTATTGAATTGATGTATGAAGCAAAATATTTTGTAGATTCGAGCTTCATCTCGACAGCCAAACTGAGCATGCGCTCCAGACACGGATGAAAGTTCCAGCCAGGCAAAACCTACGCCTTCTTGAAGAAGCTGGCGATACTGCCTTGGCCCTTCTTGCCAGCGTTCTTTCCCTTCGCTGCGGCTGCTGGCTTAGAGGGTGCAGGTTTGAGCTTCTTGGGTTCCGGTTCATCTTCAGAAAAGGACTCCCACACAGTCTCCTCTTTGGTTACTGCCTGAGTTAGCTTGGACTATTAGTTTTGTGATGATGCGACTCACCAAGATAACCGTCCTCGTCCTTGACCTTCTTCTTCTTTGTTACTCGTCTTCGACCTCGTCTCCTACCACCCTCCACAGTAACTGCAGGTTCAACTTCGGGTTGACTAGGTGTGTCCGCCGCGTCTGTCATTGTTGCCTGTGAGTCCTTCTCGTCCGCCGCTGGCGCGTCCAGCATCTCATCGTCTACGACATGTCAGGATATCATTCCGGATGTGGAAGGGGTTGACATTACCGTCATCCTCCATCATCTTACGCAGCTTTGCCGCACGCTCCTCACGGGCCTTGCGAGCTGCCTCGTTCTTCTCCTCGTCTACTTTGACTTCAGGTTCATCATCGTCCCCTTCGTCTTCAGACATGCCTAGCATAGGTTCTGCTGAAATTAGAAATGGACACAAATATGGAATAACAAGAATGCTTACCATCTTCAACAGGCGCAGGCGTTGACTCCTTGGATTTCGCAGCCTCCTTCGGCTTTGCCTTTGCCTTCGCAAAAGACTTAAAGATATCTCCAGCGGCCGTGTCCTTCTTAGCACCTGATTTTGAATCTGATCTCCTGAGGGTACTGGGCCCAGGCGCTGGCTGCGGCGTTGATCGTCCTGAGGTGTTGTCTCCGGAGACACTCCCTTTACTCGCGGGTGCGGAGGGTTCCTTCTTCTTCGTCTGTGCGACGACGATTGATTTTGCGAGGGGCTTGGCAGCAGGTGTTGCTGCAGTTTTCGGAGCGGGAGCAGCGGCTGGAGGAGCATATTTGACAGTCCTTCGCTGTAAACGAATCAGCCTGAATCTCCAAGCAGAGCCATCCATCATACCTTGACGTGAGGATTGTGTATCGTCCCATATGTCTTCCAGCGCGCGAGAGGATCTTCGTCCAAATATTCCGTAGCTATCTCGTGGTTACATGCTGAAAGTACGTTCAAGTTCTGTCATCTTTAGCGCTCGCCCTCGATTGTGTTCTTTTTCGTCTCCTACCTCAATTGGCCCTGGCTCGAGACTGTAAATGTGAATCGACGTCTCATCTTCGAACTCTGCGCGGGTTTCTGTACCACTGCATTAGCCTGTATATCCTGTAATACTCCAAGGTATGCGTACTCTCGAGTTCCTCTTCGCGAACAAGGAGAATTGTGGTCTTCTTGACAGGCACTTCTTCCTCGGCGTCCTCAGTATCTGACATCGTGCTCATAAACGAGGAGCTTGGCATAGCAGTATCCTCTCCATTGACGCCATTGGTGCTTTTGGTGATATGTCTTGTGCCGGTTATGAGGTAGGTTGCGTGAACGGACTTGGATTTTCTCGCGTTTTGTTTCTGATGGAAGTCAAAGAGCATCCTGATCTCGATTAGCCGATGCCACGACGCGTAAGAGGTATACTTACAACTTGGCGACGTTCACATTGACCTGGAGCGCGCGTGACAGCAGCCTGTACGTGACCTGGAATAGTCAGATACTAGCTTCGAGGAGCCGTGTTTCCATCACTCACTGGCTTGCTCTCCGTGAGCACTCTCGCGGCGAGATAATCCTTATATTCCTCCTCCGACATTGTCGATAGTACGGAACAAGTGACGGGTTGCAGTTAGGTAATGTGGGGATTGTCGTCCTGAGTTGTCTGAAGTGTAACAAATTAGTCGCGAAACTCGAGGAACGCGTCTGACGCGGGGTCACGCGTCGAAATGGCCCTGACTGACTCGCGCAACTAGGTCACTTCTACTCACCACCACTTCGTCACCCACAATTGCCGTCTCGCAATGCTGCAGTATGAGCACCCCCGAAGATGATGACCTCAAGCTGCAGCGAGCGTCTGCTTCGCTGCTCTCGGATTTCGAAAAGCTTCTCCCACGACTCCTTCGAAAACGTAGGAATGAATCGAGCTCTGGCCAGGTTCGCCAGCAGGTGCGGGAGGTTGACATGAACAAGGCTTTCGTCTTGGTGGGTTTCTCAGATATTACGAAAGTGTAGGAGCTAAACATCTCAGATTCAACCTTTCCAAGAAGACCCCCAGCTTCTCGACTCTCATCTTAAGTCTTTCATCCCTCCCTTGGTTTCTGCCTACCTGGAGTCACTCTCAGCAACGTCACAAGAGAAACCCAAAAAGGGCTTTTTACCCTTG
This sequence comes from Dothidotthia symphoricarpi CBS 119687, assembly GCF_010015815.1. NCBI lineage: Eukaryota > Fungi > Ascomycota > Dothideomycetes > Pleosporales > Dothidotthiaceae > Dothidotthia > Dothidotthia symphoricarpi. The sequence continues at coordinate 861,440 of NW_022985017.1, read as the reverse complement.
TCTCATGCCATATGTCAGATATTGAACCTTCTTTGCAAAGTCAGGGGTGAGAAGGTCATTAAAGGTTTTCTAAACAACGAGCCACGCTATCTTGAACCGATCCTGCAGGAATTCGAGACTGGGAAAAACTTCCAAAGCAGGGATGAAGGAGTTCCTTCACAGTCGATTGTGCCCTGGGTCGAGCGTTATATTCTATTGTTGTGGCTTTCTCATCTCATGTTGGCACCGTTCCCTCTCTCGTCAATGTCCAGACCCCAGTCAACTGAGGATATGTCGACTGCTTTCGAGATAGCATTACCATCTGAAGCTCCCGGTATCACGCTTCGAACCCTAAGTATATGTTTTGAATGCCTCCGGTCTGCATCTAAAGAACGAAGCGCTGCAGCAAATCTTCTCGTCACCCTCTGTGTACGCCCCGATATGCAGAAGCTTGGCCTGCTAGACACACTAGTCAAGTGGTCGATGTCGTTCTTCTCGAGAGTCTCAGAAGATCAAGCAGACATACATGAAAGCCTCGGTGTTCTGTCGTTCCTGTCAAGACTTGTAGCGTCCGCCACCAACGAGGAAATTGGTCCCTTCCTGGCTGCGATTTATCGGTCTTGTCGAAGCGTCCTTGATCAAGAAAGTCTTGCATTTGTCAAATCATCGGCAGTTGCGCGGAAGTTGATTGTCAAAATCTTACGCAACATCGTCATTCACTGCCTTCAGGCTACATCTGCTCCTCTGGGACTTGACCCGACATCGATACTCGAAGAGGTCATTGAATTCTTACTCGAAGCATTGGCTGATGGCGATACTCCAGTTCGGTATGGAGCCAGCAAGGCGCTTAGCATCATTACATTGAAACTGGATTCTGAGTTGGCGGAAGAGGTTGTTGACGCGATCCTTGGCTCATTAAATGAGAATGTTTATTGGCAAGGCTCGAAACGTAACCTCAGCGGCGTGAACCCGCTCCGGTGGCACGGATTGACCCTGACTCTTTCTCACTTACTATATCGGAGGGCGATATCTACTGGCCAATTGCCTGACGCTTTGAATGCGCTATTGCTCTCGCTAGGCTTTGAGCAACGATCACCCACAGGCGGATCCGTGGGAACAAACGTTCGCGATGCAGCTTGCTTTGGTATATGGGCACTGTCTCGACGTTATGCGACAAGCGATCTCCTTGCTGTAGAGACATCGTCAATCCGAGCTTCGGAGCATCGGAAGACCCTGTCTGTACCTCAGGTACTTGCAATTGAATTGGTCATCGTTGCTTGTCTTGATCCGGCTGGGAACATCAGAAGAGGTTCTTCTGCTGCCCTTCAGGAGCTAATCGGCCGCAATCCGAACACTGTCGAAGAAGGTATTCCACTTGTTCAGGTTGTTGATTTCCATGCTGTGGGCCTGCGACAGCGAGCCATGTGTGAGGTTGCGATCAAAGCGGGAAAATTGCAGTCGATGTATTGGGAGGCTCTATCTGAGTCTTTACTGGATTGGAGAGGGACTGGATCCTTAGACTCAGACTCACGTCTTGCCGCAGCAGAAGCAGTTGGCCTGTTGTCAAAAGATCAACCTCCAGAAGTAGTCCGACAGATGTCAGATCAAGTTCGTGGTCTGCTCGGGGCTCTACGGCCCCGAGAGGTTGAAGAGCGTCAAGGCCTTGTTTCAGCGCTCTCAGCTCTGGTGAACACATCGAACATATCAACCAGTCTTGAAGGACAGACAACTTCGAAGGAAACGACCGTATCCAAACGAGGGGTATTCATTCATCTTTGGAAACTCTTGGATAATGAGCTTGGCCTTGAGGAAAAGGCATTCACCTCCCCGGCCCTGCGACCCGAGTTGACTGCATCCTCCGTCTGCAATTTTATCGCAGCTATGGCTGCGATGACTAACATGTTGCCAAAGGATTCATGGCCACAGGAGATTCCGACAGTCGAAATCACACGTCTATTGAATTTATGCCTCGTCCGTCACGAAGAATCGGTGTTGGAGGCTATAATTCCTGCCGCTGCAGCCGTATTACCGCTTCTCGCTGGGATTTCTGGAGGTAATAGAGATGGTTTGGTGTCTACATGGCTATCAAAGCTGGAGAACGAAGCCTCTTATAGCGGACTTCGATGTTCTGGTCATGCTGTTGCGCTTGGAGCAGCATATGGGGTACTAACCGATCGACGAGTGGATGGTCTTCTCAACACAAACGGAACTGCAACAGAACCTCAAATGCGCATTGTGAAAGTACTCACCTTCAGGTGCACTCCAGCGGTTGCCATAGAGGCACGAACAGTAGCATTGCGAGCGTTAGGTATTCTGTTGCGAAGCTGCCGCGAAACCATTTTGCCAACAGACATCAAGGACCAAATTGCCAGCGCGCTACACATCGCCCTAAACGATTACACAATCACCGAGCGAGGCGATGTCGGATCTCTTGTACGTCTAGAAGCTCTTAACACGGTTTCATCAGCCTGGACATCCAACATCTTCAAAGACGAGGATGTCCTGTCCGATCAGCAGATTTACACCGATATTCTCAGACTTTCATTGGAAAAACTAGACAAAGTCCGTGCAAGAGCTGCACAGATCATGGAGAAAGGTTTCCCCAAGCGTTTCGCAAAGGCCAGCAGTACAACAACAGACGATGTTTCCTCGCACGCTTACTTTGCGACTGCTCTCGCGATACTGCAGTCGAGCACCACTCCTGCCATCAAGCAAGCCATATGTCTTGGCTTCGTAAGCTCTGCCGGCATGGGCTCTGAATCCGTTGTGCAAAACTCCCGAGCCGCACTACTCGACCTTGTCGACGCGTTGCCAGATTCCAGTACTTCAGACGCTCAACACTTCACACTGACAGATCTAGCAAACTGTCTATCAGATCTCGTCAAAGGCAATCTCGACAACGACAGGACCGTCATCCCACTACTAGAAGTCATAGCTTTCCTCTTCGACATGCAAATCATGCAGCGTCTCACAACAACTTCTTCCTTCAAGTGCGTATCTATTCTCACAGTATAGTCTTCTGTCATGCAAGCGTACACCTACTAACTCACTTTTTCCCTTTAGTTTCCGTACCCTCCTCTCTCTCACGCAAAAAGCACACTTCAAATCATCGCACATGCAAAAACTCCATCTCGCCCTCGACGTCTACCGCGGCTTGGGGACTATCCCAGCGACGCGTGCGGACACGCTGACTAAAGTGGCTAGTATGCTTCTGCATCCTTTTCCCAAGGTACGTTCACCATTTGTCACACAACGAGGAGCAGTGCTGATGCTGATCATCACAGATCCGTATAACAGCTGCGGAGACACTCTGGATTTTGACGCGGGAAGACGGGCTCAAGAGGCAGGACTGGAGTTTGCCGGGTAAGAGTTTGAAGAGCGCTGTTGAGGGGATCAAGACGAATGTAATGGCGACAGCGACGACAACCACAGGGGTATGACGTTTCCTGCCCTGACCTGGGAAGAATGTATGGTAGCCGTGGATGCGGCGTTTGCGCAAATACATCGCGAATGACTCGAATCAGGGGTGAAGGTTTAGTGCGAGGTTTCTGAAACAATGACAAAGGTCCTACAACCACCATGTTTAGGCTATGTATAGATCCCGACGTACCGAGAGGGGAGCCGGAAGGGTAAACAAGTAGGAGGAATGTGTCAAATGCGACCAAGTCGATGAGAAGCCATTCAGTGCATTATTACTATCTCGTCATCGTACTATACAAAATTCCTCCTGAGGAATCAAATCGTGCTATGTAGAAAAGAAATCGCGTCATGGTATTTTGTGCCCCTTCCCATCCTAACCTCCCAAAACGCCGTCGCTACATGTACAACCCAAGAACGTCCATCTACGGCTCACCCTCCTCCTTCAGCGCAGGCGCTCGCTTAACCGACACAGTGCGTTTCATCGAAGCGAAGCGTCTCAGCGACGGAAACCTCGACAGCGAGCTCGGCATGTCCCACGAGAAGCTCGGCGTCCACTCCCCGTCATGAATGACAATGTCCGGGATGCTCGGCGCAGCTGTATGTCTGCTGAACGCGGATCTTGTAGTGCCACTGAACGTAGATTTCGAGGTAGTACTAAAAGTAGATTTCGTAGGACTGTTGAAAGTAGACTTCGCGGGGCTGGGGAGCTGCTCCCACGGGCCGCCGAGACGCTTGATGACGCGTTCTTGCTCGCTGTCGCGCCAGGTGCGTTTTTGTTGCGGGTCTTTGGACGTCAAGCCAAGGAGCTGCGAGAAGCGGGTTGCGCTTTGGGATGCGATGGAGTGCGTGCTTGATCGCGATGTTGGCGCTGGGGTTAGATAGATGGAATCTGCTTTCTCTATGTCGAAAACAGACTCAGCGACGGACTCGACAATCGAAACTCTTTCTGCGTCTTCAGTGGGTTTGGACGCGGAATTGGGCCGTGAGTCCGTTAATTCGACTGTGTCGTCTTGTTTCGGTAGGGAGTAGGAGCCAGGTCCTTTTGCGCCGTTGGGAACGTGGAAGCGTAGATCGACGCGCAAGATGGCGTAGGAGAGTACTGTTTGAATCTCGACGACAAAGTTGAAGATGTAGAAAGGAGCTTTGGCGAGATAGCTTGGTAGTGGTTGACTTCGCGGAACAGGCGTTTGAAAGGAGCTGCCGCAGCGGTACCAGGCGCCGAAAGAAAGGAAGATAGTGCTGAGGAGCAGCACAATGACTTTAGTGCGAAGACGACCTACACCGAACTGGTCGGGAGGTGAGTATGGGATAAGAAGTGAACTGAGGAGTATCGGGAGAGGTAGAATGGCGATTATAGCAAGGAAAGTTGAGCCGTAGAGTTGAAGTGACCTGTCAGTGGCCTTCGTGGCCAGATCGAGTGTGTAGAAGCTCTGTACAGTGGCTGAAATAACTATGATGATGGTGATGCCAATGAGGGCGCATATTATCCTAAAAGCGATAGCGAAGACGGGATGCCAGCCAATCGATGGATGGAGAGACCTGACGAGCCGCGTTGTGAAAATCAGGTTGATTATAAATAGTATCACCACACCCGCTGCGAGGAATATCTGTGCCGCGATGGCAAGTCGAATGTTCCGAGGGTTCGATACTGATGCAAGTCGAAGAATGGACGTCAAGATTCGTGATATGCAGAAAACTAGTACTATTGTCAGCACATCGTTCTTATGTTCCCATGGCGTTAACGTACTAAATATGAACAGACTGGGCAAGAACTTGTGTCCTCTCGCCCGATTCTTCTGGAAGATCTTCATATGAACAGCCGCGCCAATCAGGAAAAAGATCATTAGAACCACCTGGGCTGGAATATCGACCTTCTTAACCGGAGCACCGCCGAGTGCCCATGTTGTAGGCGGGTATGGAGCTTTGAGATTTGCCTGCTTACTATTAGCCATGTCCAACACATCAAAGATCCATCTACCAAGACCACGACCGGCAGAAAAGGAACAAAGCGCACAACTCACCATAGCAGGCATGCCACCCTGAGACGTCATACTACTAACTGTCCAGCAATCAAGAAGAATCTAAAGTCTTTCCTTCGCCCAACACAATCGATCGAAATAAAGAGCACAACGACAAAAAGATTCCCACAGCACCACGCGACGCGTCCAAAGCCAAACCTATATAATAAACCGAGACCAAAACACGGTTCCCCCCCTTCTCCCCCGGACGACATGGATGTGGCCATACCCGCAGAGCGCCATGTCGATGTTTCTAAGTTTGCATGTTTGACGAGTAGTGTTTGACGTTTTAGCGGGTGGAGTTAAACCTCAGACCTGAGACGCCGAGTGCACGTGTCAGGACAGGAAAAGAAACATCAATCTTGTTTACCAACACGGTGGGAATATCCGGCCAGTGAGGGCTTTGGGGGATGTGAAGTGTTGAGTTATGGCGAGATGGGGGGTTGGGTGGGTGGTGGAGAAGAGTGGAGTGGAGTAGAAGTAGATGGGAGGTGAGGAGCGAGGGTACGTCATTGCGACTTGTCGATGTCGACGGTAACGCATGTTTCTTGATATCTGCCTGGGTACCTGGATGTTAATTACAGTTATAAGAGTCATGGCTGCTGTTTCTATAGTCTAGCAACTACGACGTGGATGCGATGCATGTTGAACAAGCCGATAATCACTCAAGACACCCAAGTGTGACGGTATACCTCGACGGATACATAACACCGAGGACTACAGCACATTCACAAAACAACTCGATCAAAAGCTAGTCTATTTCATTGATGCAGTTAAGGCTAATCGTGCTAACAAGTCCGGCTCCACAGCCATGCGCAAGGGGTATACATGAATGGGGTATACAACTCGCCGACGAAGAGATAGAAACCAGTGATTATCTCTGGAGAGTCGATATAAATACAACCAAAACCAAACGCCGTTCGTTGTGCATTCCATGCAGTAAATTATCCCATAACCTCCCAGTCGTTCATCTGTCCATCCCGAAGCTCCTAGTCGTTGAGATTGACCTCATATGCGTGACGCTCAACAGCGTCGTCGCCGTGAAGACGCACGCGATACAAGCACGTGTGATCAGCGCCCCAGTTTGTTGTGACGCGCACCATGGCCTTAGTGACTGAGACGGAACTCTCAGCGTCGAGATCGAATGTCTGTACGTGGTTGGAGGCGTGAATGTTGTACTTGAAAGTCCCGAGACAGGTCCAGCCTGGCGGGCCATTTTGGCAGGTGTCCCTGCGATGATCGTACTGGTATCGAACTGGTTGCTCAGACTGAATCCAGAGCTCGATGTCGCGGGGAGCGTTGGTGATTTTCCATGCAGGTACCATGCTCATGGGCACATGCTCGATGGTGACTTGCTTGGGGAACATGGAGCGACCAAGGGCGACGGTGAGTTGTGCTTGAGATTTCTCCATAGGGTTGGGCGCAGCGCACCAGCAATCGCCAGGCTCTTCCCACTTCATCAACGCAGCTTTCGGTGGATTGCGTGGTGGAGTGGTGGCCAGATTTCGAGTCCATCTGGACATGAAGCTGGGCTTGTCCACAAATGTGGCGGACGAGGATGTCGGCTCGACATGGGCACCGAGACCGGTTGAGAAGTAGTTGGGGCTCTTGAGATGCAGTTCGTAGTTGGCGATGATGTTGGTGAGAGCGAGAGATTCGAGGCGGATCGAGTCCATCTTAGTCTTCTTCACTTCTGACTGAACCATAGCTGTGACCTGACTCTGAACGGTATTTGCGATCTTTGTATCAACGCGAGCGGATATGTCCTTGTACCCCTGTGCCATCGCGACAGCGAACTCGTCACGAGAGATCATCTCAGGTCTGGTCCTCGTGTCGGAGCTGTCGAAGGCAACGCCGTTAATGTCTTTGACCTTCGCCGAATTTTGCTTAACGAAGTCAATCCAGTCGGGGTTGTCGCCCTGAGATTGTGCTTTGCTGAGTAGTGCGTTCCAGAACTCGTCTGAGATTTCGCGTCGACCATCTCCGTGGCGGCGGACGATGATGTATGGAGGCAGCTCGTCCCTAAGGTCTTGAATGGTCTTGTGCATTTCCTCAACCCGGCTGTCGAAGTTGTCGTTCATGGTTCCGAATCGGTCGTCAAACTCGCCGTAGATCTTCCGCATGCGAGACCACAGTAAATTGTCGTCATTGGTGCCATCGCCATGGATGAATTCGCGAAGGTCCCTCTTCTCCGACTGAACGAGTCTGTAGAACTGCTCCAGTAGATCATCTCCTTTGCTTCGTCCAGTAATGCTGTGCCATGCTTGCGAAAATCGGCCACGAACCGCCTTACCCATACCGGCTTCAGGAGTCGACTGAGAATGATCAGACGAAATCGTGCTGGACAGCACCAACCAGAAGAAGAAAAGCCCGGTGATTGCCCAAAATGCCCGTTGGAGCCATCGCATCCAAGGCAACTCCGACATCCAAGACCAGTCCCACTCGTATCGTCGAGCCTGTATGTCGTCTTGAGGGATTTGCACATCCTCGCGAGGGGCCTGCTCATTCCGCTGAATTCCTCCAAGCCAGTCCTTGACAGCTTGCGGACGGTTGACTTGTGGCAGCGACACCGAGGATCGTTGGTGTAGTTGTGAGTGTGCTGGCGGCGCAGGGTTCGAGATCCGCCCGCGCTCTTCTGCACGCGTACGCTCTTCGGCAAGCATATCGTCGACCGACTTGTTGATCACTTCTCTCTCTGATGCGGTAATTCGTGAAGGGTTAGCACGAGCGGGTCCGAGTCGAGAAGACGTGTTACGAATGGCGGATTGCTCCTGAGTTGTCGTCGCTGTGACCGTACGGCGTGCTGTGCTTTGCTGCCATGAAGCCGATCGAAGCTCAGAAGTGAGGTGGGAATTCAGTTGTCGCTCGACGGTGATGTTGCTGAGCATGCCAGCCTCGTGGTTCGGGCCGAAGGACTTGGAAGTGTTGCCGACGGAAGGGGCAAGGTCCTCGTCACTGGAAGGAGCATCATCACTCTCCAGAAAAGACATGCCTGGTGTCGCCCTTAGAGGAACACTTGGAGCAGGCGATGGTGAAGGCGGGGCGCGGTTTCCATTGAGAGTGCCCCTGAAACGAGGCTCGTAAGCAAGCTCATCTCTGTCATCCTCCTCTTCCTCCTCTTCATCTTCTTCCTCCTCATCCTCATCATCATCACGGCGGACAGCGTCACCTCGTTGATTCTGGAAAGCCTGCGCAAAACCGGTTGCAGAGACGGAGAGCTCTTCAGCGACACCGACACGTCCGCTGGCTCCATACGCGTTGGATACGCGGGCCTTGACCTTAGTGAGAGGGCCTGTTTGACGTTGTCGGGTACCTCCAGACGTCATGGTGGTCATGACAGATTGCGATGCGACAGACCCTGCTCTCGAGCCGATACGAGTCGAGCGGCGAGGCGTTGGCGCGCCCGTTCCGCCAATTTGCGACATGGCGAACAGGTGGTGAACAACAGGTACAAATATGTGTGTTGAGATTTGGCGAATTGTAGCGAAATGATACAGTAAAACTTTGTAAAGTGTGAGAATCGTTCAAAAGTCCGGAAGGCGTTCAAAGAATATATAGAGAAAAGAGATGTGATGCGCCAGAGAATTACTACAAGTTGTGCCAACAATAGCAACAAAATAGACTTCAAGGATTCGTTCGGACAACAATAGGGATGGAATAAGAACGAAAAGTGGGTCGCAGCTATACAATAAGAGAAAAAAAGATCTGAAGATGGTGAAGGTGAAGGACAGCAAGGCTGGGAAGGCGGGTGCAGACGCGATGCTTCACCGAAAGAAAAAAGACCGGGATTTATGAATGTTCGCAGACTTACAGTTTTACCTAAATCCAGCCCTCGCACTCCAGACTTCGTTACTGCGGTGTCGCGCTTCAAACTGTGCCTTGTTGCTCTTTAATATTATTGATGTTGTCGAACACGTGGTTGACTGATGACCTTCACGCGTCGGAGATGGCCCAGTGTACTCTGCTACCGAGCGCTTATTGGAATCTTTTGACGCGTGTAGTAGCTGGAGATGCAGGCCGCGATCATCTTCCCGGGATTGGGCGGGTTGATGATGATGATGGTGATGCTGGTCTTTCTGGTTTGTTTACTTTGCCAGATGAAGTTCGCGTGCGCGATCTCTTTGTCCTGTTTTTAGCGCGCTCAGGCCGTAGCGTGGTTGCCCTGACAGGTCAAAGCAGTGCAGTGCTGCAAACGTGGACGACTTGCAGCAGCAGAGGAAATTGTTCGAGTACAAAGGCCGTCTGGCAGTCAAGTGAAGTGAGAATTAGATTGACGTGTCTGAGCTGTCAGAACATGGATCATGCATAAGCTGGCCCATCTTGGGTAAGCTTTGCCGAGCCCTATCTCATCCCGAGACTCTTTTCGCCTGTACCTGCGTCACCGAGAAGTTCATCGCCGCGCAAAGATGCAGTGTTCCGAGTGCACATATGCAAAGGCTCGGGTGTGGTTCGGTGGTACTGCTACATATACAAGCCATACCCATGCATGGCTCCTGGGCGTCCTCGCTTGGACGGGAGGTTGGAGCCATTCCAAGGCGCATCAGATGGGTAGGATACAGCGCATTTTGGCTTCGATTCGAGTCGAGGCTCGAGATTTCTAATGTCTGGGTGGCGACATGTCTTCCAAATGGTGGTCCGACTGTGTCAGGAGTACCAAAATTCGGGTGCATATCCAAACGTGTCTCAAAGTAGTGGGCACTGCGCCAGGTACGAGGTGCCTAAGGATGCATCTAGTGACTAGCCGGAAAGCGTATGCGGTCCGCTACTGTAAGCCGCAGCTGTGGTGCGCCGTCTTCCCAACTTTTTATAGACATCGTTTGCGACAGCTGCAACCTAGTTCCGTGATACATAAAGGCTCCATTCTACCTCTTTCCTGTCCAGCTCCCATACATACCCACCACTCTTCTACAGCTTCAAAATGGTCGTCGGCTCTGTTCTCGTCACTGGGTAAGTCTACCCCTCTACCCCACCATCTCCACCAGTTCCCAAGTAGTGGTGTTGGTAGTGGCAATGGTAGTCTAACTGGTTCACAGTGGCACGGGCTACATTGGCTCCTTTACAGCACTCGCGCTCCTCGAGGCCGACTACAAGGTCGTCATTGTCGACAATCTCTACAACTCCAACCGCGAGGTCCTCAACCGCATCGAGCTCATCTGCGGCAAGCGACCCGACTTTTACGAGGTCGACATCCAAGACGAGGCTGCCCTCGACAAGGTCTTCAAGGAGCACCCAGACATTGACAATGTCATCCACTTCGCCGCCCTCAAGGTACGTCTTCTGTGGATCGCCTCCCACGGGGTAACAGCTAATAGCCTCTCCAGGCCGTCGGCGAGTCTGGCGAGATCCCTCTCACATACTACCGCGTCAACGTCGGGGGCTCCATCTCGCTGCTCTCCGCCATGACCAAGAACTCGGTCACAAACATCGTCTTCTCCTCGTCGGCCACCGTCTACGGCGACGCCACACGCGTGCCCGACATGATCCCCATCCCCGAACACTGCCCCATCGGCCCCACAAACACATACGGTCGCACAAAATCCACCGTCGAGAGCGTCATCACGGACCAGATCGAGGCGCAGCGCAACAAGGCCGCCAAGGAGGGCAAGCCCGAGGAAGGCAAGAAGTGGAACGCCGCGCTGCTGCGCTACTTCAACCCCGCCGGCGCGCACCCCAGCGGCATCATGGGCGAGAACCCGCTCGGCGTGCCCTACAACCTGCTCCCGCTCCTCGCACAAGTCGCCATCGGCAAGCGCGAGAAGCTCCTCGTCTTCGGCGAGGACTACGACTCCAAGGACGGCACCGCTATCCGCGACTACATCCACGTCCTCGACCTCGCCAAGGGCCATCTGCAGGCGCTCAACTACCTGCGCGAGCAGCAGCCTGGTGTCCGCGCGTGGAACCTGGGCACGGGCAAGGGGTCCACGGTGTTTGAAATGATCAAGGCTTTCAGCCACGTCGTTGGGCGCGAGCTACCATACGAGGTCGCGCCTAGGCGACAGGGTGACGTGCTGAACCTCACAGCCCAGGCAAAGCGCGCCGGTGAAGAATTGGGCTTCAAGACTGAGTTTACGCTCGAGGATGCGTGCGCGGATCTGTGGAAGTGGACCGAGAACAACCCAGAGGGGTACGAGCAGCAGCCACCCAAGGCGTTTGTCGAGGCGCTGAAGAAGAAAGCTTGAATGGAGTGACGAAGATGATTAGGTTTACGTATCTCGGGTCAGGCGGTGTATATAACATAAATATCACGAGCATATGTGCGCAAAATGAAAGGTCATGTAAAAGTCATGAAATGTTTGAATATATTTTTTCGCCCTGCTTATGCTGAGGTCTTTGAATTGTCCTTTGAGCACATCATTTTCGAGTGACACTTGCCATACTAGGCATGTGTGTTGCCGATTGCGTAACAAACCTATGTCGCTATGTCTATCGCACAACCGCGTCCTTCAATGTAGTCACACTGCACAACCCCGCCGCTGTCTTGAGCTTCGCAACACCCGTCTTCTTATCCGCACCCTCACCCGCCAGCTGTGGCACAACGCTCACATTGAAGCCAACTTCCAGCGCATCCGTTGTCGTGAACCCCGGCTGGATCATCTCCCAAACTTTCTTCTTGGGGTTCAGCACCGCCTCGGGCTCGCCCTCCCATCCCTCGAAGAACACTCTATCCCCCGCCTTGGAGTCTGCAGGTGGGTTGACCAGCTCGACAGGACCCTTGTGGCTATCCTCGCCCTCAGCGACCTTGGGCGATGCAGCGAGGACCATGGCGCACGACTTGACGCCGCGCATGGTGACGGGCTTGAGATTGCAGACAGCGATGATCTTGCGGTTTTGCATATCTGCCAGCGGGATCAAGCCATTGAGACCCGAGCAGACGGTGCGGACGACCTGGCCTTCGTACTCGGAGGTATTGTCTGTGCCGGGAGCGTCGCCGCAAGCGATTGTGCTGACAAAGAGAGAGTCTGCATTTGGGTGTGTTTCGGCTTTGAGGATGTGGCCGACGCGCAGATCGATGAGGGCGGGGGAGAGGGGCTTCTCGACTGGGGCACTGTGGTTGTGTTAGTAGGTCTTTGTGGTCTGAGGTATGGGAGACGAACGCTTTCTGTGGTTTGGGCTGCTTCTCTTTCTTTTCCTTCTTCTTGGTTGGTGCACCCTCTGGTGGTCCTCCACTTGTGGGCTTTCCAGCCACTGTTGACGCAATTGCATCGCCAGCTGCCTGTGCCTTGTCCTTGACCTTGTCCTTTTTGCTCTTCTTTTCCTCTACGCCCTGGTCTCCGGTCAACGTTGTGGGTGTTGCGCCTGATGTAGCAACAGCATTTGCCGCAGCAGCCTCCTTCTCCTTCTTCTTACGCTCCTTCTCCGCCTTTGCATCTACGGGCTTGATCTTGAAGATGACGTTGTCTAGGTCGATGTTGACCTTGTCGTCCAGTTTCAGGCCGAAGATGGACGAGTTCTGGACGAAGTCGACATGTCGAACAATGTGATGGTGTCCCTGCTCGCCGGTCCTCTCCTCACCACTCCACTTTGAAACTACGGGTGCCAGCTTCTGGTAAATGGCGATGTCGGCGACGGAGGGCTTTGCGCCAAGGATAGTGGTTCGGCTCGAGAGATGTGTGTTCAGCGACGACAGGCGCTCAGCAGACTTGGCAGCATCCTCGGTGGACGAGGCGATGTGGGCAGCAGTGGCGAGCCACTGAGTAAGCTCAGCTTTCTCGGCGTCGGTGTAGGTGATGTCGGGGAAGAGGGACTGCGAGGCTTTGACGCCGTCGGTCTCGGAGGCGGCGTTGTTTGGGGCGTGGGTCTTGAGGTAGGTGACCAGGCTCTCGTCGAGGGGTGAGCTCGCCATGTTGGACAAGAATGTGCGCTGGAAAAAGTTGACGGCGAGAGGTTGTAGCGGGGTAAAGAAGGCGGGCGTCGAGTGGGCTGTTATAGATGCTGTGGTGCGGAATTGGCCTCGAGCTGAGCGTGGAGCTGAGGCGAGCTGAAGAGGACGCAAGCGTGAGGCTGGAGGAAGTTTGGTGCGAAGAGAGGACAGAGCTGAAGGAGCGTGTATATGCATGATAAACACACGTGAGTCAAACCACCAAAATTGAGCGGGCAGTTAGTTCATCGCGGGGCAGAAAGCCACCCCGCACAGGCCATCGCGATTGATCCCCAGACGCGTCAATGCGAGTTGCATCATTCACTTTTGATGTACTGCAAAACTTCCTAACTGTTCGAAGCTCAGTGTTGATACTGACTATGTGAGGGGCTCAAGCTTTAGACAAAATTGCCAGAGGGAATATAGTCCAGTCGTGGATCAAGCCACACGCTTCACACCTTGCACGCGCCAGCCTAGGTAGCATCATGCTGGAGCCTGTGTGGATTGCGGCAAACTCTAGATGACACATCCGTTGTTGTTTGTTGCCTGTCGCATGCCCCGCGTATAAAGCTCCCATGGTCCAATCCTCTTCCCCGCAACGCCACCTACAAACAACATGGCTACTGAACAATCTCCAGATGTCCCGGCTGGGAAGAAGCGGTTCATTCCTCTGGGTATGTCATGCCATTCACGCGTAACCAGACTATCCAAGCTGACATGCGACAGAGAACAACCCAGAGGTCATGTCCACGCTCGTCCACAAGCTTGGTCTCTCTGAGAAGCTCGCATTCCACGATGTCTTCAGCATCGACGAACCAGAGCTGCTTGCCTTTGTCCCCCGCCCTGCACACGCGCTACTCCTTGTCTTTCCCGTAAGCGACACATATGAGAAGTTCCGCGTTCAGGAAGACAAAGACCAGCCAGAATACCAAGGCAACGGCCCGGAGGAAGAGGTAGTCTGGTACAAGCAGACCATTGGCAACGCATGCGGACTGATAGGTCTGCTACACGGTGTCTCGAATGGCGTGGCGCGCGCCAACATCGGTGGGTAGCCAGGTGGACTTGAAAAGACGGCAAGCTAACAAGGCACAGAAACCAACTCGAACCTGGCCAAACTTCTGAACGACGCGATTCCCCTCAAGCCCGTCGACCGCGCCAATCTCCTCTACGAATCTGAAGCGCTCGAGAGCGCTCACCAAGCTGCCGCCAGCGGGGGAGACACTGGTGCTCCTGCTGCCGAAGACAACGTCGACTTGCACTACGTCTGTTTTGTCAAATCGGAGAACAACAACCTCTGGGAACTGGACGGTCGGCGCAAGGGTCCTCTCAACCGCGGGCAGCTGTCTCCAGACGAGGACGTGCTGAGCGACAAGGCCTTGAATCTAGGAGTGCGCAGCTTCCTCAAGCGCGAGACAGAGGCTGGAAAGGGAGACTTGAGGTTCAGCCTGATTGTTCTTGCGGAGTCGCTGGATTAGGCGTCCCAGGTTGAGGAAGTCCATAAAGTCGAGGAAGACGAGGAAGTCGAAACAGATGAGGGAATTGGAATCAACAAACCTACCTTTGAGGGATGGATTGCAGGACTGCTGGCAGCAGTATATGTCGCTCAGATAATGGGAAAGAAGCACGCATGATATCTTCAAGTTTCAGTCTGAGCATTTTATTGCCCACCGGACATCGTGAGTCTTTTAGCGAAAAGGCAAGAGAGGTAAAACTTAAAGAGGAATGATCACCACCATCTCATGTCTTACCTGTATGAAGGGTCATGTTCTCTAGAGAACTCGTTGATGATGAACCCCTCGCCGTCGTTCACATACTTCCCATCATCAACTAGCTTGTTTTCTAGCCCTTTGCGTCTCAGAAGTCATCCACCTTAACGTCTCTTCCTTCTTTCAAAGGCAGATGTATTTTCTCCCAAAGCTCGCTCCTCTCTCCGAGAAAATACGTAAGACTCACGTCCTGCATGCCCGCCTCATCCCCTCCCGCCATAGTCTCGAGCTGCGAGATGATGTTCTCGAGACCGAGGGCTTTTCCGGTTGCTTGTGTGGTGCCAGCCTCCAGCGAGACATGAACGATGTGAATATGGAAGTGGTAGTACGTCGGTTGATCTGTGTTGCAAATCAGCCCACTCCACTCCGCTCCCGACAAGTCATGTCCTGCAAAGACGTACAGTGAACGTAGAGTTTCAGCTGATCCCTCTCAATCTCCGGGTACAACTTGACCGTCGTATCCAGCATTTTCTCTCGCATGTGCTCCACCCAACTCACCATGCCCTTGCGCAAATCCCTCACGCTCCAGATGTCCCTCCGCTCCACAATGCCGAGGAGGTGCAAACTCCCCATCGTCTTACGGTCCCAGTTCAGATCGGGAGCTAGAAGAAACCCCTCGTCGCCCGTCTCTCTATAGATGACGTCTTCTTGCTCCGCCCGCCCCTCGATGATGTTAAACACCCAGTCCAACGCGCCCTTCTCCCGCTGCGCCTTCATATACGGCCGCACATACTTTGCGTAAATCTCCGGCGTCTCCGTGACGATGCGCACGCCCTGGGCTTCGTACTTCTTGATGTGTTTCGGCGTGCAGGGGTAGATGAGGTTGAGTTTGAAGTCTGGCGGTGCATCACCCTCGCGCTCACTGGGGTTCGAGTTTGCGAGAAACCAGGCGTAGATGTCGTTTGCGCCGAGGTTCTTGATGTTGCGGAGCGAGGTGGGGAAGGTGGTCAGGGTGGGTTCGTCGGTTGCGAAGGCGGCGCGTTCGGCGACTAGGAGGGCCGGTTTTGAGTCGATTGTGCCCAGGAGGGATATGCGACGGCCGGCTTGGTCGGTGTTGAGCAGTCGGGTTAGGTGGAATTTGGGGATTAGGGATTCCACGTGAGCGGCTATTTCGGGGGGCGTTGTTGAGGTCATGTTGAAGAGTTGGTGTGGTCTGCACTTTGGATGGTGGTTAGATGATGAGACACTGGGGGAAGAAACTGAGATGACGAAATAGTAGATATGTTCAAAAGAGAAGATTTGAGATATGAAGTAGTGAATTTGTTCTGAAGAGAAAATTTGAGAAGAAAATAAGAATTCTTGCACCACCACGCGACGGGAGAAAGTAGCCAGAGTACCCCACAGTTGGAATTTGGAAAGCATAGAAGCGTAGAGAGGACACGTAAATTCGGGACGACGTGAGAAATAAACTCACCAGGCTAAACCAAAAGACAACTGTGCAGAATACAATCTGATCCTGAGTATAGTGACAATGGAGTTTGTGAATGAGACTCTCACGTGCACAGGTGTCAGCGTGTCACCGCGTATTGCCCAGCCAACCAACCGCAAGCGCCAACCCTGTATTCTGTGAATGAGGTCACACTCTCCAACCTCCAACCACCCCCGTCGCAGCCGCAACAACCTCGAACAATCCAAATTTTATCGCACGCATCGATAGAGCATACATTACAATGCCTCCCAAGCGCCTCGCATCGGGCGCGATCAAGCCGCAGCAGTCCACCCTCGCATTTCACGGGTCGTCGAACAAAGTCACCAAGGCAGGCGCAAAGGCACAGAACGCAAAGAAGAGCCTCCTTTCCGAGCCGGTCATCAAGGATGTCAAGCCCGAAGTCATCGACCTGGACGTTGTCGAAGTGACCAAGCCCACCACCGCTGAGGCAGCCATCATCCAGCAAACAGAAAAGGAAGTCGTAGCGCAACAAGTGGAGAGCACACCGGAGGAAGACCATGCCAGACGCGTATCGGATACAGCGATCAAGAAGTATTGGGCTACCAAGGAGAAGCAGAGGATGGCACCCAGAGTACACCAGCAGGATTTGAGCATACACGGGAAGATATTGCGGGAGTGGGATATGAGTGCACAATTCGGCGTAAGTCTTGTTGTCAATCTTTGAAAGTCCGCGTTGGGCTTCTCTAGAATATACACTAACATGACGCAGCCCTGTACTGGCATCGCTCGTTTGAAGCGCTGGAAACGCGCACAACGACTTGAACTTGATCCGCCGATTGAGGTTCTGGCCGTCTTGCTGAAGGAGCAGGAAGGAAAGGATAAGTTGACGGTCCAAAGATCACATGTGGACGAGCTGCTCAATTCAAAGGCTGAGCTTCTTGATGCCGCTGCCTGAGAAATACAGCGTGCGTTCAACAAGTGATGGGGAATGTTTCACGGTATGGAGTTTATGTATGGGAACTGGCGTACAGGAATGGCATAGTTGTTTTTGCCGATGATGGGATTTTCCTTTTGTCATGGATGATAGGGCAGTAAATGATTGTACGCTACTGGTATTACAAGCACGCGAGCGAGATGCCGACTCGGTTCACTCTTCAAGAGATTCGAATAATGAGTATTCGGTCTTTATTTACTTGATAAACATATAGTAACAAAGGATATAGAGTGTAATCAACAAGAATGCTAATTGGACTGACTATACCAAGTATGTGCATCTAGCTAACCACAAGATCTAGCTCTCATAGCTTCCATCACGTAGGTATTACACAAATTAAGCGAACAATTGCACCCTCGGTTGGTAGAAAATGCGCACAATATCTGCTCAAGAAACTGAACGCAATGTGATATGATGATCGACGCGGCTCCTTCAACGGCCTGAGGCGGGGTTGATCGACAACCTTCCGATGGAGCTCTGGACTCTCGCTTTGAGAATGTGGCAAACACGTCCAGCCAGGTGGAGATGTGGGGTATGGTGTTGAGCATGCAGAAGGCACGCTAGCTACTAGCCTGATTCCACGCTGTCGGCTGCTCGAGTGGACGTGAGCGTTGGTATCTCCGCCGCCAGGATGCTGGGGATGTCTCCCGGACCCACTTTCCATCCTCTTATCGTTGTCGATGACCGCGTACGCTACGCAGCTGCATGAATTGAGTGCTCGTCCTTGCGCGAATATGGCTATTTTTGCAGTCGGTAATTCCGTGTCGTCGGTTTGAGCCAACCGCAAGACTTTGGCTGCGCAAGCGTGCATGAGGCTTGCAGGATTCGAAGCGAGTCGTACTGGGTAGATCGAAAGAGCGCTTTGTCGAAGTGCTGGGGGGGAGAGATACGATAGCGGGGTGATCAACCACTAGAGACGACCATATCATTCCTGCTATATTTTGTGCAACCACCACGCTCGCATCTCGCACCCCCTCCGTCCTCCTTCTTCTCTCCTTCTTCAATCCCGTCAGACACAACTCTTTCTTCACTTCACCTATTTAGTCAAGATGCTTAGCGTGTCAGCCATCACACTTTAAGGCTTGCAGCTTCTGTAAAGGGCTGGGTTCTCGATAGCGCTTTCTTTATCCGATCTTTGTGCTACTGTTCAACACAATAATCGAACCACACTCTCCCATTTCAATCAGGTAGATACGGCCAACACACCATGTCCAGACGTGTATGCTGATCAATTGCTTGTCAGTACCGCAACGTGCGTTGAAACTCCACCTGCCCAGGAACACGCACGCACGCTTCACCCCGCACGTCAACCCCTCCCTCTAATCCTGGATTTGGCCATTGGACCCCGTCTCGACTAGGAAAGGGTGAATTAAACTCATACACCATTTTTCTACTGCTGAGATCCTACCCCTTCCAATTGACGGCTCACCTTCCTCACAAAGCATACCGTCTCACGTTGCGTGCCTTCAACTGCACGTCGACTGTCAATCATCCAACTCGCAAGCATGGCTGCCGCAGTGGCTAGAGCCCCAAATATGCCAAGCCGGTCTTCAACCCCTCCGCCGTACCTGTCGCTAAACATTTCGTCCCGTGGTACTCCTGCTGCCATCCCTAACAAGCACATTCCAATATGTTCGCCAGGTGGTCTCCCCGCAACTCCCCCTGCATCCCCTCCGCGGCACGATAGCCTCATCGAGACGTCGTCTATCACATATCCGCCAGACACGCATTGCACAGAGTACTCAAGCGACCCACCAGTATACACAATCACTGCAGATAAGATGGCCGAAGCTTTGGAGCACATGGCGACTCAGCCCCTCCCGCATCCTGAGCAAGTCTTTCCTTGGCTGCACGGCCTCCATCCAGAGAACCAGATACAACTCGCGTTCTTCACGTCTCGCCGAGCGTCTAGTCGGAAAATACCTAGCTGCCTTCGCAGCATTGCTCTTGTAAAGACAGGTGGGAACCTGTCGTCATCGAAGTTGAAGGCTGCGATCTCGCCAGAGGAATTGCTCAGTCCTTCTTCTGATGACGATTCTCCAGCTTTTATTGAGTGCGATCCCAAGGATGGTTTCTCCGTGCGCAACTTCCAGATACAAACTTGCAAAATGGCCATGGTTTCTGACATCATTATTTATGGTGATCACAAAACCCATCCCAATGATACGATTGCTCTTGCCCAGAAGATCTCGAAGGCTCAGAGGCTACACGAGGCAAAGAACGGGTTTCCTCGTGGTTTGTTCAACACATTCATGCTTTCAGGTGGGTTATAAAAAGAGAGTTACCTCTATCGCTGTGGCATCTTGACTAACAGAAAAACAGATTCTTTCGATTTTGTACAAGAGAAGTTTCCGGATTTGGTTGCCATTGACTCGAGAGGTGGGACGACTGGCAACTCCGTTGACTTCGGTAAGTACTCTGTGCCGCAATCCTATGAGAAGAATCGATTTCTAATCTTATCACAGCCTACTGGGAGCGATATGAGATGTGTGCGATGTCAAAGGCGTCTGAGATTAGCAACAATGTATTCTTAGGACCAACTCCTGATCCAGCTGTTCATCCAGATTCGTTGAATGCGGATGCCTACGACATGCTTATTGAAGCGACAGACCTCGCCCACGTGCCTGAGTCGCGCTCGTTGAGGGCGCTACGCAACGCCTTGGAGAGGACTGGGCGAAAGTCAGCATTACACATGGAGTTCCCCTCCTCAGGAAGCATCTTGCCTCCAACTTGGTCACATGGAGACGTTGATGGCCTGATGGACACTTGCAAGTGGATGTACGAGCTGGCAAACCCGCACGAGGTCAGACGAACCAAGCGAAGGAGGTCAGACGACGATGAAGCGATCGAACTAGATGACGTTCCCGTACCTCGCAAGTTCTTGATTCATTGCACGGACGGTTACACCGAGACGACACTTCTAGCTCTAGCATACTTCATGTACGCCGAGGGGCTTCCTGCGCACGACGCCTGGATACAGATGCATAGGGACAAGGGCCGGAACTTCTTCGCCTATCCCACTGATGTTGCGCTTTTGACAACGATTCAGCCCCGTATCCTCCAAGAATCACCCCGGTTCAAGCAGAGTGTCTACCATCTTTCGGAACCTCGGTGGATGTCCAAGATCGACGGAAGCTTGCCTAGTAGGATCCTTCCATACATGTACCTTGGAAATTTGAACCATGCCAATAACCCTGAGGTTCTTCGTGAGCTCGGAATAACTCGCATCTTAAGCGTCGGGGAAGCGCTCTCTTGGCCCGAAGATGTTAGGAAGAAGCTCAACTGGCCTAGTGAGAACTTCTACATGGTCGATCGGGTCCAGGATAACGGCGTTGATCCTCTCTGGGATGAATTTGAGCGATGCTTGAAGTTTATCGGTACGTTTCCTCTAGCAGTCTGCTGCTTATTCTGGCGCTGACACATGACAGAAGCTGGAAAAGCTGATGGAGGAGCCACTCTTGTCCACTGCCGTGTGGGCGTATCACGCTCTGCCACCATTTGCATCGCGGAAGTGATGAAGGAACTGGGCCTGTCTTTTCATCGCGCCTAGTAAGTTGCAAACCATCTTATTCAATTGTCATATTTGCTAACGTTATACTCAGCTGCTTTGTGCGGGCTCGACGATTGAATGTCATAATACAACCACATCTTCGATTCACATATGAACTACTGAAGTGGGAAGAGTACCAGCGTCAGCGACGCGATGAGCCTCTTCGCCGCGAACTCGAGTGGGCTACTGTAGCGCGTGAGATTGCGCTTATGAATAAGCCCTACTCGAGGTAACCCTTTCACGATTTCCACGACAACCTTTTAATTCTCACGATATGATTAACGACGATACGATTTTTCGGATGTACGACCTTACAAACTGTGACACGACGACTGCTAGTTTATGCGCTACGACATCTGCCACACTACAGGACTATTTCTAGGCGTTGGCGATTTCTTTTTCTGTGATTTAGTTCCACTAGTCTCCTGTTTCCAAATCGTTGGCTCAAATGTCTCCTTCTGTCTTTTCTTTCTACAATTTCGAGTCTTCTTCGTTGCCATCTGTGTTCTTCGTTCTCAAGACGATTCGGCCACACGGCTTGGTTGGCTGGCTGTACTCTGGATGTCCGACGGAACAATGGGATGAATGAAGATCTCCAGGGCCATCTGCTTGGAACGTACATCAATGTCTGTCACGATTGATATGAGCGCAATTGGCGTTGCTGGCCTGCTTCCTCCGGATAGTATGAGGGTTTTGCTTGGGTTGAGTTGTGTACATACTACAGATATTCAAACATACTGTTTTCTTTATCCATTTCTGACGTGCGGACTTCTGATCATGGTTGTCAAACATTCAATCTGTGCTCCTTCCATCCTGCTAGAGCTTAATCTCAGCCTCCCTCCCCGAGAGAACAGGTGCAGCCATCACTTCGTAGCGACTTGTTACTCACCATTTGCAGAAGTACATCATGTTGTTAGACAGACAACCAACCAAGGGAGTTGAGTGACCAGAACGACTTTCCACCGAGCGGGTCATGCGTTACTAAATCTGTACATATTGAGATATACACTTGTCACACGCAATGTAGTGTGACACGTTTTCACGATGTTTACGTGAAGGAGTGATAAAGACCTTCCTATGGTATCTTTGACTCTTTAGTTATGAACTGTGCTATATCTTGGGCTACCAAACATCCACCAACTAAACGCCATACGCCAGGCTCGGGACCTTTAACTCGACCTATTTCTTCTTACCCTGCGCCTCGGTGTCTGTCAGCTCGCGGATGAAGACCTTGATGACGCCGTCGGGCACGTCGTCGACGCCGTCCTCGAACCCTGGGCTGACGCCAATCGCGACGAACTTGCCGTCTGACGAGAAAGCGATCGTCTGCACGCTCGCAGGGAATTTCTGATATTGCCGTATCCTCCTCTTTGCAACTGCGTCCCAGAGTGCTACCACACCGTCGCCGCCTCCGGTTGCGAATGTGCCGTGCACGGGGTGGAAGGCTAGGGCGTTGACGGGGTAGACGACGTCCTGCCCATCGACGTTCTGGCGATGGCATTTGAAGGCGTACTTGCGCGCTTGCGACTCGTCGGAGGGGTCGAACCATTCGACAGCCACGCGTCCCTCGATGCTCGAACTCGAGTATCCTGCGTCGTTGGGCATGCATGCTACTGCGCGTGTCATGTACTTCATGGAGCTTTCTCTTTGTTGCCATGGCTCGACATCTACACTCGCTCCGCCTCCTTGCTTCGCTGCTGCTGCCAGCTTGTCCAGCTCGTAGATGTTGACTACTCGGCTGGCCATTGCGACCACGAGCTTGGTAGGGGATGCGGTGAGCGAGAAGGACTTGGAGGGCAGGCGGACGGAGGTAAAGTCGCCGGGCCGCGAGAGGTCGTGGAGATGTAGTGTCGAGTCCCAGGATGCGGAGATGAGGAGGTTGTGCGGAGCCGAGAAGAGAATGTTGCGGACGCCCTGGGAGTGGGTTGACATGACCGTTTGTTCGCCAGTCTCGAGGTCAATTCTGCATACATTAGCTGCCACTCCTGTGTCTAGTTGTTCATGTTGCGACGCACCTCCGCACTTCCCAGTCCAGGCCACAGCTGAATGCCTCATTGTCGTCGCGTCCAAAACACACGTCCATTACTGGTGCGCGATGCTCAAACTTCTGCAACAGCTTGCCGCCGGGCTCGCCGTGCGTGTCGTACAGGTAAACATGTCGGTCCCAGGATGAGACGAGTAATCGCGTTGGGGTCTTCTCGGCGAACTTGACGGAAGATATGGGCTCTGTAGGGTTTTGCGCAAGCTCGAATTGACCTAGCAATGTCAGTATATTGCCTTAAATTGATCGTGTCGCGCGTTTGAGAAAGCAGCTATTGGGGAAAACGGCAGTTCTTTCTCAGTTTAGGAGCTGCCACATCCAAAGTCTCTGGTCGCGGTCGCGAGAAGAGCAAGAAGAGAACTCACTTGACATTTTGGCGGTAGTCCTGCGAACGATGTCCTGAAAGGTGGAGAGCTCGAGGTGAAGCTCCGCTCGAACTCCGCAACATCCAAACAAATGTATATTGTCTTGGCAGTCCCTCCACAGAAAGCACCCCTCCCTTGCTCATCTCTTCAACACTTACATCACTCGTCACGACGCCAATAATGCCCTTTGCTCAGCTTGTAATCGGGCCGCCGGGCTCGGGAAAGTCGACATACTGCGATGGCATGCAGCAGTTCATGGGCGCAATCGAGCGCAAGTGCTCAGTCGTCAACCTCGACCCTGCCAACGACCACACCTCATATCAACCTGCGGTGGACGTGCGGGATTTGGTGACAATAGACGAGATTATGGAGCAAGAATCTCTGGGTCCAAACGGTGGAGTGCTGTTTGCGCTCGAGGAACTGGAAAACAACTTCGAGTGGTTAGAGGAAGGCTTGAAGGAGCTTGGAGGTCCGCATGCTACTACAGCTACTGAAAGTCTGCGATGCTGATGCGTTTACAGATGACTACGTTCTGTTCGATTGCCCTGGCCAGGTCGAGCTCTTCACGCACCATGGGTCACTGCGAAACATCTTCTTTCGCCTTCAAAAACTTGGGTATCGAGTATTCGCCCTCCATCCATAGCCTGCAACATGAAACTGACTCTCTGAAGCTCGTCGTCGTACACCTGACTGATTCCATCATCGTATCACGACCGTCGTTATACGTTTCCTCCCTCCTACTCGCGCTGCGCAGCATGCTGCAGATGGACCTTCCTCACATCAATGTCCTCACCAAGATCGACAACCTCCGAAACTACCCAAACCTGCCGTTCAACCTCGATTTCTACACAGAAGTACAGGACCTGCAATATCTGCTACCCCACCTGAACCGCGAGCAAACCTCTGGCATTCCAGGCCCAACGCCAACTGGCACAAATGACGATGTGGATATGGACGATGAACCGACGTCGAAATTCTCCGCACTGAATAAAGCGATCGTTGAACTGGTCGAGGACTTCGCGCTAGTGGGCTTCGAAACACTCGCTGTAGAAGATAAAAAGAGCATGATGACATTACTGCGAGCTATAGACCGTGCAGGTGGATATGCCTTCGGTGGATTGGAAGGGGCAAATGAGACTGTGTGGCAGTTGGCAATGCGGCAGGATGCGGTCACTATGGATGCCCGAGATGTGCAGGAGAGGTGGTTGGACAGACGGGATGAGCTTGACGAAGAGGAGGAGAAAGCATGGGAGGAAGAGACCAAGGACATGCGAGATGCGCCGCAAGAACCAGCTCAAGGGCCTCCCAGAGCGAGTGCGTCAAACAATCCAGCAAACGAGGATGAGGATATGAATGAACTGGAGGAGATGAAGCAGTTTATGGAGAAGAAAAAGAAGGAGGAGGATGGGATCAACGTTGTTCGGAAACCAGGAGGTGGCATGTAGTATTCCCCACCAGCCATTTGGATGCTTCGTGAGGTGCATCTCCCAGCTGTTGATCGTCGCAGGCATGGAACAGTTTGGGCGGGCTGATAAGACCAGACAAGGAGCGAGGACATGCAGCAAAACGTGATCGAGCTGCCGGATACAGAGATCATATCCAAGGGAAAGACCAGGCTGGGATTGGAAAGTCAGGAGTCTTCACCCGTTGCATAGAGCCCTTGCGTGTGACCAGAGGCGGGGTATCTCTCTGGAACGCGTCGCGTCTACGCGGTCGGCGCCACATCGCAGGCAGACAACCAACCAACCCTTTTGGATTTATCGTTTTTATTTGCATACCCTTTGTATTCTATAAATTCTGCAAGTGTCACGACCGTTAGATGTTGAAGCGCAAGAATTCCTACAGTGACCTCACCCACACACCTGATTCGTCTGTTTATGGCGATACGCGCATCAAGCGCAACAAGCGTCTCTTCCGTTCCAAAACCCTTAATCGCAAAGAGTCGTGGACTCCCGACACAGAGCGCGCTATGACTGAGTTGTTAGAATTTATCCTGCAGCACGAGGAGGCGTTCAAGAAGTAGGCTAAACCCTTGCACAGGGCGTGAACTGCTGCACGTTGGCAACGTCTCCCTGCACAAGCTAACATGCCTCAGTCAACACCGCCTTTCGTCTCTCTATGCAGACTTCCGCCAACAACATGAGGTGAACCCCGAGGGCTATCAAGCGAATATCGCAGCATGGACGAAGGCCCTCACCGATGCGGCGCGCGCGGGCGTCATACCCACACAGGGCACCACACACGATCTTCTGAACATCCGGACAACAGATGACCTCGCGCGCGCATTACAACATCCTCAATATGGGAAACCAACATGTCTACCTGCAGTGTTCCACGAAGCAACTCAAAAGAAGGAGATGGTACCGTTGAAGGACTTTATGAACTCCAAGGAGAGCATATACAAGACATCGTGGATACCCTCCCCGTGGAAAGCGCTACAATGGGGGCTAAGGCAAGTTGGCGTACTGGGACAGCCCACATCACCAGACAGGCTTGGAGTCGGGAATTTCGTGGTGCTTAAGAATGTCGAGGTCGCTGCGGACGAAACGTTGAAGAAGATGAAGGAGCACACATCGACAGCGGATCGAGTACTCTCAAAAGCGGATTTCCTGAAGCGCTTCGACAAGACTTTGAACCCTGCGGCGCCACTCACGAAAGCCGATATGGAGATTCTTCTCGTCCATCTAGCAAGAGACAAGCAGGCGATCGCATACAACGCGCAGACAATCAAGTTCAAACCTGAGCACGAGGCGGAACCTCTACCCATCACTGAAGAAGACACCGCCATCGCTAACCTGCGCGACACACTGGCGAACATCAACGCGCAAATACCACCGCTGATGGAGAAGGTCGCCGCAGCTGATGCCGCAGCTCGTGAGGCAGTAGCCGCCAAGCAGATGATCCGCGCCAAAGCCGCCCTTCGCTTGAAGAAGCTTGCCGAGACCGCTCTTGCACAACGCTCCGACGTCGCCCTCCAGCTCGAGAGCGTATATGCACAACTCCAGCAAGCAGCTGATCAGGTCGAGATCGTAGAAGCCATGCGCGCCGGCGCTGCAGCACTCAAGGGTCTGAACGAGAAAGTCGGCGGCGCAGAAGGCGTACAAGGTGTTGTTGATGCGGTCAACGAACAGATGGCTACGACAGAGGAGATTTCAAATATCATTAACGAGACTGATCAGTCTCTTGATGAAGGGGAGATTGATGATGAATTCGAGGCCTTGGAGAGGGCGGAGAAGGAGAAGCGCGAAAGGCAAGAGGCGGAGAAGACTGCTGCCCGACTTGCCGAGCTGGAGGAGGCAGAGAAGAAGCGTAGTGAGAAGGAGGCGGAGCGGCAAGCGCAGGAAGAGGAAGACGAGGAGACGGAGAAGGAGATTGAGCAGGCATCTCAGACCCTCAGGCGGATGTCTTTCAGGGAAGAGGATGATGAAGAGTTGGAGGCTGAGGAGGAGAAGCGTGTTCCAATTCCAGCGTGAAGCTGTTTGGGGTCACGGTGTTAATTTCAAGTACATCATTCTAGCATAGCAGCGGCGTTGCGGATTGCTTTTTCTAGAGCCGATATGCAAGCCTTCACCTTCTCATCAAGACATGAAGGACCAAATCACAATTTATTCATTTTCCATTGCCCCACTAGATGCAGAGCAAAGCAGAGCAGAATGACCACTGACGTCTTCCACCCATCCGACGGCGGCGCACACTAGCGCCGCTCTCCGCGCCAAGAACGAACGAACACCTCAACGACGCCCAAACACCACTCCACCATCCCAAACCCGCCCTCACATTCCCTGTCCTCCGCGGACACACACACACACCAAATCACCACCTGCCTGCCTCGCCTCTTACACACATCCCACCCACCTCCCACACTACACCACACAATGCAGTCCCTCCGCGCCGCGACAAGCGCTTCGCGGGCCCTCGCTACCCGCTCCACACCTCTGGGTTTCACCGGCGCCCGCGCCTTTTCACAATCCCGCGCCATGCGCAGCGGCGGCCACGAGTCGCACTACGATCCCCCCAGCGGCTGGCTGTTTGGCGTCAAGCCCGGCGAGAAGTACGAGAAGGAAGGGTGGGAGGGGCTTACGTACTGGGGGCTCTGCGGGACTATGGTTTTGGGGGTTGTGGCGTATGCGTTTAAGCCGGATACTAGGTATGTTTTGTTCTTGGGGGTGGTGTGGTGATGGAGAAGGGGGAGATGGAGGGGGTTAGGGGGAGGAGAGAATGGCGGGAGTTGTGGGACGCGGTTGACCTGCCGATGGAGATTGTTGTGTAGTGTGTACTGTGCATGGACTGACTTCAAGTAGCATTCAGACCTGGGCCCTCGAGGAGGCTCGCCGAAGACTGGAAGCAGAGGGTATCCTGCCCGACCCCGACACGAAGAAGGACTAGACGACAAGTGAGCAGCGCAGCACAGTCAGCTGTAACGGTGGATGGCGCCTGGAGAAGAGAAGCTGGATCGTCGGAACTGTATATATCCCAGCAGCGGCAGGCGGCGAGTTTTCCTATGTGGCAATGGACGAGCTGATAGAGTCATAGAGTTGGCTATATGCGTTTTTGACAACGATTTAGAGATTTTTCCCCATCTTCTCTCGCTTTCAACAGTGGAGTCACTCACTCATATGGTCACCTCTGAGTATTCATCATAATTTGATCTATCAATCTCGTTACGTGGTTACATCGACCTTCCAATTCATTTCTTTCTATCGTTTTGAGTTTAGGCTCAGCTTCTTCTTTTTAACTTTGTTCATGGTGAAACTATGTTCACCTCCCCTTCTCTACTTTGGAAACAATCACCCCCCCTGCTGCAGTCTGTTGAAACATGTATTGCGTTTACCCCTTGGAACTCGCACGCCAAAACTCCGACCATTACCCCTGTAACACAACATGACACAGCACAACATCACATACACATACCCAGCCGGCTGCTCCCTAATAGTACTCTGTATAACGTGGTATGATCAGCATGTAAGATATATTATCTGCGCAAAAATGCTGCTCTTAGCTACGCGGTCGAGCAACTTGGTTAGCACAGTAGGACATGGACAGTAGGACACGGACAGTAGGAGGGAAGGAAAGAGCAACATCAAGCAAGCAAGCAAGTGAAATAACTAGCAATTAGAAAAGAATCATTTGCATTGATCATTTTGGATAAGGGGGTATTCGCTCCCGAAATAACGCCGTACCATACATACCATGCATGCATGTCAATATCTAGAAGAACACCAACCCACACAAACAAAGGGAACCATATACCCCCAAACCCCCAGCCCCCATTACCCATCATAATAGCGCTTCAACTGAACACGCTCAATCAATCAACCAAACAAAAGAGATTTTTTTAAGTTCATAATACTGCTGCCCTCTCATCGCGGAACCATCTTCCCCCTCCTAGGCTCCTCATCCGCGACCCCATTCATGATGGACCCAGAGCTACTCGCCAACATCTTCCGATACGCAGAAGTCTGCGAGAACTGCTCTTCGTAGTGCTCCTTCAGTCTGCGCTGGCGCTTCTCTTTCTTGTGCATCCAGAACATGACGGCGCAGACGGCGAGGAGCGCAGAGCCGAGGATGCCGCCGACGGCGCCGCCGACGATGGCGGTCTGGCGGCGCTCTTTCTTGCACAGGGTTTGGCGGGAGGAGGAGGAGGAGGTTGTTGTGTCGAGGGCGAGCTCGGCGGGGGAGGCGATGGCGAGGGCTGAGGGGGTGGCGGTGGCGGATGGTGATGGTGTGGTGGCTGTTTGTGTGGGCAGCTGGAAGGTGCCGATGTTTTTTGTTGTGATTCGTGGTGCGGTGGCGTTGTTGCAGCAGTTTTTTCGGTCGTTGGAAGCCCGGCAGCAGTAGGTGCCGTAGTCGCACATTTGGACGTTCCATGCTTGGACGGGGGTTAGGCCGTCGAAGGAGGTGGTTGCTGGGGTTGTGTTAGTATGGGTTGTTCTGCTGGTTGTGTTGTGGATGGATGGAGTGAGTGTGGGATATACGTACCATCTGGACACATTTTGGGACATGCTTTGTCGTTCCCCGTGGCGTCTGTACACCCGTTTTGCCATATCGAGCCCATGTATTCGTCTTTTGTCGCCATGCACAATCCAGTATCCAGACATATGTCTGCACCAACTGATCGGTTTGTTGCACAGCAACCACTATGTGTGGTGGAAGATTTACATGGAGCAAATGTGTTGTCGAGTTTCGTACCGTCGAGGCCGTAGCAAGTCTGACTGACTGTCGTCGCAATGAAGGAAGTGAAAAGCGTCAAGAGTGACGCGTGGAGATGCATATTAGAACAAGACAATCGACAATAACTTTCCCAGAAAAAAAAGATAGCAAAAAGGAATGACTTTGAATAAAACACACAGTTGAACTCGACGGACAGATAGTAAGGAAATTGAACTTGTAGACTCTGAAAAGAAACAAAGGGCGATCGAGGCTGGCTATCAAGCTCAGAATGGTCCAAAATTACATTTGCAATGTTATGCGCGGAGAGCCCTTGTGCGACTTGTACTCGGCCGGCGAGCAGCCGCGACAGGGCTCTGCTTGTCGCCAGCTGAAACAATGTCATCAGAGACGGCAGCGTGCAAAGACACATCCCCGTATACACTTCACTGGGGTTACGCAACTAGCATCCATCCAGCACGATGAATCCGTCTCGACTTTGAGCTCTGACACGGCGCGACGCCTTGCTGGCAGAGGACTCTGATGGGGATTGCAGAGTCCGGAGGGGGTTACAGCGCGCTTGTTGGTGCGCTCCGTTGTTTGCGGCGCCGCGCTTACACTGGATGATTCTTTTTGCGGACGCCGATTACACAGGAGAGGTAGGTGGAAACAAAGAGCTGGCAGCAAATGAACATGGTGTACTACGGGGGCCCAGAAGCGTGTTGGTTTGAGGTTTGCGGACGGTAGGGCGTGTAGACGAGATGATTGGCGAGGCCCATGCGAAGATCACTTGTACCTGGATCCGTCTTCGACGACATACCGTCAGTCTCCGATTCGCCGTCTACTTTGGTTTTGTTTCTTGGGAGCAGCTTTGCAGTCCGCATTGGCTCCAACTTCATCGTTGCAACCGACCATGAGGTCCTTGTATTCTCCCAAGGGCCATTGCTCTCTCGCGACCACGTCACGCCTGGAAAAACCTCCGTCTGCCACCAGTCCTGGATGCGTGCCTTTGAGATCTCGAATCTCGGGATGACGCTGAGTACGGGGAGCTTGGTTCCCCCTACGTTCACCCACACTCAGCCTTCTCCCCTTAGCCAAACCTTCACCCTCTCGGCCCGTGTACACATGTCAATCTCCCCGTCGCCCCGTCTCTCCCGCAAGCCTACCTTACTTTGTAGCACTTAGGCTTTCATTGTCTCGCGTACTCGCACCTTCCTATGCAGTTACCCGCCGTGCATGTCTTGTGCAACGCGACACCATCTTACTTTTGCAGCGCTAGGACGGGAGGCCGCTGCAAATGCAAGTAAGTTTCCATATCAAGCTAGAAGCCTCACCTTCTGCAGGCTCGGAGATGAACGACGGCACATCCATCTTCGCCTCGAGCTTAGTTCGCGATCGCGTTCGCCGTTGTCGATTCAACAAACATGTGAGAAGGCGTTAGTTTGCAACTCGCTTCCAACGTCCGCCAGTATGAATGAACAACACCTCGCCAGCAGACCTCCCGCTCCAAAAAGCCAAGAAACTACCTATATTGCTATATTGAACCACACATCGCGTAGGTACTTCCACTCCCCCGGTGCCTGCACGCCATCTACCTCCATGCATCCCAGCGCGTCAAAGCCACCGGCTATATTGCGCGCCCGAAAAAAGCAACCATCACAGCAGCCCAACACAAGACGCCGCATAACCAGGCCCATCCCTCCACCCTGTGCCCCTCACCAACACAACACAACACAACACTCCTCGGTTCACGACCTGGTGTGATGTGCCACCAGCATCCTCTGTGCTCCGTGCCATCTCCCTCCAACCAGAGTTCCCACATATAGATCCGCCCAGATGATCGCCCCCAACACCCTGTCGACAAGGGCAAAAAAACGAATTCTTGACATCCATGACTCCCCGGTCCTCTGCTGATAAATCTTTACTCTACTCTTGACGTCGATGGGTGGACCTGGTAGGGCTTTGAATACTTCTCTGCATCGGGACGACGCCTTGTTATGCACGCCCGACCGCTGTTGGACAAGTGGAGATGACGCGAATCTCGATGCGTGGTACGACGAGACGCTGTGGATGTGGATGTACATGTGGATTTGGGTGGGGGCTGTCGTGACCAAGGCGTGTCGCCGTCGCGTCGCGTCGCGTCGCACGGAGTGGGTAAGGCTAGGGTCGATGGGCTGGGTGCTGCGAGGTCTGGAAGAGGCAGTGACAGGTGTCACACTGGGATCTACGGAGATGTTCGGTAGTTACTAGAAGGGGAAAGTAGGACATGGATGATTCATGATGATGGTATGGTTGTGTTTTGTTGGAGAAACAACACAGATGGTGTTTTGGTGAGTAGTGATCACTTCATAGCAGTAGTAGTAGCTAGTGCAAAATACCCAGAACAACAACAACAACTCATCTATCTACCTACGTTCCAATCTGCCCCATAAGCAGCGCCTCGACACTCTCCCCCTTCTTCAACTGCCCCTGCCCCATCGGCATACACAACAACGCATTTGCCCCCTTGAAACTCCCAATCCGCGAGCTCCTCTGTGCCCCGGTTGAAACAGCATACAACATGCCCTCCCTCGCCACAACAACCGCACGGTGGTACTCCGGCCGCCCCTTATCCATGCCCACATCTGCATCCAAGACGACCTTCACTCTCGGACAGCCCACAGGCGCAACACCAGCCTGTTTGTGCAGCGCAGGTAAGACGAAGAGATGAAAGCACACAACCGCCGACGCAGGATTGCCGGGTAGGGAGAAAATCGCCTTGTCGACGCGGTCTCCCGTGTTAGACTTGAATGGGATCGTGGCAAAGGTCGTGGGCTTGCCGGGCTTCATGTTCACGCGGCCGAAGTGGATTGTGCCGCCGAGGGAGCGCTCGATGGTCGGCTTTAGCAGGTCGAGCTCGCCCATTGATACGCCGCCGGAGGTTATGATCAGGTCGCAGGTGCGGAGGGCGGTGCGGAGAGTTTGTTCGAGGGTACCGGGTCTGGAGCGTGTCAGTGGGGAGATGTCGTGAGGAAGCGGTAGATATACTTGTCTGAAGCGATACCGAGATCGATGACTTCGAAACCGTGGCTTTTGACGGCAGTGATGAGCGTGGGACGGTTGGTGTCTCTGACTTCACCAAGTCGCAAGGAGGCTTCTCTGTCATGGGGGATGATCTCGTCTCCTGTGCTGAGGATGCCGACTACGGGTTTTCTGTAGACGGACACTTCCTTTGATCCTACAGAGGCAAGAAGACCAAACTCCCCGCCTACAACAGAGATGCCTTCGCCTTTCTTCATGATGGTATCGCCTTCTTTGACATCACTGCCTACTTCACGCACATTCTCGCCGGCCTGAACCTCGTCCGTGAGGATCTCCACCTCTTTCTCCTCTTGCCCATCCTCTGTCTGACTCTTTAACGCGGTATCTTCGACCATGACTACAGCGTCGGCGCCAGGAGGAAGCGGTGCACCAGTAGTGATTCTCGCAATCTCTCCCTCCTTTAGCTCCTTTACTTCACCAGGCTGAGCATGCGACACAATCGTAACAGGATATACGCCCTTTTCGAACTTCCCGGATGTTGGAATCTTGACGGCATATCCGTCTACGATGCTCGCTCGGAATGCAGGAACAGATTCAGTGGCTTTGACGTCTTCGGCAAGGACAGATCCTCCAAGCTTCAGATCCACAGGGGCTTTCTCGACGATAGGAGCTGGCGTGTGCTCTGCGATGAGGTTTAGAGCGTCATCGACTGCCAGCATGGGATAGGGCGAGGATCGGTATCTGCGGGTTGGTCCTTCGGATGGGTCGTTTGACTGGGGTCGTTCTTCTGGTTTGGTATGTGCCTTTGGTGCTGCATGGCCGCCATGACCATGAGAATGGCCGTGTCCATGGTGGTGATGTCCACATCCCGAGCCTGCTTTAGTTAGAAATGGTTCGAGAAGAGTTCTTTGCGTTAGTTCATACTAGCTGTAGCGATTCCAGACGAAACACCAGCCTCCTTCTCAAGCTTTTTCACACCTCCCACATGCAATGGTCTTGACTCGGCGCCAGCCGCTTGTTGACATGCATGCGGAAGCAGTTTGAGCACAGCTTCCAAATTCTCTTTTGCGCCCTTTGGAGATCCAGGCAAGGTCAAGATGATGGTCTGTTTGCGAGTACCGGCCACGGGTCTCGCCATCAGAGCAACTGGTAGCTGTTAGTACATGCAATTTCCATCAATGACTATGAAGACCAACATGGCGTAACAGCATATGAAGTCGTGAGCATGCCGTGACTAAACCGAAATCAGCAATTGTTTTTGAAAAGTACACGAGATTATCCTTACACAAGTCCAGGAGCATGTCTGTCGATTAACGGCGTGATTGCCTACCATGCGTTAGTTACAATCCAACCCTCAGGCTGCTTGTGTACGTACTTCTGGGGTAACATCTTTAGTCGCAAAGCCTGTACCTCCACTGGTAACGATCAGATTCACAGGCTCGGCGCCATCTGTCCATCTTCTAATCGTCTTCTGAATTGCAAGAACGCTATCGGGTACAACCTCGGTCTCGCTGACGTCCCATTGGTCATTTCCGAGGGCTTTGAAGGTTTCCTTGAGTATGGGAATGCATTTGTCTGCAGAGGGATCGTTTGAGACTGTCTCGGACACAATCAGAATGACAGCTCTCAGCTTTGGGCTGGCGGTGCTCATCTTGAGTTTCGAGAGTGGAATGACGTTGGGGTGGAGATGTCATCCCGGCATGGTGCTGTTAGAGGCAGAACTCCAGCCCCACCTACGGATTTCGAAGATCTATTTGGACTCTGGACGGAGCAGCATGCAAACGACAAACTTGAATTGTATGCTAGTAAACCAAATCTTTGGTATTTAACGCCAACACCCGCCATGATACATGCATTATACACGCGCCTTCCCTCTGTACATCGTACGGTTTCCACAAAATCCTCAAGACCACCCTACCAAGCTTCATGTGCACATGTCTGATGCGCATCTTCTCTCTTAGGCACCTTTCGAGATTGACCGAGTCTGCTACTATTCTCTAGTACGACCAGATGGACCCAGAACACAGAAGCTGCGTTCATTCAAAATCCTTGGCATTGCTCTGCATGAGCAGTCCAATGATCAAGCCAAAAAGCCCGAGAATGGAGCTAAAGATCTCAATGACGAGGATCTTGACGAACCTGAACGACTGTTAGATAAAGGAGTGGGATGAACTACGCTTTGCGCTTACATCTGCGGGTCTGCAGCATCTGCCAGCGCCGCACTACTTCCGTTGATGCCTACCGAGACACCACAGATCAGGTTGCACATGCCCACGGTCAGACCAGCCCAAAAGAGGGCGTATCCGCTGAAGTAGTTGTTTCCAGAGTACAGTTTCTCCGGGTCAGTCACCTGCGACAGCTTGGAGGAGAAGATGATGGCCATGATGACGCCGTAGATGGCGACGACTTCGCAGAAGATGATGGAGATCAAGTTCTTCGTTCGTATCCGGGGAGCCTTGACACCACCGCCGATAATGGACACGCCCGTTGTGAAGATGCCCCTTTGCGGTTGTCAGATATGTACGAGGTGTTGCTCTGCGATGTGCATACCATGCTGATCCTACAACGGAGAGACCGATGCAGAGCCCGATGCCCAAACTCGCGAATGTGTACGGGGAGACGCTCTCGAGGAATGCGCCGACCTGGAAGATGACTGTTTAGCTTGGCCCGTGTGGGGTGAGAGGGCATCGCGTACGTTGAAGGCTTCACCCTCGTTGTTGAAGAGCATGTCTGGCCGTCGTTAGCTATCGCCTGCGCCTGGTCTGCGCGTCACATACACAAAGCGACCACGCCCAGGGCGGCCGTCGCGCCGCCCGTGCCGTAGGTGAGAGACATGCTGGGGAATGGAGTCGTCGAGGAGAGATGGGCGATGGAGGTGGCGGAATGGAGCTCCTTCGCGATGGTGATCCGGGAAGCTGTGATGATGGAGACTGCCAAGGCCAAGTGCATTGCAGCGTTAGCGGCTTGTTCCGCCGCGCCAGGCACGTCGTCGCCCATCGCATGCGCCCGTTCACGGCCAGACCACCAACACCCACCGCCGCAACTTCAACCCGTCCGCCACCATGTCTGCCGGCGACTCCAAGTACTACGAGCTCTACCGCCGAAGCAGGTACTGCATGCGCCTCTGGGGTGGCGATTGCGAGCGCGCTGGCTGACAGCAGACAGTCTCGGCGGCGCCCTCACGGACACGCTGGACAACCTGATCACCGAGCGCCGAATCGAGCCCCAGCTTGCCATGAAGATCCTCGCGAACTTCGACAAGGCCGTCGCCGACGTGCTGGCGGAGAAGGTCAAGTCGCGGCTGACGTTCAAGGTGGGTTTGGCATGCGCCCCAGGCAGCGAGCGCGACTTACTTACATGCGTCTTTGCAGGGCCACCTTGACACCTACCGCTTCTGCGACGACGTCTGGACGTTCATTATCAAGGACATCAACTTCAAGCTCGACAACACGAACCAGGTCCATGCCGACCGCGTCAAGATTGTCAGCTGTAACACTAAGCGCCCTGGCGAGACCTAGGGCTGAGTCTCTGGACTTGTCTTTCGTCAAGGGTTGCTAAAAAAAGTTTAGGCGAATCAGAAGCCGCTTTCGCCCGTCGCGTGGCTTCCAGGGGACGATATTAGCTTAAGCGGTGTTACAGTTGCTGAGGGATGGATCTTGAGTATTTGGGCTCTCCGACCTTTCTACGGCGTCTAGGGTACTTGGAATTCACGGATATCCTGAGCATGGGCATGGAGTTTTGGGTGGATGATCAAGACGACGCGTTGAGTTCAACGGTCGCGACAGAGCAATCAGAATGACGCAAATCAAGAGCTCAGTAGGACAAATATATCCTAACCTAATGTCCATTGAAGTTCGTGCTCGTGCCGACTTGCTACGTGCAAGATCGCGGACAAGAAATATATTTGCTATCAAATAGAAGACAAAACGCATGAGCAGAATATGAACCCATCTGCCTAAACAATTCTGTCTCCTTGAATCAACACAGGCTCACAAACATGCCTGATAATGCGGTACACCATATATCTTTGTCGGGCACGGAGATATCGGACAATAACCACCTCAGACCTCACGACAAGCCCTCCACAACATCTACACCCCCAGCCCGAGCTCCAGAGATAGACAGCCATGTCTACGCCCAAAACAAAATCTGCATGGCTCATGCTCGCCATCACAAGCGGAGCATGCGCAGCCTTCAATGGCGTCTTCGCGAAACTGTACGTTGTCCACACACGCCCTCCGATCGCATTCTAACCCACGCGCGTAGCACAACAACAGAGCTCACAGCCTCCTGGTCAAGCGCCATAGCCTCTGCATTCGGTCTCTCGCCCTCGAATAAACCGGTCGAGTTTGCTATACGTGGTGTATGTGTCCCTTCCTCACCTCTACCTCAAATATAGACGACTCGTAAACTAATCATGTCCACAGCTCTTCTTCGCCTTAAATCTCGTCTTCAACGCGGTGATGTGGGGTCTCTTCACGCGTGCGCTCACACTCGCTTCCTCCACCGTACGCGTTAGCATTATCAATACCTCCGCAAACTTCATGGTCACAGCTGTTCTCGGTTTCCTTATTTTCAACGAGAAGCTGCCGGGACTGTGGTGGCTGGGCGCAAGTCTATTAGTTGCGGGGAGTGTGATCATCGGGATGAGGGAAGAGGGTGAGAAGAAGCCAAGTGGGGAGGAGTCGTTGCTGGGAGGGGAGAGAGACGGAAATGGGTTTAGGGATAGCGAGGAAGAAGAGAGAGTCGAGTTGGATAGTGTGATGGGAACAGAACAAGAACGGAGATCCGAGAGCGAGGAAGAGAGTAGTGACGAGGATGCAGTGTTGAGATAGTTGGGGATGTATGGTGTGGAGCAAACCGACATTGCAAAGGACACGCGCCTGCAACTTATCAAAGGTATTGTGATCACCAAATTTCATGCCGGTTATCTGTTCTCTCTTCTATACGTCTGTGTTTTTCACTGTCAGTTTTCGTCAATACCGCTCTTTCACTATGTCCCTACCCGCCCAGCAAACAGGTTCCCACAGCCCACCGCTTTTTCACCGCTCATGCTGGTGAGCAGATAAACAACAACAAGTTCTTATACCGGTTTCTTATCTCTCTGCTCTGCCCCTCCATTCCTTTCTTCTTTTATTTTGTCTCGACCACACTCATTTTCCGTCATCGAGCTCAACATCTCAACTACACCTGCGATCACAGATCCGCACATTCTTTTCACATACACACCTCCACCACAAGTCTGCGCAAGTCGTTCCCGCTCTCGAGTCACAACTGCAATCCCGCCAACCCATCTCGAAAAAAACAACAGCTCGCTCACTAATCCACTCACGCACGCAATGTCATCCACACTCAAACCCGACGCCGCGCCTTTCATCCCCAGCCAGTCTCTCCGTGGCGGAGCATCGACCTTCCTGCCACCCACGCCAGGCTCCATGCCCTCGCCACCCATGTACTATGCAGCCCCACTCTTCGAACCCGTGCCCTCCTGCCATTACTGCGCCCGCGCGCCTCTCCAAGTCCCGCCCGAGCCCTACCGCTACGACCACGCCGCCCACGTGAACTACATGAACCACGGCTCCAGCGTGTACCAAGGCCTGATGGACCCGTTGCAAGACGCGTCGCGACACTATCCTAGCACGTCGGAAGGCTACGAGTTCGGGGGCGGGTACTACAAGACGAAGCCGTGGAACCGCAGGAAGTATAATAATCCTGCTGCGTATGCGTCTTCGCCTACTGCGTACCCGTCGACCGCTGATAGTGTCTGGTACGACAACCGCGATGCGGGATATGTGGGGGGTGAGGGCGCGTATGGCGAGCCGAAGCCCCGCAAGGCTAAGAAGGGCTGGAATAAGAACTGGCACAGGAACCGTGGCGGGGTTGGGAAGTCGTCTGTGGATGGGGCGTTTCTGAGTGAGTTTGTGGGTGGGGAGGTGGGCAAGGAGGAGCAGAGGAATGAGAAGGAGAGTGACAAGAAGACGATACACTCCATCGATACTCCCATCACTGCTTCCGATGATAAGGAGAACACCAACGCCGCCCACCACATTAACGTCAACACCAACACGAAGAAGCACAAGACCGCGCACTCCACTCGCAGCCACAACATCCAGCCCGCCCACCAGCCCGCAGACGAAGACCGCCGCACACCCGCACAATGCGAGCCCCGTCACGACCCGGTCAAAGCCCCAGCCCACGCTAAGAAGCGCTCGAAGACGGTGCAGAAGCAGATCTCGGGCGGAGAGAAGGAGAACGCGGGCCACGAGGGTGTGGCGAGGGAGGACGAGTACTTTGAGAAGAAGGTGTGGGGCAGTCAGCGGGAGATGAAGGCCATGAAGGGGAAGAAGGAGGTAGAGAAGCGTGTTGAGGAGTGAAGGTGCTGTGGTGATGGTAGTTGGAATGAAAGGAGGAGTGGGGAGGGGGGAGTCATTGTGTAAGTTTTTTCTTTGAGTCTCGGCGTGTGGTCGAAAGTACTGTGTAGGGGTGTGAGTTCTTTTTGTTTAACGGCGATCGATGCTTTCAGCATGTATACACGTGGTAGGATGAGGGGGCGTGTGTATGGAGCTTGAGAGTACATGTCCTGTCGTTTGTTGCGTTCGGGGCTTCTACCTTCACACTCAATCAGTGGATAAGGAGGAGATCAGCTTAGGGCAAAGGGCCTCTGACACAAGTGTACCATTATGAGTTCCGGCGTGGTAATTTTTGATTTTCATAACTCGGCACCTAACTGCCTCCCAAGGCGTTGTAACATCTAATGAAGAACAAAGAATTATGTTGAAATACCGCTCTCCCACCTCCCTACTTATCAGTCTCTAATGCAGTCTCCTCAGCCCCTCAACCAAACCCTTCACGCTCTCGACATCGACGCCCAAGCCCTCGCAAGCCTTCTTCTGCAGCTCCTCGTCAATGTCCAGGAACCTTTCTATCAGCTCTCCGTCCACAAAGCGCGTCGGTTCGTCTTCTTCTCTGACCTGCGTTTTGTATGCGCGGTACTTTGCGAAATCGACGTCTCCTGGCGCGACGACAAGGGTGCCCAGGTTGGCCTGCAGTGTCATGAGCAGGTTCTGGTAGTCTGGAGAGATGAGACCGAAGAGGTAGATGGAGCCCTCAACCTGTTGATTCTCTGTTAGCATCCCGTCTAGAGCTGGCAGTAGTGGGGGAAGGGTAAAACTCACAGTCCCCATAAACGCCCTCGGGATAACCGCCGCGTCCGCTGCAGTTGCAACGTCAATGCGACGTATCCTGTTCACCATCTCGCCGAGCAGCATCTCAGAACTCATGTGCAATCTTTTCTTATCCTCATCAGTGACGCCGTTGGGATCGCGATACAGCACGATCAGATTCCCCTCAGCGTCGCTTTCCAGATAGGTGTTCTCGTCTACCTCTGCCACAGCTGTCGCCCACGTAACCTGGTAGTGTCGAGCGACCTCGACGAGTTTGTCTAGCTGCTCAGCGTCACCCTTCTGGTACTCGATGATGACGAGCGATTTCATCAGGTCTGCGATTGTGATGCAGGACCCGTTGACTGTGATGTCGATAGGCGCTGTTGAGCAGCGGAAGGTTGCAGTTTTGACGAGGTCGGGTTTACTTTGCGTTTTGAACTCGACGTCGTACACAACGATTGTTTTGATGAGCGCGGCTACGATCTTGCCTTCGCATATGGCGAGACACCTGCAGCCGCCTTTAACGGCGAGTTCGGTGACGAGCTTGAGTTGTCGATCTGGCGTGACTTCGAGGATGAGGATGCGACCTCGTTCTGCGGCTGTGTTCTGGTCGTCGAGATAGGCTGTGCCGACGACGAAGCGCTCGGCAGTAGAGCCAGAGCCATCAGGGAGTTTGCAGCGTATCACGCACTCGATGAGCTCTTCTTCGTTGAGAGGGTAGGTGTCGAGTTCCTTGAATTGTATCTCATCGACGAGCTTGAAGTGGCTCATTAGGATCTCTTCGCCGCCCTTTAGTATCCGCTTGATTGTGCCTAGGCCGAAAGCTTTCAGGCTTGACGAATATGCTATTCGACGGACAGTCTCATCGAACTTGAGGGTCTGTACATGGGTTGTGCGTTCCGTGTCTACCAGTGCGATGCGTAGGTCTCCTGAAGTTGCGATGGCTACGGAGCCAGGGTACGCTTCCGCGTTGAATGGACAGACAGTCGTTGCTTTCTCTGCTGTGACAGCGGAGTACACCAGACGTCCTTCTGAGGCGTAAATGAGCGAAGGATGTTCGCAAGTCGCAAACACATTATAGAGCCCATCGCCACGGGGTAGAGCACGGAATGTAGCTTCGCGTGTTCCAAGAACTATGCTCTTTCTACCCGACAGTTCGATGCCTGATGGGTCAAAAGAATAGGTCACCACGTTTCCATCTGCTAGTGCGACAAAGAGAGTGGGTGGCTGCTCTGGGAATATCTGAGTGAGCAACAGCGATCGTGGAACGGAGTCCTCTGAGACCTGAACGGTTTTGATGGTTTCCAATGTGTCGAGGGAGCAGATGGCAAGCTGCGAGTTTTTCCAAAATCCAACAAAGCATATTGGACTCGAGCCAGGTGGGAGTGCCACGCAAGCCACCTGGCTCTCCACGCCAAAAGTCTTCTCCTTGACCACCCTCAATCCGTCATCCAGGCTTAGCGAAACAACAGCGACACCGCCCAACGAGACCAGTATGTGGCTGTCGTTGGTAGATGCTGCTGTAATTGTCTGTCCACCAGTGGGTACCCACTCGGACACCATGAAGCCATCTTCTAGATCGCAGATTCGAGCCCGTTTGTCTGTGATCTGCAGTATCCGGCCCTGCGATATGTTCGCCGCAGCAAGAGTGGTCTCGTCTACCATTAGTGATGCCCACTGTTCTACCTCTTCTACCTCGCCCTCGGGATCGAAACGGAAGACACGCGTTTCGTCGATGAAGGTAATTAGAAGGGTGTCATCGTTATCAACGGAGGCGTTCGACCTGAGACTAAAAAGCCCAGAAACATGCTCCATCTCCCCCAGCACACCAAGATCTTCAAGACCGACTCCACTACGAACGCTTCGGAGACTTCCATCTTGATAGGCACCGCTTCCCGTAACAATTCTAGCTTGGCCGGATGAGTATTCGTTTGTCTGACCCTCGCCAGATCTGTTTCCCATATCCATGATGGTGAAATCCAGGACCGGAGCGATATTTGAAAATGTTTGCACAACCTCCATTGCCTTTTCCTCGATTCTAATAACCTGAGAATCGCCTTGATGCGATCCGACAAAAACGTATCCTGCGTCTAGATATATGAGAACTGATGCTCGAGATGTCTGTCCGATAACATCCAGCTTCCACGATTGGACTCTGTTATCTCCATCGAGGGTCAGCATGAAGAGATACAAGCGGCCATAGTCATCAGCTAGTACGAATCGTTGTGCGTCAATGCGTTCCCAGGCTACAAAGATGGTCGCCTCGTCGAGTGGTTCGGTCTGCAGATCTCCAGTCTCATGGTCGTAGTATCCAATGGAAGTCTCTCCAATCACTATCAACCCGCTTGAAGGTTCCTCGAGCGGTATGAGATGACTGGAACCCAGCTCGAGATCTGCTCTGCAATTCTCTCCCTCCTCTATCTCTACAGAATCCCCGCCAGCAAAAGACAGCTCGCGAACCTTGAGCTTGACCTGGCTGTGTGTGTCTTCGTATAAAAGTGCGAGCTTTGGTTTGTCGTCGTGTGATTTTGGCCGTAGGAATGCTGATGAGCGTACAAACATCTCTGACAGTCGGACCGGCTGAGGCTCCCCAAGATGAGCAATGTCGGCCTCCTGCTTCCTCTTCTTTCCCCTCTGTACCAGTGGTATAACGGTGATTATGCCCTCGTAGACTTCAACTGTCATGAACCGTCCGGTGGGATCGACGTGACATCTCTCTCCAGTCTGCGATTCCCTTGCTGCATTATCGGCAACGCTGGCAAAAGACTTCTCTGTCTGGAGCTGCTTCTTCTCTGCGTTCCATGAGAGAGTGAAGTACATGAATCGGTCGGTCCCCACGAAGAGATGGTCGGTTGATGACAGAGCTGGACGGAGCTTCTGGAGCATGGTGACTTTGCCATAGATGGCTTTGGAGTGCTGGAGAGCCAATCCATCGGCGTTTTGCGTGTAGAACTCAAGCCTATTAGCTTTGCTGCCAGGGAGTTAGCATCGCCTTGGAGATTGCCTCTCTGCACCTGTTTGCTTACGCGACGACCAGGCAGTCCTCATCTGAAGTCAGAAAGTTCAACTTGAGGGCATGGCGGACGCTGCTTGGGCGGTGGATGGGCGCAATATACGCCATGGCAATTCCCTGGTTAATCTGTAGCTTCGAGAGTCAATCGATGCAAGAGACACAAAGTTAATGGCGAAGGGCTGCACCATCTCGGATGTACTCCGTCATTATCCCCGTTGCTTTGCTGCGGGCTGGCCCATGCACGCGAGTTCGCGTCCGAAACGCGGGGCAAAACTTTTGGCAGCCGCGAGCGACTCACCTCCAGCTGCGACGACACGCGACAGCGCACACCATGGCTCGTAAGAACGGCCTTTGATGAGCACATATTTTGTCACCTCGATTGCTAACTTGCATGACTAATTCAGCAGCAATGGATGTAGAAGATGACGACCCCGTCGTGGCCGAGTACGATGTCTATATTACACCCGAGATGGAGCAGCAACAGCTCTATGTCCTGCAGTACCTGAACCGCCCGCCAGACCATCCGTTCACCAAGGCGACGAACAGTCAGCCCTCTGAATTGCGCGTCAAGAAGGAGTCTGGCTTTATCGAAGTCGATGTGCCGATCAATATTCGCCAGAACTACAACCGACCCGCAGGTGTGAGATGGGGTGAAGCCATGCGCAAGACAAAAGGCTTTGGTCAGAAGGCATTCGGAATTGCGTCTGGTTTCGAGCGGACCATGCCGCGAACAGCCAACAGGCCTGGCGTAGGCGAGGGAGCACCAGCAGCACCAATTGCGACCGAGGACGACGACAACTTCGACGAATATGTCACCCGCTTCGAGGACGCGAACGAGAAGGGCCATGTGCTGAACACGCAAACGTTTGGCGGCCAGATCCAACCTGACGACAGAAAGGGGCCTAGCTATATGCTTGGGACGTTCCGTGAGAGTAGGCTCAGCTTTGGTAGAGAACTATGGTACCCACGCTGACCCATTGTAGACCAGCTTCACCTTACCCGACTCAATGGTCTCGTACAGCTTCGGACCCAGTTCCACCACGTCGATGCCACAGCCCAACTAGACGCTGTAGCCCGCCGCCGCGAGAAGGAGTCGCAAGAGGGCGCGAAGCCCGCAGAGCCCAAGGCCTTTCTTCCAACCGTTAAGAAAACTGGAGGAGACACTGCTGCTGAGATGGTCCAAGCTTTCATGAAGTCTGCGAACCAAGAGACGTGGAACAAACTGCAATACTCCGACGAAGACGTATGAGATTCTCTGGATTGGTACAGAAGGTGCGCTGACGTATAATCGCAGTCAGAAGTAGCATTTGACTCCTATGCTGAACGCCTGTTTCTGCAAGAAATCGCCTCAGCCCCTAAGCTCAAATCTAACCTTAGCAATGATCAATTCCTTGATGCCATTAGTGCCCCATCAAGCAGTAAAGGAGCGAAGAAAAAGGCAAGCACCAAGCAGCGTCAGGACGACACGTTAATCGAGATTTCAGACGAGTCAGACGAAGAGGATGATGGTGAGCCGCACGCGAGTTGAAAGTGTCAGACTTAGGCAAGCATAAGAAAA
Organism: Dothidotthia symphoricarpi CBS 119687; assembly: GCF_010015815.1. Lineage (NCBI taxonomy): Eukaryota > Fungi > Ascomycota > Dothideomycetes > Pleosporales > Dothidotthiaceae > Dothidotthia > Dothidotthia symphoricarpi. The sequence goes on along the minus strand of NW_022985017.1, from coordinate 817,157 downwards.
ATGATCACGAAAAGTGGGACCATTTATACCCAAATATACAGCAAGATACCCAGTAATAACATTCCAAGATCCGAGTCAAACCTATGTTTGCAGAAACTAGGGAACATAAAGTTGTACACGGGTGATCAACGACCTGCATGGATGTGTGCAGAATCTCGAGTATTTTTTGAAGCTGTAGTACCACCTTTCCAGCGATTGGCGTATTGTTCCTATCCACCAAAAACGTGGACTGAAGACGCTTGCAGCTGAACATGTTGCTGGCTCTCTGGATTGGTCATCCAAATATCCTACACTAAATGACAGTGATATGGTGTCGAAGCAATGTCATGCTTCTGCTACTCTGACTTATAGCGGTAAAGTAAGGTATCGATGATATGCTGAGAGTAGTCGAGCTGATCAGACGGATAACAGTAGTTTCAAAATAATCTAAACACTCCGTGACTCGATAAATTGATAGCTTCTCCTCCTGGCGTTGTCTCCTTATTCGCCCGTGCGTTCGGCTTCGGAATTACCCACTTCCGGCCCCACGAAAATCTTCTCGCAACCCCATAAACAGTTCCGGACAACCACCTTCCTTCGACATTTAGGTACGACGTCGAGGTTAGTGGTTGCGCACCGACTCTCATCCAGGATGCGTTCGAACACTCGCTTGCTCATTCGCAGCGCGGTCGGTGGTTATGCTTTCAAAGCTGCTCACTCGCCCAGCTCCTCGGATCGTGGTCACCTCGGCTGAGGATGCGGAGACCGCTGCCAGCCGTCTTCAGCAATACTCGCAGCGCAGCTCAATTTTGATCATCGCACTTTGATACGAACTACTCATACCATTAATCATTACAGGATGCGGACCTTCGCGGCAATGAGTTCCCCTTTGGTGAGGGTAGCACCAGCTGCAGTGCGCTGCAGTTCGCGGAGGTGCTTCTCAAGCTCTCAGAACTTGCAAGCCACATGGGGGTTCATAGGTCTCGGACGGATGGGTTAGTCTTTCTCCGTGCTCATATGATGGAGCCTCGTACTAACCTTGTTGCCAGGGTATCCTATGGCGAAGAACCTTCGCGCAAAGATCCCAGTCGAAGACACGCTTTTTGTGCACGATGTCAATACCGCCGCCACAAAGCAGTTCCTCGAGGAAAATCCTCAAGGTGTTCGTGTCGCCGACAATGTACGACAAGTTGCAGAGAAAGCGGTATGTTCACCCACCTTTCTCATTATCCTTTGCATGATGATAGAATATTGTTCTATCCATGATCTAAGTTGGGGGTCACTTGTGACTCTTATTCTGATTACACCAAATTCATAGCCAATCCTCTGATGCATACATACCTTCACAACCCGCTTATCAAGTCTCACAATGAACTATTTGACTGACTTGACACAGGAAGTCGTCATCACCTCTCTGCCAGCACCTCAGCATGTTAAGGACGTGTATGAGGCTATGCTGAAGCCGGCAACTCTGCTGAAAGATGGTGTTAGCAAGGAGCGTCTTTTCATCGATTGCTCGACTATAGATCCCAAGACATCTGGAGCTGTAGCTGAGTCCGCTCGTTCCTCAGGCCAGGGAACGTTCATTGATGCCCCCATGTCTGGCGGTGTCGTTGGCGCTCAGGCTGGTACTTTGACGTTCATGATTGGTGCTGCTCCAGAGGTTGTCGACCAAGTGACTGCAGTACTGTCGCTGATTGGTCGGAAAGTGATTCATCTTGGAGAGCAAGGATCAGGTCTCAAGGGCAAACTTGCAAACAACTACCTTCTAGCACTGAACAATGTCGCTACTGCGGAAGCCATGAATATGGGTGTTCAGTGGGGCCTCGATCCAAAGGCGCTTGCGAACATGATTAACATTAGCACTGGTAAATGCTGGCCAAGCGAAGTCAACAACCCAGTACCTGGTGTGATTGAAGGATCGCCGGCAAGCAGGGGATATGACGGAGGCTTTGGGGTTGCCCTAGCCAACAAGGATCTGAAGCTTGCGCTCAAGGCTGCAGAAGATGCCAACGTAAAGCTTGCGTTGGGAGAGTCAGCGAGGGCGCTCTATGACGCGGTAGAGAAGGCGGAGAACTGCAAGGGCAAGGACTTCTCTGTTGTCTACAGATATCTAGGTGGCAAAGAATAGACAGATGAAAATCAATTCTATGAACCTTACCCAATGTTCTGGTGCTTTCTGTGGTTCCTGCATTTGTGATGCTCGCCTGCGCCTCCCTCGGCTCACGCCACTGCACCGCCACATTGCTAATGCGTCATAGGACATGATCACCAGAGCTCCGCAGCTTAGCCCAGGCGACAAAGCCGCGACACCGCGACACCGCGACACCCCATTTTCTCCACACGGCAACAACTCTCAGTCGTTCATCTTCACCAACTCGCAGCAGCAGGACTATCATCACCATGTGCGGCACCGACTGCTTCTTGATGCTCCTCAGCGTCCTCTTCCCACCTATTGGAGGTAGGTCTCATCGAGCTCCAGGCAGCCAACTTCTCCGCAATGAACCCAGAAGCTAACAAACCACAGTATGGGTCAAGCGCGGCATTTGTGGCGCAGACTCCCTCATCAACATCGCACTTTGCTGTCTAGGTGTGCTGCCCGGCCTGCTCCACGCTTGGTACATCATCCTCAAGCACCCGGAGACGTATGAGCCACAAGCCTACCAGCAAGTGCCTGACGGCGAGCGCGGCGACGGACGAACCACGTATTATGTTGTGACGCACGAGCAGCCTGGGCGACGAGGCCAGCCAATGCACCCCACAAGTTATGGAACTGTCGGTGCGCAGCCGAGCAGTGGACAGTTCCCCGGACAGCAACAAGGCTTTGTGCAGCAGAAGCAGGATAAGGTCAGGGCGAAGCAGGACAAGAAGGGTGCGCAGCTATCGAATCAGGGTCAAGGTGGACAAGGAAGTTCGAGTCAACCTGAAGGTCCGCCGCCATCCTATGCAGCTGCCATCAAGGGAGATCACAAGGTTCAGAACCCATAGGTTGACGTGGATAGACGTATGATATGGGGTTGGATTGGATATGGGTATGGAGTTTAGGATATAGTACTTGTGGGGCTTGGCGCTTAGGTCGATTAAGCTGGTCTATGAAGCCTCTTTGAGAACTGACAAGATGTCAACATTATGTTTTAATTCATTGCATGCTTTTTCAGAGATCCTATCAGTGTGGTCGACGATGCGCAGTGTGGAGAACCGTGTAAGATGTAGACGGCAAGGATTCGAAGGTTACCTGTGGCATGAACCTCCTCGTGCATCAAACATTTGCAACCTGGGTCTTTGGATGCACTCCTGGAAAAACATATGGTCTAGAAATTGCTCTGGCACTCTGCAGACTGGAGAGCTTCTCCGTTACTGTAATCAACCGATGTCCGGCATTAGACAGTCGTATTTTGTTAATCGCTTTGATAGACACGAGAGTCTTCTGGAATACGAAAGTCCGGACCTGGATCATGTTTCCATAGAAACACATGGCAGATTGCGAAAATTCGATGGCAACTCACGTCCAGGGAGATGTTCAGCGATGAAATGTGGCAGTACAACTAGTTAATGTAACTATCCCTGCAAACTCAAAACAAAGCAGGATGGCCAATCAAACCTACTCCAACACCCACCACCCAACAAGAATGGGATGTTCGTTGGTGTGGGTGGCCTGATTTGACGACATATATACATTGTCTATCCGCTCGATTAAATTGTGTCTAAACAACATAGCCACCCTTCTCAACAAAGTGTCTGTCGAAATGTCTCCTATGAGTGCAGGCGGAGGATGCCGCGGTACACGGGAAAAAGAACCAATTAAGCATTTCCCGCCGCGTCATGCAAGCGTTTGCCAACGCTGAACATACGCACAAGACCCAGTTTCAAGCCCGGCCAAGCAAGGTCAAGCCAGTGACGTGTGAACGTCGTATATTTCACCGCCCACAGAGCGAATGCCGCGATGCATCATAGGTAGTTGTATACACCGAATCCCATGAGTTGTGTGTTTTTCGCCCGAGCTATGAAGAGCATAGTGTCAAAATCAGGGTTTAGTTTTTGAGATTAGCTGTGGCTGTGGCAGGACGCGCACTGGCTATTCGTTGGCTGTGTGACGGTAGTGCGTATAGGGATATCCAGGCTTTTGTTTAATTACCCCGTTATCCCTCGCTCCTCCTCTGTTGCCCACATCTCTCTCGTGTCGCGAAACCAACATCCCAAGCATAAATCCTCGGCCGAGGCCACAATTACACTCGCGCCATTCTCCGGCAAAATTGTCCCGATCGAAGCAGCTCCACTCCGAAGATCATAGGTCCTCGCTGTTGCCACACTAATGCGTGAGTGGAGTCCCAAATCAACGCGTCGCTTCCGGCCCTTCGATTCATCACGCCTCCTACACGACACCAACTGACCTTGGATATGAATTTAGACACCGTACGAAGACAGGCGCATCGCGTCGCCTCGCAAGGTGGTGATATCAACCCCAACTACAATCCATTCGCCCGAGTCCGGTCGAATGACCCACAATCAGATGTAGAGAACCAGGTGCATCGATCGCGTTCAACCCGGTCAGAGGCACACGTAACGCCAGCCATGGAAGAGCAGAGACGACTTGGGAGAACAGAAGCAGAGAACGAGTTTGCACCGCACCATCACGATACTGCACCTGTTGAAAGTACAACGGGAGGCTCGGCAGTACTTGGATCTCATCCACATGACCATTCATCAATGTCCCGCCGTGAACAAACAGAGGTCTCCAGTGGTAGTACTGCCGCCGAGTCTACCGTACAAAATGGTACTGGTGTTGCGAAGCGAGGCAAGTTCAAGGGCATGTTCAGAAAAAAGCATGACGGTGAAAAAGATGCAGAGCTCGAACCTGTTGATTCTGAGCAATTGTCCATGGAAGAGAGGAGAAGGAAAGCGCTCAAGGCCAAGATCCCCATCGGCAAACAGATTCGCTATGTCATACTCGGAGCTTGGATCAACGTCCTTCTCATCTTTGTCCCTGTTGGTTTCGCAGTCAACTACGCCCATCTCAACAAACCCGTGGTGGTTTTCATCGTCAACTTCGTTGCCATCATTCCGCTTGCGGCTATGTTGAGTAACGCAACGGAAGAACTGGCCATCCGAGTTGGTGAGACGATGGGTGGACTGCTCAATGCAAGTTTTGGGTAAGCATTGTCTTGGGTGAATGTTTTACGATAATGAAGATGTCTAACAATTCTCAGAAACGCCGTCGAGCTGATCGTGTCCGTCCAAGCTTTGATTAAGAACGAGATCACCATCGTCAAGACTTCGCTTATCGGCAGTATGCTTTCCAATTTACTGCTTGTCTTGGGCATGTCGTTCTTCCTCGGAGGTATGAACCGTCTGGAACAGTTTTTCAACGTGACTGTTGCGCAAACTGCATCCTCCATGCTCGCGCTTGTCATTGCTGCACTCATCATTCCTACTGTGTTTCACAACATGATTGCGGAAGACGACTCAACGGAGGGCGATGCCATGAAGAACCAGGAACTGGTACGTACACACCTCTCATCTTCGCGACGAATCTTGCTGACCATGCCGATAGTCCCGCGGAACTGCCGTCATTCTTCTTTTTGTGTACGCCTGCTACCTAGGATTCCAACTCAAGACTCATGCTACCATGTACAACACACCCAGCCAAAAAGTACCCAAACGCAAATCGACCAAGGTCGAAGAAGGTGCTGCAGCACGTGGCATTGCTACGATCGGTGCTGGTACCGCCGCAGCTTCCGGGGGTGGCGTAAACCTCAAGAGTCTTCTCAAGCACCCTGAGGAGGAAGAGGAGGAGGAGGAAGATGATTTCGAGACACCTCAACTCTCCGTCCTCGGCGCCATCATCACTCTCACTGTCTCGACTACTCTTGTTGCGTTCTGCTCCGAGTTTATGGTTTCCAGCATTGACGGCTTAACTGCGACTGGAGCTGTCTCGACCACCTTTGTCGGCCTGATCCTGCTGCCTATTGTCGGCAACGCCGCTGAGCACGCCACTGCTGTCACTGTCGCGATCAAGGACAAGATGGACTTGGCTATCGGTGTCGCAGTCGGCTCCAGTATGCAGATTGCGCTGCTTGTCTTCCCGCTTATCGTTCTTCTCGGCTGGATCTTGGGCAAAGACTGCATGACCCTTTACTTCGATACCTTCCAGATTGCTACGTTGTTCGTCTCGGTGCTACTTGTCAACTACCTTATTCAGGATGGCAAATCTCGTAAGTTTTGCAACTACTCAGTATCACTATTTGAATGAACGGATTACTGACATGATCGCAGATTGGCTCGAAGGCATTCTTCTCATGGCAAGTTATATCATCATTGCACTTGCAGCCTGGTTCTATCCGGATCAGCAAGAAACTTGCTAGAGCAATGGTTTAGCTGCTTCTTTTCTTGGTGTTTGGTGTGGCACTGCTAAGGCCTGTCGTTTAATTTGCATATCCTAGATACCCCAACTGTACATATGAAGGGCACAATTTTTCAATAACAACCCTTAATGTTTACCGTGCATCTTTCATCTGGCGCTTTCTGTGCAACAGCCTGGTGATGTGTTGTGTTCTTGCGTGTGCACGTGGTAGAGAGTTGTGACGGTCGGGAGGGAAGATGTGACTGTTGTTGTGGACGCGCCTTCCTTGTGGGGAAGTATGATGGAGCTAACACAATGTTTCTCACAAGGATTTCCTTCCCTTCGATACCCTTTTCTCACCTGCGGGCTCCATTGTGCCGACTACGATGGTTTTTCCACGACGATTTCGCGACATCATGAAGGGGCCCGGAGGTTCTCGGTGCATTCTATCACACAGGAGATGCAACATCTTCGGGCTTGTAGTGAGGCCTCCCTCTCTCACCATGGACATCTCCGCTGTAGGGAGGGCAGCACATCAACTCATACGTACGGCCTCACTCTCCTTCCTCGTCGATTATCTTACCTATCATGTCTCTCACTGGTACAGGGACACTCGGTGCCAGCATATAAGCCCGATTCACCCTACACTCCACCTTTCTTACACCATACTTCTCGCACTCATCATCATCACCCCTCGTCCTGTGCGTAGACCAGGCCGACAATCTCTACTACTTCTCGGCCTACTGACGACCGACCGACCAAGTTGCCCCCAAGCCTACAAGCCACCACTCACTTACCACTCGTACGTGCGTCCATTGCAGACATAACAACCACGATCGGAGTGGTCCTTCACCTACGGCTGCGGTAGTTTGGCAGCGTGAGGATATATCGACTGTAACTCACCACATCACTCCGTTTCCAATCCACCATTCTCTCGACGGGTCAGCTCAGCAACCAAGAAAACGCTCACACGAGCCGGAACTTCGTATTGACCTGTCCTATTCTCAGACCGCCGGCACATGGTCATTCAGGTATTCTTATCCCACTCTCACAAAACCTTCTCTAACCTCACTTCCAGTCAACACTGCTTAGCCTTACAAGATGAACGACGACATGACCAATATTGAGCAGCCTCCTCTGGACGTAGAGCCCATCCAGAATGGTACTTTCATTGGCAACGGTGAGGAGGTTCCGAGTTACGAGCGTTCGAGCACCTCCGCAGAGCTCAACGGCGAGATGGCTCAGCCCTATGACAGCCAGCAGGAAGAAGTCCACGAATCAATCGAGAACGACATTGAGCTCTACTCAGATGCCGTCGAGGCCATCATGGCTGATCAGCACGACAATGTTCAAGAGCAGGATGATACTCGCATGGACGACGCGGAAGTTGAACCTCGCATCCAGGATGCTGACGGAGAGGGTGCAATTCATGCTATGTATGCTTCAGAACATGAGCTTGACGAAAACATCGGCCATGCCAATCCACGAGCTGCTGCTGTTGACGTGCCTCGACGCAGTGGCTCCAACTTCCAGCCCGCCTACATCGAAGATGCATCGACGCTGTTCGTCTCCGAGCACGCTACTCCTGTGCCAGATGCAGTGACCCGGGCAGGCAGCTTTATGGACACTCCTCTATCAAACCATCCTACAGCACCTCCTCGGCCATCCGGCCCGCCTAAGTCGACCTTCGATAAGATCCTCAACATGCAGAAGAAATTTCAAGAGAAAAAGGCCGCTGCAAGTAAGCGAGCAGCATCGTATCAACACCGAAATGCGAACCCTGACAGTGAAACCTACCTGGAGGCCATCATCTCTGGACAGCCACGCTCTACGGGAGCAAGAGGTCCAAACGTTGATGAAGACGAGATGGCGAACAGGGAGGCCTCTGCAGAGTTTCAAAAGCAAAAGCGACACTACGACGAGCTGAGACGTAAGAACGGCGGTACGTTATCTTTCAGGCACGATGTGGAGTGGATGAAAATCAAGGGTGCCGAAGATGCGAGACGCAAGAAGCAGAAGCGGGATCTTGCTTATGCTCAGGAGGAAGGCGAGGGCGAGCCGGATCTTTTCCCAGAAGTCAATATCCCCATGATCGACGAGAGGGAGGACGAGTCTGACGATGATCTCAACTTTGATGAATTCGGTTCTGGATCACGCAAGCGTCAACGACGAGAAATGCCGCGTAAAGAGGCAAAACAAGTCTCCATGCAGGACGCAGAGCTTCAGAGTATGCGTGTAGCTCTAGAAGCTGACGATGATATACCCAAGAAGAAAAAGAAAGGACAGTCTGGCAATGACACATCCCAGGAAGCTACCAGTTCTTCCGGGAAGGGCAGAATCGCGAAGGTCAAGTCGACCAGGCCGTCAAAAGCAAAGGCACCCAAAAAGGCAGCTCCGAAGGGTGTTCGAAAATCTGCCAAAGACAAGCGCCAGGTCAATCACGCTATGAAGCAAGCATCGTCTCTGCTTGGTGCGAACGTCTTTGAACAACAGGCAGGACCAGATGCCATGGAGCAGCCGACATTCACGTCTACCAGAAGGAAAGCAGACGCCCTCAAGGAGCTGATCGCTAGTGTACCACTTGGTGATAAGAAAGCTGCCAGAGGCGACATGGTTGGTCTTCTGGCAGCCACGAAAGATTTCAATGGGCGTGGTTCTGTGAAGCCGCACGGAAACAGTGGGTGGATGGTCAAAGGAATGAAGACGTCTTTGAAGCCTTATCAGGTCATGGGCACAGCTTTCATGCGGCGGCGTGAGAATGATGAACAGGAGCCTAGAGGAGGCTTGATGGCTGACCAGATGGGGCTGGGAAAGACTCTCATGATGCTCGGTAAGTGGGATATGGCGTATCCTTATTATCATCGGTTGTAGCTGATGTATGCTAATATGTTCTAGCGAACATCGTCAACGGGCAACCGCCTAAGAGCGAACGAGGGCCAAGGACTACTCTTCTCGTCGCTAGCAACGCTCTTCTCAGCCAGTGGGCCGAGGAAATCATGCGACACACAAACTGCAACTTCAAAATCATGAGATACAATGCTGGCACACGAATCGACTCGTCTGTGGCTAGCAAGGTTTTGGGGGCCCATGATATCGTTCTCACTACCTACGGCGAGGTGATGAAGTCGTACCCCAAGAATACACCACCGATTGAGTGTCAGAGCGCTGAACAGAAGATCGCTTGGTGGAAGCAGGTCTATGAGGAGCAGAGGGGAGTCTTGCATAGTATGATGTTCTATCGCATCGTGCTTGACGAGGCCCAAGCGATCAAGAACCACACAGCACGCACCTCGATTGCATGCCGAGCCTTGATGGCGCAGCATAAATGGGCTCTCAGCGGCACTCCGATCCTCAACAGCCTCACTGAACTCTACCCCTACTTCAAGTTCCTCGGTGTCCCACACACGGGCAGCTTCAAGATCTTCAAGCACAACTACTGCGACACTAAGGATGCAGAGAACGCCGAACGCCTGCTCGTCCGACTCTCGCAGTTCATGATCCGACGTACTCACGCTGATTACATGTTCAACGCTCCGATTTTGAAGCTTCCTCAGGCTACGCAGACCACCTACTGGTGTGAGTTCAATTCGGTTGAGCGATGTATTTACGACATTGTTCGCCAGCGCTTCGCGAAGCGTCTCAACATGTGGGCGAAAAAGGGAGAACTTGAGAGCTCGTATAGTAATGCCCTAGTGTATGTGTCGTCTTTTTGTATTCGTAGAACGAGCTGACCATGTTTAGAATGCTTCTGCGACTTCGACAGCTGACTGCACACGTGCTGATGCTGCAGTTTGTTATGCAGGATCTCCTCGAGCGGGAAGACATTGAGCGAATCCGGGAAGTTGTCAATAATCAAGCGGCTGATAGTAATTCTCGACGTGGCCGTACGATCCTTGCAATCCGCAAGCAACTCGATCAACTTTCAGCATCCGAGAGGAAGAAGGGTGCTAAGTTGGCTGCTGACAAGGCTGCTCAGAAGGCTGCTGAGGCCAAGGGGCGAGCTACGCAGAACAACACCGGCAATGCAGACACCCAGTCGGATGAGGAAGAAATACAGGAAGACCCTGAACCAGAAGGCGAGGCTGAGATTGACGGGCTATCGCAGCAGAAGGGTGGCCGCGGCAAATCTGGCGAGGAGTTTGGCAAAACCTTCAACTTCAAGCCATTCCTGAGCAGCTTGAAGACGGGCGAGAGCTGGGAGAAGGTCAAGAAGAAGGCCAAGTGCTACTACTGCGGCAAACAACCCGAGCTCCCGTTTGTGACGTCCTGTGGCCATCTGATCTGCGGTGGCCTGTGCTTAGAGCAGTCTATGTTAGAGGCAGCCGAAGACGGGAGGGAACACGCTCCTTGCAAAGCTTGTGGTGTGACTCCTCAGTACGTTCATCCGTGCGAGCCCGACGAGGATGACGTCCCGGAGCCTCCCTCGCGTGGAACACGAACTGCGGCAGCGAAGAAGAAGGAACAACAGCGCGTGCGACGCGACCGGGAAGACATTGCAGAGGACTGGCTGGGAAAACTTGGCGAGGATGTCTTGCCGTCCGCGAAGACGATTGCTGTGAAAGCTCAGATCCTGAACTGGATCAAGGAAAATCCCGGCGTCAAGATTATCATTTACACACAATTCCTGGCCATGTAAGTAGTGGCTGTCGTGCATGTGGAATCCACTGACCATGATACAGGATTCGGATCTTGGCCAAGGTCTGCGAGAAAGAGGGCTGGAAGATTGAGCAGGTGAGTCCTCATTGCCCATTATGGCGACGACGTAGCCATTTTTAGTTGCAATCGGCGTTCATATAGTACCGCGAATGCCTCCAGCCCTCACTTTATCAAGAGAGAAGCGACTGACAACGTATGCAGTATCACGGCAAGATGAGCTTCGGCGCACGGGACAAGGCGATCGCTGCCTTCGCTAAGGATGCTGATGTTCGCATCATGCTGGCCTCGCTGCGCTGCGGAGGCTGTAAGTGCACTCATTCTCTGTGATTTATGGCTTCGCCTGCTGATCCGCCACAGTGGGCCTCAACTTGACCATGGCCTCAAAGGTCATCATGATCGATCCGTGGTGGAATTCTGCCTCAGAACAACAGGCTTTCTGTCGAGTCTTCCGCATTGGTCAACAAGACGAGACCTTTATGAGCCGACTGTGCGTCAAGGATACAGTCGATCAGCGCCTTATCGAGATGCAGGAGCGCAAGCAGAAAGAGATTGACAACGTCATGGAGGACGGTGGCAAGCGGACTGACAAGCAAGTGCTTCCCTATGCGCTCCCTTTGCGATGATAGCTAACCCATGTTTCAGGATGGACATTCGCGATCTCATGCGCCTGTTTGGCAACTTGGACAACGATTCGGAAGGAAAGCCTTTTATCATGGTCGACAACCCGGATCCTCGCGGTGGCTTCAGGGCTGACCGTGATGACGAGGGTTATGCCGACGATTTCTAGGATAAGGTCGAGGTTGGGCGGTTGGGCGTCTGGGAGTTGGATTCGTGCTCAGCGATGTTCCTGGAGCAGCGGGCTTGGCGAGGGATGGTTCTTCGACAGGGCTGACTGCTCTGAGTGGTTTTATTGGGCGTTGCTTACTGCTTACTTATTCCTTCGACAGGGTGCTGGTCTATGCTGCGTCCAGACTCTTCTACCTTTGCTTCTAGGCATTGCTGCGACATGTATCGAAAAACTCATGTTCCAAGTGCGAGTAGTCATGGCATGTGTGATGGATGCATGTATCGAAAGCGCATTCTCCAGCGGCATGGCAATCACTGGATTCACATTGTTTACCAACAGAAACTGGGAGGCGGATAGGCGTCGGTGACGTAGGTGGTATGGGGTGCAGGCGTGGGCGTAGATGGGTTGCCAATGTCCAAGTCGAGATAAGGGGTAGCGACGGTCCAATCACGGCGTTGCTGATAGGCATGATACCTACCTCCGCAGTTCAACTCTCACCAGCTCATGCACCCCCAGGCGTGAGGTCGCGATTGTCGCTATTCCCGCTTTGGCCTACCATGTTTGGCAGCCGCCTTGCCCTGGACCACGACCGACGACTCCCTCTGCCCGCTGATTAATGTCGCGCTGTGAGCGGTCGACGTGAGTGAAGTCTGTCAAAGCGCGCCCCGCCAGCCCGCACCCCACACTTTGCGGACAGGCAGGATCGCCAACCCCCAGCTGCCATGGACAGCACCAGCATCACGGGCGCCGACGCGCACTCGCAGCCTCCGCACACGCCGGCCAAGAAGGCGCGGCGGGGGAAGAGGCCTGACACGGCCGACGACAGCAACAAGAAGCGCCGCTGCATCTCCAGCGCCTGCGTGCCCTGCAGGAAGCGCAAGTCCAAGGTACGTACGCCGACGCCGCCGTCCACCTCCAACGCGCTGACACGTGCGACAGTGCGACGGGACCACGCCCGCCTGCTCCGCCTGCGCCGCCGTCTACATCACCGAGTGCATCTACGACCCCAACTCGGACCACCGCCGCAAGGGCGTCTACAAAAAGGACATCGACAGCCTGAAGAGCAACAACTCGACGCTGCAGACGCTGATCCAGGCCATCCTCAACTACCCCGAGGAGGACGTCGCCGACCTCGTGCAGCAGATACGCACGTGCGAGAGCCTGGACACGGTCGCCGACGCCATCGTCGCAAAGGAGAACGGCGACGACGACGACGATGAGCACGTCAGCCCCTTCTCGACGCCCGCCCTGCTGCCCTCGCAGCCGACCTTCGAGAGCCACCTGAGCGGGAAGATGGGCGAGCTGCGGCTCGAGGACGGCTCGACGCGCTACATCGGCGGCACCTCGCATCTCATATACCTGGGCAAGGGCGAGGAGACGGCCGAGTCGCCAGACGCCTACGCAGACGACCAGTACGAGCCCATGGAGGACCCCTTCTGTTCCTGGACGACCGTCACCTCGGACCCGGAGCTCGTGCAGCACCTGATCAGCATGTACTTTTGCTGGCACTACAGCTTCTTCACGACCCTGTCCAAGAACCTGTTCCTCCAGCAGTTCAGAATGGGCAAGCCCCGCCCAGGCTCAGGGCCAAAGACCCCCTACTGCACGCCGCTGCTGGTCAACTCCATGCTGGCTCTGGGCTGCCATTTCACATCATGGCCAGCTGCACGGGCTGTGCGCGACGACTCGGCCACAGCGGGAGACCACTTCTTCAAAGAGGCCAAGCGGCTCATCATGGAAGGCGACTTGCACGAAGTCCCCTCTCTGGCAACAGTGCAGGCTCTCGCGCTGATGTCTGTACGAGAGGCTGGCTGTGGAAGAGAAGCCAAGGGGTGGGTGTACAGCGGCATGTCCTTCCGGATGGCCTGCGATCTGGGCCTCAATCTCGGTATGCATAGCAACGACGCCATCGACGAGAATGAGGAAGATGCGCGAAGCATTACTTTCTGGGGCTGCTTCCTATTCGACAAGTGCTGGAGCAACTACCTCGGGCGTTTACCGCAGCTGCCAAATACCATCATCACGGTACCCAAGTTTGAGGTCTTTCCAGGCGAGGATGCCGAGACGTGGAGTGCAATCACCGACTCTGGAGTCAGCCAGGCACATTCGCAACCAAGCAGGACGCGCGCCGTTGCCCTCCAGATTTCGAAACTGTGCGAGATCTCTAGTGATCTGATGAACTCGTTCTACAATCCCATCGATATGGACAAGGCGAAGGGGAAGCAGGCTGAGCTGAAGAAGCTTAGTGAGATCCACGTGCGATTGGAGACTTGGAGGAGAGAGTTGCCCAAGGAGTTAGAGCCCAAGGAGGGAGGGCTGCCGCACATGCTCGTCATGCAGTAAGTCGCCAGTCTATGTGAACGCTAACACTCCCACTGACCTGTTCACAGCATGTTTTTCCAACTACTCTACATCCATCTCTTCCGGCCATTCCTCAAGTACAACCCGAATAACTCACCGCTCCCTGCAAATGTTTCTCCTCGGAAGCACTGCACACAAGCCGCTGCGATGATCTCAAAGCTACTCCGACTGTACAAGCGATCACACGGGATGCGGCAGATCTGCAATATCTGTGTGTACATCGCCCACTCGGCATGTACCATACATCTTCTCAACCTCCCTGAGAAGAACGCCAAACGAGATATCATTCACGGTGTGAAGCATCTCGAGGAAATCGCTGAAGGCTGGATCTGCGCCCGACGCACTTTAGGTACTATGAGCATTCTTGCCAAGCGCTGGAAAGTCGAACTCCCCGAAGAAGCTGCCGCTGTTCTCGCTCGAACGGAGGTTAAATTTGGACCATGGAACGAAGTCAGCACACCAAGAGCAACTCACCAAGAGCCAGTGCCGATCAAAGAACAGCAACTATCGTCGACTCAAACATCTCCAGCCCTCCAGTCTTACAGCATCGCCATTCCAAATGCAACATCACCACAATACTTCAACATGACGGCGAACATCAACAACACTTCCGTAAGCATAGAACCCTTCGCCCGTTCATCCGGCATACACTCCCGACCACCTTCCGCCGCAAATGCACTCGCTTACCCACGCATCCAGCGCCACCCGCACGATCCTCTTAATCAACAGACGCCGGCACACACACCTCAAGGAACAGGCCACAACCCAGCAACGCCAGCATCCACACAAGCCAGGCATTCCATAGACGGTCAAAGCACTGCTGGTAACTCGCCAAGCCAGTTCTTCGGGGGGGTAGACCAGTTGATACGAGAGGGTCAAGACTGGATATTCAGAGACCAGACTCAGCTTGCCGATGGCTTCGACAACTGGAACACCAATTACGAGGACATTGCGTCCTGGTTCGCCAGCACGGGGTCACCGGTTAATGGGTTTACCGCGGTACCTAATTCGGCGAGAGCTCCGAATATGAACGGTGGGCCTGTAGGTGGACCTCCAGCGCCCAACGGGTATGGGAATGGGAGTGTGAACGGAGCAGGTGCACTGAATGGCATGGGCATGCAGGGTTTCACGTATGATGAACGCAGTTGGTACGATTATCAGTGAGTGACGTCGGTACGAGACGAAGATCGGGGACGCTGAAAGTATTGTAAGTGAAGCGTAGGGGCCTTTTGTAGCCCACATATATGGAAGGTTTTCTTGGTCATGTATTATGTTACGAATGGAATGCACCACTGTTGTACGGGATTTGAACACGGCACGTCGCTATAGCAAGTGGGATCGCAATGGGATTCAGGGGTAATAATTTATCTATTCGTTCAGTTTATCCAATCTACCCAGTCTATCTTAGAGAACCAAACATCCACGCCATACTCATTTACCACACGCATGCGCACACGACACGCATGCGCACACGACACGCTCAGAATTATCAGTATATCAAGCCTCCCCACAACGCCTTCCCTCCCGACAAACA
The DNA here is from genome assembly GCF_010015815.1 of Dothidotthia symphoricarpi CBS 119687. Taxonomy (NCBI): domain Eukaryota; kingdom Fungi; phylum Ascomycota; class Dothideomycetes; order Pleosporales; family Dothidotthiaceae; genus Dothidotthia; species Dothidotthia symphoricarpi. Next base: position 801,500 of record NW_022985017.1, on the reverse strand, counting down.
CACAAGCCCAGAAAAAACAGAACCCCACCCCACAAAACCCCCCCCCATCTCCATCTACGCCCCCTTAAAACACCCACCCAGCCTCCCAAACACCTTCCCCGACCACCTCCCACGCCTCTGAACCCTCTCCCGATCCCGCTGTGCACGCGTAACCGGCCCCGTAAACAGCCTAACCTCGTCCCAGCTCGTCATGCGGGCCTGCACCGCCTCGCTGACCTCCACATCCCCCTCGCGCTCCTCGCCCAGCGACACCGACTTAAACGACGCGTCGCTCTGCTCCGTAACAGCACTGAGGCGCGACGGCAGCTGTCGAATGTTGCGCTCGTAGCCAGACGCGACAGTTGGGGGCGGGGACGAGGCGGTAGTGGAGAAAGAGGGGATAGGGCGCAGCCGCTGTCTTTGCTGTTGGGGCCAGGAGATATTCGGGGCGTTGATGAGTTTTGGGGATACGCGGGGGCGGGGCGGAGATAGCGGGCGCGAGGGGACGTGGAAAGAGCGCAGGTGCGTGTGTGCGCGGGTCAGGGCTGCGGTGCCGGCGGAACAGGGCGGGGTGAGTGTGTGTTGGGAGGGGGTGGGGGAGGGGGTGCGTGGCGACGACGCGGTGTGGGGTTGGGATAGGAGGCGTGTGAAGTCTAGGGGTGTGGGCGTCCGGGAGGCGACGGAGCGGAGGGGACGGGGGGGTGACGAGGCGCTGTCGTCGTCTTCGCCTTCTTCCGAGTCGTCTTCTACCTCGTTCGCGTCGTCGAAGGGCGACGCTGGTGTCGACCAGCTAGGGTCCTCGCTCTCGCCCTGGAGCCGCATGGCCATGGCGAAGTCTGGGTTCCTGGGGTGTTGGTCTGCGGTGTGGAGGATGCGAGGCTGCATGATGTGATGTGAAGTGAGACGAAAAGGGTATGTAGGCTTCAAAGTACAGTATGTCGAAGCAAAAAAGCGTATAAAAGTACTTGACTACCTTCAGGGTGTGATGAGGATGAGAGTTTAAACTTGAGCAAAACAGAATCATTATATATAAAAGTTCACATCTCAAAATTTGGTTCTGGCTTGAGTTTTTTTGGTCATATCCAGTAAACGACATACTTACTACCTAATCAGAGGAATATTATTGCACCACTGTTGGCTTTTCAATCTCTCTGACTGGCTCTTCGGGCTGGGAGAATATCGGCTTCTTCTTCGTTGGGCTCGTGAGGGCGTGCGTGACCACAGAACTATGGACGGCCCGTTCCTGGTTCCCAGACCTTGGAGCCTCTTGCCCCAAGTGTAACGAATCAAGTGTCATCTGGTTCGTTCGGGGATCTTCTCGTTGCAAATCCCCGAGTGCCGATTCGTCGATCTCGAGCGATTTTTGCGGCGAGTGTGGATCGTGTATCGTGGAGGGTTGAGGCAGCGATCCGGTACCGTGGTCCACGTCCATATCCCCGTTTCGCCGCAACCCCTCTGGTTCTTGCTGTGCAGCACCGTTTTCCTGATGTTCGGTCTCCGCTTTAGGCACCAGCCTCTTCTGCCTTGCCCGCGCAATCAAGTCGTCAAAGTCGCTTTTATTCGCTTTCGCGTAGCCACTCCCGTCAAAATCTTTCCTCATGATCTTGCTCTCTTTACTGTCCGCTCGCCCTCCCTGTGTATGTTCCCACTCTTCTAATTCTTTTAATAGCTGCCGTTTGCCCTTGCGTACGCCCTCGTCGGCGTCGCAGTTCGAGTTGTAAATGTTCAGCCATTCGATATGGCGCCGTTTTAACAGATCTTTACTGCCCCAGTTCGGGATCCCGATCTCCTGTAGTTTCTTGCGCAGCGCGCCTTCCTTTAGCATGGCGTAGTTGAGTTGGGATAGACGGCTTGGCGGAGGGGAGGGTTCTTTCTGTCGTCTTTGGAGGGGGTTCGGAAACGCAGTTTTGGTCCTGCGCATTGTGCTATTAGCATTGCGTTCGACGATAGCCAGGAGCGTGTCTACACATACCTCGACCGCGTACTGCGTCCCTGCGACGCGTTCTGTCCCGGACATACGTCCAGGTGGTTATACACCTGCTCAGGCTTCATAGCCTCACTGCAAATCGGACATTTCGCCATTCCGTCCGGTACAAAATCCTCGTCGCCATCCTCCTCACTATCCGGAACCTCCAAAGACGCATTTCCCCTCCTTGTCCGTCGATTCCTCGTCTGCTTCCCACAGCCTTCCATCTCATCCTCCTCAATGTCTGTATCCTCCAACTTCCTCTTCTTTCCCTTCCGCCCATTTGCTTGGTCTTGCGCCCTCTCTTTATCTCTCCTCGCCAGCTCCAGCGCACTCCCCCTCACATCTTGAAATCTCCCCACCACCTCTCGAACCGCAATATTCGGGCTCAACTTGTCGCTCGAACACGCGCCTTTACAACTCGGGCACTTCCCATCCGTCGCAATGCATCTACGTATGCAAATCGAGCAGAACGTGTGCGAACACGACGTGATAACGGGGTTGGCGTAGAATTCCTTGCACACTTCGCACCGCAGCGCGGCTTCGACAGATTCAAATGCGGGGAGCGAGGTGGAAAGCCAGTCCGTCGAGTCGGGGAGATCAAACGTGGCGTCCATGAGGTTTGGTGAGGGGGAAGATGTATGCGTGCGCCGTGTTGGGAGTGTTTGTGTCGGCGAGATTGCGTGTTTGCCATGCTGAATCGTTGACGACGCGAGGTCACATGTTTTGCGATCGATCGCGCTTGCCGGATTTGCTGTGGCGTTTTTGCCAGCCTCAAACACGCGTTGCGACTGTGGAGACGAAGAGAACGTCAACTTGCATCGTCTTGGCATGGTATTCAAGAGCACAGCGACTGAGTGTTCGAATTGAGACCCGGTTAATCAAAGTTCATGGAGTTTGAAAACAGAATAGGAAAGAACAGTCCACCGCAATTGTTGGTAAAGGTAAAAGTACATCAATTCAACGTTTCATTGTTACAATGGTAACTCAGGTTGCAGGTACTTCTCAGACAATCTGATTCAGTGAGATTTCTATCTGTTCTTTATTTCGAGACAGTGCTTTGTCTATCATTGTTTGTCTTGTGCACTTCATCAGTATCACTGCTCTGAAGTCATCAACGGACCTCTTGCCGCGATTTGAGGTATGTATGTACGCCTCTTTGATCCAATCCCATTCGATTGAGTAATCTGTTCCAATTGGGTATCATCTCTAGACTTTGATGACCATACTCTTGCTCCTGATGCCATCAAATATGCACGTATTATCAACAGGCACGTATTGTTCCGTGATAGCCTTGATGACTTCCTGCGATACGATACCACCCGTCAAGGCACCGATGTTGTGTAGTTCAGCTCCACCTGCTCGGACGCTATCAGATGTCAGCTGGAACTTCGCTTGAAGAGAACGATATTCGTGACTTACAGTTCCTGGGCAAACTCTCCTATTTGCGTCTTCACCGCTGCGTAATCATCCTCATCCAATGGTGAAGCTGCCTCCTTGATCAGGTCATCCGCGATCTTCAAGGCAATACCAGTGAGCTTCTCTGAGTCCGCTGTTTGGTCAGTCTCGCCGGGTACTTTGACTGCACCACCTAATCCGTCCTTGTTCTGTGTCGCAGTGAATTCGTCCCAGGCCAGAAAGGCGATGTATAGTGGTATTAACGAGTCAGGAAATGTGAGCATCTGAGCGATGGACTTCGCCTGATCTCCCCATTTGACCTTCTCGCCCGCCTGCACGACATGGAACGGCCGGCCACGCACCAGCTTGATATGCGCCGCGTTTTTGCAGAATGCTTCGATGTGCTTCTCTTCGATGGGGGTGCTTCGATTCGCATTCCGCTCCAGAAACCGCACGCTATCCACTACTTCTGCTAGGTCTTTTCGTGCTTTCGACTTGTAGACATTCTGCAGCTGAATATAGTCTGCTGAACGCGCCTTCATGTCTGGCACAGATCCGGGCACAGGTAGTACGCCGTACTTTGTGTAAAACAGTCCAATAGCGTTTGCTATGACCCAGAAGGTGGGCGAGTCTTCGCGCACTAGCACACACTCTTTAGCTGTGAAGATCTCTCTGACAGCACTTCCGGGTTCTGGTGGGTTCAACGACTTCAATACTGCTGCTACAGCCTCGTCGAAGTTTTCTTCGCCTCCTTCAGGGTTATTTGTCCGTGTAGCCTGCGACACAGCACTTCTGAACTCGGTCTTCTCCTTGTAGTTCTTCGGCGCCTCGTTGTTGTGCTCTTTTTTCCATTTTGCGAGGAAGTGCAGCAACAATGCAAGGTATGGAACGTGGCCATGGTCTTCAGCGCTCATACTGTCGATATTGGCCGTCTTCTCTTCGGCGAACTGGGCTAGCTCGGGCCATGGCTGTAGCAATCGGAGGTCTGACGTCGTCTCAGGGCTCGGATGTGTGTCTACAATGGGGAACGCAGGAGGCAGATGTACGGAGAAATGTGAGTAGAAGCCGACTGAGTGAACGTAGAAGAGTGGGATCAGCGCGGTGCTTGCATGGTCGGCGAGCTTGGTAAGGAGCTCGGGACGAATGGGTGCGGTCGCGATGATTAGTGTATATGGTTGCAGAGCATCTGGCTGTAACAGCCACGATTCGATGGGCTGCGTGACTGATCAGTACAAGTAAAGGCGAGGGTTGCATCTGAGTCGTACCTCTGTAATGTGATGACCTTCTACATCTGGATTGAGCTCCTTGAGTAGGTTGCACGTATGTTCAGCCCGGTACCCCCCAAGATGCTGCTCTTCCAAGAAGAAGTTGACGCCCAGATCAGCCTCACTGACCACCGCAGAATCCTGTATCGTGAAGTTGCCGACCCCAGGTAGCACCAGGTTCTTAAGTGTTTCGAGGCCCACAACGCCGGGTCCAGAGTTGATGAGGAGTATGTGCGAGTTTTCGAGCGCAATCTGACCATTGGCTCCCCAGAGACGCAGCTGTCGATCGTACCTGTCTTGATTAGTAGCTGTTCAAATGACGACGATAGCTTTCAAAGCTTCAGGCTAGCTCACTTCTTCTCTTTGGCGGTAGGCCCTTGCACGGGAGGGGGAAGGTCCGCCATTTCGTGTGAGTATGTGGAACTGTGATAGAGGTTTAGACGAATGAGAAGAGGTTTGTTTGCGTAGTTGAAGTAGACAACGTCAATCCATCCGGCAGAATCACACCGCCTAGACGCGCGCAATCACGCTGCATTGTCGCGCTAACAAGATGGTGGGGCAAGGGTAGCGCCGCGATCGCTTGTCCAGACGGTTCCGCAAGAACAAACAAGCATCGTCAAACTACAGCTCATTGCCTACGATGAATAGAGAATCTAGTTATTTATCGGCCTTCCTACGACGACCCTGCTCCTGCTACGTATAGCAGAAAGCAGACCTACGACTATATCAAGACCACGAACGGTGACTAGGAATCCAGATGGTGTGAGAGCTTCCATAAACCTCCAATCTATTCGTGATAGTAGAATTACATTTCTCTTTCCTCTGATGTTAATGGTTTTCTTGCAAAAACGGTAGATAACCGCGCAGCTCGTCGTTTCTCCAAGCCTCCAGCTTCCACTGCAGAGTCAAATGCAGTTTTGTTTGTATACCTGTCTTGGAGCGTTCCTTTTCGTCCAGATCGACCAAGACGAAGCTTCCATCCTCATTTAGCTTTACAACTCGGGCCGAACGATTTTACGGATCAAAAGTACTGCTTCCTCTGGATTCGAACTTGCGAAGTTCGGTCGAGTTTGATGCGTGTGTGATTGCTGTGCCCGTTTGCTTGTCCCATCCCTGACTGGAGGTTTCTATTCATCAAGGATGTAGACACTGCTTGCGCGCAACCAAGAGACCGCCTGTTTTCACGGATTCAGCCATGGCGAGTGAGCAGATAAAGCGAGAAACGGTCCGAGAGGAAATATGGATGATAAGAGATGTGCAGGAGACCTGACGAAGAACGTACGAATGGTTCGGGACTCTGAAGTGGCGGACTATTCCAGCGGACGATCTGCTGACTTGGCGTTGATTGAACTCTACCAAAATGTAGTCGATTATGGTTGTTTAACAAGAATCACGATCCACTCGTTGTTGCCGAGGTGCTCTGTCGGTAGTGCAAAGGAATGACATCCTCGCATTACATCAACGGCTTACGCTCCGCCACCAAAACATATCTGCAGGGTTCGCAGGGTTACCCGAGACGCACGAGACAATCTTGAAAGCTCTCCACCGAAGTCTATGTAATGTGTTCCTCCCTCTCAGCATCCTTGTCACAATCAATATCGCGAGCTTTCCACCGCTCGACATGGCCTTCAATGCCGGACACGTCCACGACCCCATGACAAGAGGTTCAGGAAAACTGAACAACATTGGGCAGACTGTCGTAAAATTTCATCAGAGCCCAAAGTGGTTAGAATTCTGGTTCAATAAGGTCCAAAAGGACAATGGTATTATCCCAAAAGTGCCCAAAGTTCGCAAGGGGAATACCCCTTCTACGTTTGACAAAGGTGATATTCCTACGCCAAAGCTGAATATCGCGATCCATATCGTTGGCTCAAGAGGCGATGTACAACCATTCATTCCTATCGCCAAGTTGCTTCAAGCGCCCCCTCATGGGCATCGAGTGAGGATATGTACTCACCCAGCTTTCAAAGATTTTGTTGTGCGTAACTTTTCATTCCATTGGCTTCACACTGCGATCTTCCAAAAGGAGTTGCCCTTTACATCGTGAATTGCTAACGTGTATTGCAGGAAGACAATGGGGTCGAATTCTTTTCCATAGGAGGTGATCCGGAAGCGTTGATGGCCTATATGGTGAAGAACCCGGGCCTTATTCCCAATTTGGAGAGCATCAAAGCCGGAGATATAGGCAAGAGACGACAGGGCATGGCTGAAATTATGGAAGGTACATGGCGAAGTTGTATCGAGGCTGGTGACGGCATGGGAGAAAAGACCACAGCTCTCACCGTGGACGATGTGCAAGAGTTGTTCCTCGCGGATGCAATTATCGCAAACCCCCCATCTATGGGTCACATTCACTGCGCAGAGAAACTCGGTATCCCTCTCCACATTGTCTTTACCATGCCTTGGTCGCCAACCAGAGTCTTCCATCATCCCCTGGCTGCTATGGAGTATGGAGATGTCGAAGTGCCAGTAGCGAACTGGTTCAGTTACACTATGATGGAATTGTTGACGTGGCAAGGGTGAGAGGATCCGTCGAAAATGAGACTTGTTCATCGTAGTCCTGTGCTGATATGTTATAGTCTTGGAGATCTCATCAACAAGTTTCGACAACAGACCTTGAAGCTCGACCCAGTAAGGCTATATTATGACGCGCTTATCTCTCTCTCTCTGCAAGAATCACACTGATATCAGTCACAGGTTAGTCCGCTGTGGGGTCATCAGTTGATCTCGAGGCTTCGTGTACCTCATTCCTACCTTTGGTCGCAAGCTCTCATTCCAAAACCAGCCGATTGGGGACCTCACCTCAGTGTAAAGGGATTCTCGTTCTTAAAGCTCGGCTCGAATTACTCGCCTCCCCAAGACCTGGCCGACTTCCTTAGCGCAGGTCCGCCTCCAATCTACGTTGGCTTTGGATCTATTGTCGTCCAAGACCCACAAAAACTCACGAAGATGATTTTCGAAGCCGTCAAATTGGCCGGAGTACGTGCCATTGTGGCGAAAGGGTGGGGAGGCATTGGGGCTGGTGAAGTTCCCAAAAGCGTCTTTCTCATCGGTAACTGTCCGCATGATTGGCTTTTCCAAAAGGTCTCGTGTGTTGTTCATCACGGTGGCGCCGGCACAACCGCAGCAGGAATTGCACTAGGTGTACCAACAGTTGTTGTCCCGTTCTTTGGAGATCAACCATTCTGGGGGCAAATGGTTGCCAAAGCGGGTGCTGGTCCAAAACCTGTTCCGTTCAAGCAGATGACGGCGGAGACCTTAGCCGCTAGCATAACATTCGCTTTGAAAGAGGAAGTCCGGATAGCTGTTCAGGAGATGGCTTCTCGTATTGGCAAGGAGGATGGCGCGCTAGGTACTGCTCAAGATTTCGAAGAGAGGCTCCGATTGGATGACATGAGGTGTGATATTTGTCCAGAGCGTCTCGCTACGTGGCAAGACATTAAGACTGGAGTACACCTCAGTGGCTTTGCAGCGGTTGCTCTTGTTGAGCAGCGTTTGTTGCTTCCAAACCGTCTTCGTCTGTAAGCCGAACCACCATATCTTATCAGTGTGGATAGTCACTGACATACTGTAACATAGGTTGCGGCACAGAAATTGGTGTGAGTTTTCCACATAGTGACAGATCTCGTTGCTGTCATGACATCTTTCCTGTGCTAGTTTTGCTGACCATACTAGATGTATACGAGGGTGCTGAGGGTCCATCAATTGGAGCTGTGGCTGCCGTTTCTGGTCTGTTTTCCTCGATTGGAACTAACACAACCGACTTCTCACGGCGCCTGCAGAGGCGGCCAGGACCTGGAACTCCACAGAAAATGATCGTCAACAACCACATACGTACCGACGAAACAGATGGACAGTATCACAACGAGGGCCTAAGTACTGAACAGATGGAGAACGTGGCTTGGAGAATGGCCACGAAATCACACGAGAAGGATTTGACCCGTAATCTCGAAAAGCCGGCCAGAAACGAGCGTCTGACACACGTGCGTAATAAGGTATTAGTGAGAAAAGTGAAGGGTGGACGAGCATATCAAGTCACAAGTGCGACAGCGCATTACGCTGGCGATTTGACGAAAACCGGATTGAAAGGTTAGCAGACAAGTTCCAGTGGTGAAACTTGCTAACGCACTTCAATAGCTCCGGTTGCGTTTTTCTACAACGTCGCAACTGGCTTCAGAAACTTGCCGTCATACGCTATACACAACGATTCCACCAGGCGGCGTGACGAGATCACAGGATTTGGCAGTGGGCTCAACGTAGCTGGAAAGGTCGTTCGCTCCATAGTAATTTCCTCGGGACGTTCATGACTGACATATTGTATCAGGAATTTGTACTGAATGTCGCCGAAGCAATTGGTGGCGTAGGCAGACACCCGTATCTCGGTGCACAGGAAGAAGGGGTCACAGGATTTGGCAAAGGTATTGGAAGAGGTGTAGGAGGGTTTGTGTGCCATATTTTTGCCGGTGAGTTTCCGGACTGCTCTCGAAGCAACGACGGTACTAATCTTATCAGCGGTATTTGGTATACCTGGGTACACACTGAAAGGAGTTGAAAAGGGTCTTTCCAAACGACAGCTTACCACCCTCCAAGCAGAGTTCTACTTGATACGGATCCGCCAGGCGAACCACGATTTCCAGAAGTCTACGTCAGAAGAGAGAGCAGAGGTTGCGGCACGATGGAAAGAGATCGTAGTGACATAATGGGATTGTCTGTTAATATCTAATAACGAGGAGCATTTGAGCTAGTAATTGATAATCTGAGCCGTCTTGATTCTGATGTACAGCTGATTTAGTAACACAGGTTGGGGGACGACGTCAGTCTGTGGGGTAACTGACTAAGGCGGGGCAATGCCGCGGAGATTCATCTCATCCTCGAGCTTCGGAAATCCTTGTATCTTAACAGCAGCTTCAACTGTTGTCCATGCGCGTACAGTCGAGATTATTGCGGCCTGTAAACGTCACGCAGCCAATTCGCAGCCTCACCTACCGCAAAACGCGTCTTTCTCCCCTTCAGACTCGATTCGCATTGGAACTTTCCCCCCGCGCCGGTCTTCCGTTCTCCGGTGCTGCCCATATGAACGTCTCCATCACCCAACCGCCTAGCCAAAACACCATGACAGACGTGCACGTCGAGTCCGCCAAGCGCGCCGCTGCGCAACAAGCTGTCGCCGACCACTTCGATCCCACCTCAGGCTATGTCGGTATTGGCTCTGGTACGACCATTGTCTACGTCGTCGAGGCCATCAAACAGCACTCTACAAACCCAAATGTTCGATTCGTCCCTACAGGTTGGCAATCGCGCCAACTTGTCATACAAGCTGGCCTCTCGCCCATCGCCTTCGACAGCCTGCCGGACAATGTGATGCTAGACGTCGCATTCGACGGCGCCGACGAAGTGGATGCGGAACTGAACTGCATCAAGGGAGGAGGTGCCTGCCTCTTTCAGGAAAAGCTGGTTGCTGAAAGAGCAAGGAAGTTTGTCTGTGTTGCGGATTACAGGAAGAGACAGGACCGCCTGCTCACAAATTGGCCAACAATACCCATCGAGGTGGCGCCGCTCTCGCAGAAAAAGGTTATAGCCTCACTCAAAATCCTCGGGTCCACAGACCCCAAGCTGAGAACTACGTTGTTGGAGAAGTCAGGACCCCTCAAGACGGACCAGGACTTCTACATCGTCGACGCTCCATTCCCCATGCTCCTCTCATCTGCAGACGTCACGGCTGGAAAAGGTAAGGGTGATGGAAGTGATGGGACATGGGAAGTCAACAGGATTAGCAAGGCGATTAAGGGCCTCACCGGTGTCCTCGAGGTTGGCATCTTCGCCGGGCTGAATGGTATCGAGGCACAGGAGTTACAAGCCAAGGAGGGTCCAAAGAGCGCAGTGACTGGTGGACAACGACCAGTTGCTGTGTACTTCGGCATGTCAGACGGCAGTGTCAAGGTCCGAACGGTGCATGGCGAGCAATAGGTGGCTTGCAAGTAGAGATCCCTATTCTTCAGTTGTGCACATCTCAATTTCATTGAACACGAAACGATATTTGCTCACAAAATGGATTGAAATGCTGAAAGATACAATGCGATACTCCTATTATCTCACAGCAGTAGCGCCTATGATAAGCTTCTCACCAAGAAAGAGGGAGACAGAGAGGAAGGTGGCACATGACCGTCATAGCATGTAGCATCACCACAACACAAACATGTACTTTGTCTTGAGAAGCTCTTTTCGTTCATCAACCCAGCAAGCATTCTCCAACACCACCGTGGCTTCATCAAGATCCCGACCATGTCACACTTCCTGCAAGGAATCACCACGCTCAACAGTGCACATCAAATAGAAAGTAAACATTTTGCATTTCATTTCATTTCGTTTCCCTCAAAATACCCAAACAGAGCGTTAAAAGCTCGCGACTACCACATCGCAGAAGTAAACCCGTTTTCCTACTCTGGCAAGACTCGCTTCGCTTAAGCGTGACGACCGTGGCGGCGGCCGTGGAAGCTGCTGCGCTTCTTGTAGGAGTACTGTGTAACGTACTCAGTGACAACCTCGACGTTGGTGACAACGACGCAGCGGTGACCCTCAGGGCAGGTGGCGGGAGCCTCAGTTGGTGCGGGAGCGTTGGCGGAAGATGGCGCGACGGTGATGGTGTACTCGGGAAGGTCGGCATCCTCAGCAGTAGCTGCGGGTGTGGCAGCGGCGGAGGTAGCGGTTGTCTTGACGGCCTGGGCCACCTCCTTGACGGCGGCATAGGCGCTGGTCTTGACCACAGCCTTGGTCTTGGTTGCGGCCTTGGAGGAAGTCGCCTTGGAGGAAGAGGCCTTAGCGCTGGTCTTGGGCGAAGAGCTGGAGCCACCGTTGACAGTTGCCAAGAGGGCGCCGACATCGATGCTGACCTTCTTGGGGGTCAGAACCTTGCCCTTGTTGGGTGGGCCGTTGAAGTTGCCGGCATTGCACTGATCCTGGATGCCAGTGCACTTAGTAGACCAGAGATCACAGCCGGACTCGCCAGTGGGAGGAGCAGAAGAGTAGCACGTCTTGGACTGCGTCCAGCAATCCTCGGAAGAAGCCCAGCATCCCTTCTCGTCAGTGTAGTCAGGTGTCTCCACGCCGCACCAGTTGGCGTTCTCGACGAGGCAACCCTTGGTGATCAAACCCTCAGTTTGGGTGGTCTGGCTGGAGACTTGAGCAGCGCTGTTGGCCACGAGCTTGGCGACACTGGGACCAGGCAGCTCGGTGTACAAAGCGTTGTCAGTGTTGTAGATGTCGAACTTGGTGCTGGGCGTGTTGTAGTCGACGTATCCAGGGATCGAGACGGTCGACTCGGGAACAAGGTTACCAGTGCCCTTGAGGAAGATTTGAGCGCAGCCAGTGTAGAACTGCGGGTCACCCTTGTCGGCCTGGTGGAGGGCTAGGATCTCAGGGCGAGCGAGGTAGTAACCGCTCTGGAGGCCTTCGGGAAGGCGCACGTTGAGGAGACCATTGTTGTTGATGATATCGTCTGTGCACCATTGCTTGGTTGAGGCATCATAGCCGTGGTCAAAAACCTTGAACCAGCCGTCACCAGCAGCTAAACACATGTTAGTCATGCATGGTGGTTCCAAGAATGAACACAAACTTACCAGTATCATCGATAGCAGAAGAGACCTTCTTCAAGTAGAAAGCGCAAGGTCCCTTGTGTCCGCTGTCCATACGCTCCTTGGTAGCATCATTGGGCCAAGCGCGGATCTCGAAAGACAGGAGAGCACCATCCTCCACAGTTTGCACGCGAGAGACACCCTTGGTACCGCCAACGTCTGGAGAAAGAAGTCAGCAATGCACAACAGCTACTTGATATTGTGGAACATACTGCAAGCCATGTCGTCACTGTGGAGACCAGCGATGGGGTTGGTGGTGGTCTCCGAGTTCATGCTCATACGCATGGCAACGGCGTCACCCTGGGCAAAGTTAGTTGAAGTTACGATTCATACAAGAGATGAACATACCTGAGGCATTCCATCGACGAAGAAATCGGTGAATGCGGTGTGTGCGAAAACCGCGGGGGCCGAGGCCAGGGTCGCAAAGAGGATAGATTGAGTCTTCATTTTGATGGATTTGTTGATAGTGGTGGTGATGCAAGATGTAGTTGTAGTATCGTTGTTGTAGTACTTGGACAAAGCGAGTCACTAGGACTTCAGCGGCGTTTCAAGCTGTGTAAAAAGAGTGAATGGGTCGACTGGCGACGTGAAAGAATGGCAGGGCAGCAAAGCGCCGGAAAAGAGAGACAAAAGCTAGGAATGAGGTTATAGCAAAGGTAAGGAAAAAAACCAGAGGATGAGGGGAGGCATCCGGTTTTGAAGTCCAACGGGGCGAGAATCCTTCGCGAATCTTTACTCCTGACATCCACCCGCTTTGCCGCCCCGCCGGGAGTCCTGGGAACAGATCCCTTGCAAGTGCCCAGGTCTTTCCATATTCGCCTTAGGGGTGAATGTCATATTCCGAGGGACCGTCAGCCTGGGGACGTCACCAGCCAATCAGTACACATAACAGGATGTTTCCTTGAAACGTGAAACACAAGCGAATACCGTCATTAGCGTCGCCCTAGACGGATATGCGGTATGGTCTACCGTAAGTGGCGCTTCTTCGCACGAGCTAATTCAGGTACCGCGCCTTCATTAAACGTGCTTACTACTTGGCAGTCCTGCTTCGCAAGTTAGTTAGTGTCAAGCAAATGCAGTAAAGCATTAGTATACTGTTCGGAACAACAACCATGATTTGTGACGGGTACGAAGACATTACACATTAACCCTACTCGCAAGCTCCAGATTCTTCAGATGGGGCATCCCCACTCAGGAGGTCATCTTGCCCCTGTACACCGACGAACGCCCGCAGCTTGATCTCATAAAGATCCCGGAGTTCGAATCTCGGCCTTAGTGCCAAGAGTCCCAACCCATTGCATGGATCGAGCTGCGCCATGCACTTGGACCAACAGTGATTCGCTGTGCTCCACAGAAATGGAAGTACGAGAAAGCATATCTTCCACCCCCTCGGAATGTAATATGAATACTTGTCTCGAGTTGTCGCTCAACATATGGCGCAGTCGTGTGTCTCCCATTTAACAAGGATCTGCCGAGCGCCTTCGGTTGCACCAACTATTTCCGTCAAATCCCGCTAGTTATGACATACGAGAAGGTTCCGATGATCGTCAGGATCCCCAGACAGCGCGAAATTCCCACAAGAGATGAGATGGGGATGGATGGGATGTTCTATGATGAGATGATGATGATTTAAGGTATACGGGAAGTCCTGTGTTGTTACGGCTAGTTCGCACAGGGAAATTGAACGCCACATATGTATGACCTACCGACCAGGTCCTCCATGCGAAGTGAGCAAGGCCCCACGTCAGCTGAGTTGTAAAGAACGCATCCGTATGTCGAACGAGATGTGCGTCTTCTAGGAATGACCGAGTTTCGCGGCTGAGGTGTCCAGACGCACGCGTGTGGAGCCCTTGAAAATAAAGTTGTTCATTCCGATCGGGTGTTTGACTAACAAGCGCCGGGTTTGACTCTGACGACAGGTGATCAGGTTAGCACGTAGAGAATGACGTGCAGTTCAAAGCATGTTCGGAATTGAAACTCCGCTATGATTTAAGCATCTTGTCGGTTGTTGGAGGTTGTGTCAATTGAGATGTATCAATCTTAAGCTCCTGATCAAGCACTAAAAGGATTTGGAAGGGATTGCATGAGCTCATACGATCCAGTTGGTCTGACAGAGTCGCTGCTCCTCTTTCGAGGACTGGTATCTCAACGTTTCTCAGCATGGTAAGGCCACTCCAGGTTTAGCAACAAGCATCCTCTGTTCCGTACGCCACCTCGGAATATTGCCTTCGTTGGCGCTGCTTTCAGATCGATAACGATATCGTAGTCTCCAGGCGAATATACGGCTTGAGACCAGCGTCTGGAAATTTACGAAGAAACATAGTTATACTGTAGAGTTAGCCTCTTCTTCTTGCACCGTTCAAGAAGTGCTCTTAATCAACGTGATACGTACTACTATTATGCCTGACAAGTTCAGGACCTCAGTCCACCCACCAATGCTCACGAACTACTGCCCAGCTTCGTATCTGGCCTTTATTGCGGCTAAGCAAAGCATACCCAGGGAAATCGTGGGATTGCGTAATTCGATGACCACAGACTTATGCTGACATGGAGGTTGGTTAGCAGAGTACAAGTGCACACATCTCAAGAGGGATGCACAAACCTGACACCACAGGGGTTGTTACCTTCAGGAATCTGATCGAAATGTGATAAGATGAGACGAAACTCCTTCACAAGATGAGTAGATTGGAAACTAACGACGTAGTTGTGAATTGACGTTGGAAGGTTTGAGGTAGGAGAGGAGAAGTTCTGAAGGCTATCACTGGGAATGAGCGACTGATTCGCTCGTTAAGGGTGCATTTCGAGAGGAAGTTGCATGTTATCAAATTGATGTGGAGATGGATGTGAGGATGCGGTAACGCAAAGTTGGGAAAGAGACTGTATGGTCGCGTTGAAATTTGTATTGTACCGATCAATTGTGAAGCAATCACAAAGGCTGAGTAATTGTTGTTGATTACATCCTTGGCTCATTAGAGACTTGGTGGGAACAGGATATTTGCAACTGTATTCTATTACCAAATTGTACTTCCAGACATGAAGGTGAAAAAGTTTTTTGTATTCCCCTTGTAACTCCAATAAACATACCGTCCCGGTTCTTTGATACCAGTTATCACCAATATTGAAACAGCCCATGAACTTGGAAATCCATTTCCTGATAATCTTCCGCGATATCCACTGCGACAATCAACTCTTATGCTAAGTTTCTTTGCAAACGGCGAGGTTTAAAAGGGCTCGATGCATCAGGTACTGTATTGCATGGGGACCTCACGGGACCTCAGAGGGATGCTGTTGTGCTGGTCACAAGCTTTCCTCCTTGCCACCGTCTTCTGCTCTTCAGTCGGCTGCCAGCAACAATCACCACGCGACCAGCACCTACTCAATTGTCAACCCACTCGTTCATAACACATACACAGGCAACATGAGACTTACTTGCTCCAACTGATCACGATCACTCCCAAAATACCCAACCCAAAAACCGCATACAAAATCCCCAGAGTCTGCCAGACACGGATTTGCTCATTTTGCATTTCCTTTGAGCGCCACGCCTCGGGAATGTCCGAGTCGTCGACCACGGTGCCGACTTGTGGCCACTGCGGGTGTTGATACAACGACGTCGTGGATGCAGTGACGTTGTGGTATGAGCGGACTCCTGTGGAAGAGAGGGTCGCCGAGGTTTGGTTGACGTTGAGGGGTGAAGATGGGGCCAGAACCGGCGAGATGGTGATATACTCAGTTACGAACGTTGTGTAGCGATGTAAGGGGTTATCTGATTCTGCGAGGTATGGCAATTTGACCTCGGAGACTTTTAGCAATTTGAGGCTGTCAATGGAGACAGATGGTTTGGGGAGGAAGGTGTTTCGAGGTTCGACGGGAGAGGCCATGGTGTTGCTCTTGCTTTGAGCGAAGTTTTTGCCTTGATTGAAGCGATTGATTTGATTAGAGGTACAGAACGATCACGGTTGTGAGTTTCAACGTATGGAGATGCAACGACGGAAAGAAGGACATTAGAGAAGAGATAATATAGGCAATACCAGAAACCCTTTGATTGGATATATATTACAATCCAAACTTTTTTTCCATTACCTGCTGCGAACCAGAGAACGCAGGTCAGTCTGTCCAATAGCGACTGCCACCCCGCAACTCTCGTCAACACAAGTTTGATCGGCAACAACAGAAGCGGAAGGGTGGATCGTAATCTTCAATACAACGTAAAGAACGACCCAATGCGTCCAGTTTCTGAGATGCACACGTACATGATCTCTTCGTGGGGTGATTCTATTACTCCAATGAGTACGTGAACAAAACAGTGGACTGGCGAATGTTAGCAGGCTTGGAACCCTTTCAGAGCAAACCAGCGATGTGAACATGTATGTGACTCTGGTCCTCGGTATTGTACGTTTATTCAACAGGGTCTAAGACTAGGTTGTCGATCAACCGGACAGGAATTTGACCCCCACCAACGCCCAGTTCCTCGTCCTCTTGGGGCTCTTCAACAGGCAGCATCTTGACCGCGCCACTAAGAATCGCGCCCTTGGTTGCATCGACCTGATCCACTTCTTCCATGGTGTCCGGGTCCGCGAGACTGAGGTAATCGACTTGAAACCTGACGCGTTCGTTCGGTTCCATTGTCTCCTGCTCGAGTTGGACCTTGTCGCCATGATCAACAGCTGGCCACAGAATATCGCCCCGTAATCTTTTTCCAGCCTTGTACTGGGCCTCGGCCTTTCGCAGTGCCTGGTTGAGCACAATACCCACATTGCGTCGACGGGCGCCAAGATAGACATTACGAGAAGACAACGCCAAACCATCTGACTCTCGTGAGGTCGCGACAATTCGCACGTCCGTGTTTAGATGAAAGTCTTTGACGAGCCTCTTTATAACGACGGTTTGCTGAATGTCTTTTTGACCAAAGTAAACACGGTCGGGTGTGCAAATGTTGAACAATTTCATGCAGATTGTCGCTACACCGCGGAAGAAGACAGGTCTTGAGGCGCCTTCAAGCAGTTGACCCAACGGTCGCATCTCAACAAAGCTTCCTGCACCCGGTATGGCGCTATCAGGAGGCAGTATGGGATACATAACTTTGGTGCTCGGCGCAAACACAGCAGACACGCGTCCCTGGCCTGTGCTTGCCAGTTCTTGGTTCAGCTGGTGCAGCATTTCCAGGTCTGCTTCCCAAGTTTTTGGGTACGATGCCAGGTCCTCGTTCAAGCCGAATTGTGTGGGGTTCACGTAGACGGTAACGAAGACGTCTGTGTTCTCCGCAGCTGCTTGCCGGACAAGAGAAAGATGGCCAGCGTGCAGTGCCCCCATGGTAGGTACGAGGCCGACCGTACGGTTGTTGAAAAGGAGCTCTCGTCGAAATTTTCGCAATGGAGCTACATCATTAAAGATATGCGTTTGAGAGATCGTTGCGCTGCGGAGAGTCGCAGTGCTAGAGAGGTAGCGAATGCCACTGTTTAGAGCATAAGGTTTCAGTGAATGCGCGAAGCTCGAAGACAAACATGGCCGTAAGATTGGAGCTGTATGTTGTCAGTCTCGTGACTCGATGAGCTGTCGTGAGACCATGTACCGGCTGTGCAGCGGAGGTATGCCATAGTGAAGTTGCGGAGAAGCGTGAGACCACAGCTCCTGCCTTTGGTATTAGATTACCGCGATATATCGGCTTTGCTGTTGGGGTCGCCCTTTCCCAACCGGCGAGCGCAAGGATGGTGAGAGCACAGACATTCTCGCATGTGGAGAAGAGAACCAAGTTTCGAGTGCTGTGTTTTGCGCTGAAGATGCAGTCACGTCACGTGTGAAGAGACATGGGCTCCACTGAAAACAGACCCACTAAAATTTCGAAAGTTCGATTTCGAGAGTCGTCGCATCTGCACCCCACCCTCTGGTGAAGCCAACAACACCAACAATCTTGAGCAAAATGGCTGACGATGGCATGCTCCTCAACTTTTCCATACCCGATGGCGGTATACTAACTAAGCCAAGCATGAAGGGCGGTAATTGGCGAGAGCGAGCAACGGCAAAGAAAGCAGCGCAAAACTGGCACACGAAGGCTACAGCACGCCTGAACGGGGAGACGATCGCGAAGAAAGTGGTGGAGGAAAAGGCTACCGATGTGAACCGCACAGAGCTTGGTCCGAGGACGAGGCGCGTCTCCAAGAGTCCTGAACTGCCAGAAAGCAGCGAAAGGCCCGTAAAAAGAGCGCGTGTCAGCGGGGATTTCAGACCAAGGCCTGCCGAACAGGCAGGAGAAAGTGACTTCAGGCCTCAGTCAAATCCAGGTGTGACGAGAAAACCTGAAGAGAGGCAACAAGCGCCAAAAGGTGGAAAGCAGATCATCTCGTCTCTATTCACCTACAACCCCACTTCGACGACCAAGCCCGAAGTGAAAGCGCAAACCGAAGACGATGCGCCAGTCGAGCCCTCGAATGCGCCGCTCACGAGCGAGCTCGACACATTTACCTCACTGGGTATATCTACGACACTTGCGTCGCATCTGCTGAACAAGATGGAGCTGAAGGCGCCAACGGCTATTCAGAAGGCGGCAATAGCACAGCTGGTCAAGGATGACTCTGATGCGTTTATTCAGGCAGAGACAGGCTCTGGAAAGACCCTGGCATATCTGCTACCAATCGTACAGAGACTCATGGAGCTGTCGGCGAACATGAAGAAGCGGAAGGATGACGAGGCTGTACAGAGATCTTCAGGTCTGTTCGCGATCATCATGGCACCGACGCGAGAACTCAGCAAGCAAATCGCGCTCGTGCTGGAGAAGTTATTGGGATGCGCCCATTGGCTGGTAGCTACTACAGTCATTGGTGGAGAGAAGAAAAAGTCCGAGAAGGCACGTTTACGCAAGGGCATCAACATTTTGGTCGCGACTCCTGGTCGATTGGCAGACCATCTTGAACACACAGAAGCTCTGGACGTGAGCAATGTCAGGTGGCTCGTTTTGGATGAAGGAGATCGCCTGATGGAGCTCGGGTTCGAACAGGAGATTCAAAAGATCGTCGGTGCGCTCAACCTACGCATGCGAGCGAAGAAAGAGGGCAAATTCAAGATACCAGGACTGCCAGAGAAGCGTACGACTGTGCTTTGTTCTGCAACAATGAAAATGGATGTTGAGCGATTAGGCCAGATCAGTTTGAAGGATGCTGTACACATCCGAGCTGATCCTACTGAGAAGGAGAAAGATGAAGGCGAATCGCACGACGGTCGCACCTTCTTTGCGCCAGCACAGTTGAAGCAGTCTTATGCTGTGGTGGCGCCAAAACTTCGATTGGTCTCATTGATTGGGTTTTTGAAGCGAGCATTTTCGCGAAAGGGTTCAGTGATGAAAGCTGTTGTGTTCATCTCATGCGCAGATTCAGTCGACTTCCACTTCGACATCCTTACCAGCAAGCTCGAAGAGGACGAGGTCAAAAACGCCGTAGAGGAACCAGAAGAGAAAAACGCGGACGGATCATCAAAGCCCGCGAAGAAACCAAAAGCACCTCCTCAGGCCGATCCCACCAAGCTCACACTAACACATGCCGAATCTCCTATACTTGCTACCAAGACACATGCCGTAACTGCATATCGTCTCCACGGCTCTCTCCAACAATCGCTTCGAACATCGACCCTTGCTCACTTCGCCAAGAACACCGAGCCATCCATTCTCATTGCCACTGATGTCGCCTCGCGTGGTCTCGATGTGCCAAATGTAGATTTGGTAGTAGAGTTCGACCCCGCGTTCGCTCGCGAAGACCATCTACATCGTATCGGTCGTACCGCGCGTGCCGGACGCGACGGACGAGCATGTGTTTTCCTCATGCCCGGCTGCGAAGAGGGCTATGTCGACATCCTCAAGAGCGACCGCAAAGACAGCGAGGCCGGCGTCACCATCACACGCCAGGACGCTGATGAGATTCTGAAGCGAGGGCTCGTCACCTCCGGCATCGTCGAGAAGAACGCCTACATGGACAAAGCAACAGACCTCCAACTCGCCGTGGAACGCTGGGCCCTGGCTTCGCCACAACGTCTCGAAGCCGCACGCAGAGCTTACCAGAGCCATATTCGCGCTTACGCTACGCATGTCGCGCCCGAGCGTCAGTACTTCGACATCAAGTCGCTTCATCTTGGGCACTTGGCCAAGGCTTTCGCGCTCAGAGAACGACCTTCTGGTATGAAGGTTCCCGGCCTGCGTACGGGTGCTGGGCGCAGTGACAGGACGCCAGCCAAGATACGAGGCGCTGGCACGGGCGCGAAGCCAGACGGCGCGAGCAGGAAAACTGCTGCTACGGGTACGAAGAAGGCTGTGGATCTAGATCTTCCTGAGGGTCAGGATACCGAGGAGGCGGCCAAGATGCGAAAGGCGGTTCGTGCGAGGGAGAAGTTTATGCGGCATGCGGGAATGGCGAACGAGTTCAACTTGGGGTGAGAGTGGTGTTGCTACGAGTGCTACATATAATCAATACGAGTTTCGCGTTTACTTGGAGATATCCCTTATCGATGAGTTGCCAGAGCACCACATCTACTTAATCCCATTAGAAGCCCCACAACTCAACATCGCGTCTCCCTCACAGCACAGCCCTCCGCCCTTCCACCCACTCCCTAAACCAGCCCCCTCAGCACCGCCCACACTAAATCCCCCACGTCATACCGCACCAAATCGTACCAAACCACACCACACCCCACCGCACGACCCCCCTCCCGTACCAAACTCCGCCAACCAACCCCACCCCCCTACCAAACTTCAACGACTACGCCAACTCCGCAGCCCAGAGAAAAAATATGGTCATCTGCACTGCGCCGCACTGCACGGCCCCTTCCCCACGTAGGATAGTCAGGTTCCCTTCCCGTCCGCGTGCCTTGCATGAGTATGAGGTAGGGTGTTGCATCATCCCGGAGGGGGTGACGTAGGTAGCTATATGTAGGTATGGGTATGGGTGTAGATGTAGATGTAGATGGAGTGGCGAGTATGTGTGGATGTGTTGGGAGGCGCTGAGGGGGAAGGTCTATGTAGTGGGGTTTGTGCGTGTGTGAGTTCTGGTCTTGATGGGGGAGTTTGGTATATGGTGTGGTGTGCTGTATGTACGTGTTTAGGGTGTGGGTTTTCGTCGCATGCTATCCTTGCGAGGCACTGTTTATCGTTGTATGCCTACCGGATGTGGTTTCTCGCTGTGGGGATTTTTGTACGGGCTGTCCGCTTAGTCTTGTCCACCTCTCACTCACTCTCTTCTAGGAAATGCTGTGCGTGGATACCTACATAAACTGCAAAACCGACTGCCCTGATTCCTGCAAGACTTGCGGATAGATTAGCATCATCGAGATGGGAGTGTGGAACCGACGATCCGGCCTTCAATCAAAGTCAAATCCTTCCAAGAGACACAAAATCGGTGAGAGCAGAGATGAAGTATATTCATAGAAGTTAAAGGATATGATTGATCAACAAACGGGTGGGTGGGGGGAGATACAACAACTAAGCGTGAAAAAAAAGCGAAGAATATAACAAAAAAAGGAAATTGGATATTTTGACATTACCGGCACACACACACACATGCCATGACATGCCCACACACTTTTCCTCATCTTTGCCATGGCATGTATATCTGAAAAGAGATTCCCCACCCCCCGCCCGCCGTTCATAGGAAATACAAGACATGCGTAAAAGAAAACGTAGAAAAATAAGGGAAAGAAAAAGAGACACAGTCTAGATGGAGCGGACGATGCCGCGCGCGCGCGTGTGCGCGTTTGGCAAAGACAAATCGGTTCCAGATCGACCTCTTCCCCCCCCGTGAAAGCGCCAGGCAGTACGACCGTTTGTCAACACCAAGATCCCCCGAATGCGAAGCCCAAAAACAGAAAAGTGTCGAAGAGAAGGGTTGACTGGGGGGTGGGTCTGGGATGGCGACCGAACCCTTGAAGCCAAGAGTTAAACTGACAGTAATGTGCTAATGGTATCGCATCTTTCCCTCTAGCGGCCACATCTTGGCCCTCAGCAGCCAGGGAGGAGGTGGCTAGGTATCCTTCTCTTCGCGACGACATGCGCGACAATCGGCAACAACAACAACATCAATAGGACAACAACAAATAACAGCTCCGCGCTTCCTCTTACATGACTGTGCAACAGCAGCCCTTGTCGCCCGAATCCTCTTCGACGCCCATCTTGGCGACGCCGTTGGTGCCTTGGCCGCCTGCGCCTGGCGCGCCTGTGTAGGAAGACATTTCCTTGTTGTATCTGCGGATTTCTCGTACAATGTCGTAGAAGGCGTTGTCGACGTTGATGCGCGATTTGGCCGATGTCTCGATGAATTTGCAGCCGAATTGCCGTGCAAGGTCTTGGCCCTCTGGTGTGGGTTAGCATGGAGAGCGTGGGTGGGAGACGAGACGGGATAGCACGCACCCTGTGTCGACACCTGCCTCTCGCCCTCAAGATCGCACTTGTTGCCGACGACAATCATGGGGAAGTAGTCCTTGTCCTTGACGCGCAGGATCTGCTGCTGGAACGTCATGATCTCCTCGAAGCTCTGGCGGTCGGTTATCGAGTAGACGAGCAGGAAGCCCTCGCCGGTGCGCATGTACTGCTCGCGCATGGCCGAGTACTCCTCCTGGCCGGCTGTGTCGAGCACGTCGAGCAGGGCGACCTCGTCGTCGATGACACACTGCTTGCGGTACGAGTCTGGACGTGTTAGCTGGCGCGGCCGCGGTTGCACGGGGCGGCGACGACTCACCCTCGATGGTCGGGTCATACTCGTCGACGAAGTGGCTCTGGATCAGCTGGATGGTCAAACACGACTTTCCCACGCCACCACCGCCGACGACGACCAGCTTGTACTCGCGGAGGAACTGGCGCACGTTAGCAGGCGCCGCGGGGGACAGGAGGGCGCGACACGCACCTTTGAAGCCATTGCGGGCGTGTGTGTGTGTGCTGCAGATGAGGAGCGAGACGGCCGCGCTGTGAGGGAGCGTGTAGCTGCGTGGAGCTGGGGGCCGGGATGCGCTGCGACGGGTTCGTGCTGCAATTGGGGAGGCGGGAGGGCTCGGTCAGGGTCTGTCTGGGAGCGGCGGCGGCGATGTCAGGAGGCAGGCGCAGCAGGCAGAGGGCGCGGTGCGTGGAGGGCGATGGGCGAGGGCGCGGGAGGGCAGCGGATTAGTTGAGCACGCAGAGCAGAAGAGCGGTCGACTAGGGTGAGCAGGAAAGACGGACGGGCAGGAGTTCACGGTGCAGCCATGCCTGCGAGGCTAGCATGGGCGCTGATTCGCGGGCAGCCCTGCCCCGTGCATCCAGCGAAAAAGCAGCGCCCACCGCGCTGAGGCGTCTCCACAGCCATGTGGAGACGATACGGTCCGGATGATACAGCACAATAAATACCGCGACCATGCAGCCTGCGCATGCACCGCTGGCCACACCTGCTCCCGCGCGAACAGCGTGCACACTGGCAGCCTCAGTCGCTCCTGGCCGGGGACCCAGTTGCGACCCTCTCGCGCCGCCGCAGTGTGCACCACGCGAGCCAAGCTTTGGCGCAATCCATGCTGCCGATACCGTCAAAGGGGGTCTGCAGCGACGAGTGATTGCAGTCCAGGTCCCAAGCAGACCGCGTTGTGTTCGCGTCAACCCCCAACCAACCCTCGCTCCTGCACATGACGCCGACACTATGCGGGCGCCAATTCCAGCACGGCGGATGCGACACGGATTGGCATGCTTTGGAGCGGTGCAATCAGCCCTAGCACTCGCGCCCACCACACGCACGCGAGCATCGTGGCGCCCGTGGTATCGATACGAACTGGCTCTCGCAATGGGAAAGAAACGCGCGAGACAAAGCCTTTTTTCCACTGTTGAATTGCCTTATCGGGCCTTCACGCTGCCTCGGCACACTTGCTCGGGTGGGACAAGACTGCCTTCTGCAGAGCTTCGAGAAGCTTGCATGCCGGCCCTGCACGCCGACCCATCTTCATGTTGTGTCGCAACGACACGTCGCCGTCGACAATATGCACATTGAAATTCGTCCAAAAACCTACATGCCAACACACCATCCTGCCGACTACGTGTCTTTGTCAGACGTGTTTCCGTCGTCCTCTCCTTCGACCGCTACGCGCCGCCCCTGAACCGCCGCCTCCACTTCAGGCACAAGACTCTCCATGAACTCGCGATCGCGACCAACGAGCGTCACCGTGTTGCGATCTTTGCCCCAGCGCGGGTAGCTGCCCACCTTGACGCCCTTGGGCTCTGCCTTGGCTGCCAGCTCCGTCAGGTACCCCGCAACTGCACTCTCAGCTAGAGGGGTCGAGATAAGGATTCGTAGCACGCCTTTGCCCTCTGGATCCGACAGCCGTGGTAGCACGCGGGGCTTCAGTCCGTCAAGCATGGCCTCGAACAGCCTCGGCACGCCAGGCAGGATGTGGATGTTGCCATTCACACAACTGACTGGCACCCAGAGCGTTTCGTTCACAAAAATGACTTGATCCTCATCAGGTACCGCATCGTCTATGGGCAGCTCGACCATGCGCAACTTCGCCGTGAGCGCTGCAGAGGGTACGTTCCAGTCAAAGTTCTCCTGCGACTTGTGCGGCTTGGAGAGACGCTTCATGCGCTCAAAGGCCGCGTCGTGCAGCTTCAATTGCAAGCCAAAAGCCCTGGCTATGGACTGGTAAGTAATGTCGTCGTGTCTGGAACGCACATGATATCAGCAACTATCGCACAGCGCATGCAGAGGCCAACCCACGTGGGTCCAATTCCTCCTGACGTGACAACCATATCATAGTTCTTGGACATGCGTGTGACCGCCTCGACAATCTCACTCTCATCATCCGCAATGACCTCCACGCGGCGGAGATTGATGCCGAGTGAGAAACAAAATTTGGCAAAATAGGCCTATATTCCTTCGCTGAGCTATTGAATGAGGGCAATCTCAATGTGGAGTAATTTACCGAATTTGTATCAACCGTCTACCAAACAGATCAGCCGTTTAATCCTCCTGACTCGGGAGGAAATTTGAACTCACCTTGCCCCCCAGCACCTCATCTCCAATAATCAAACAGGCGGCCGTGTGGATCAGGCCTTTCTGCTGTGTCGAAGTCATGATTGATGACGTTATCGACGACGCTCGGCTCGCTGCAGCTGCGTGCGCGTAGTTTGGGAGCGGGCGTGAAATATGTCGAGCGACCTGACCGAGTCGTCTGAACATGGAATTGTCAAGAGAAAATACAGATCAAACCACAATACGTCTGAATCAAAGGCGGTGCAAGAAAGAGAAGAAAGAGAAGCAAAGCTGCCCATGAATCTCAAGAAGCTTAGTCCATATCACTAGCGCTACCTCTGACATGACGCGCCCCCACTATGCTCTTCAGCCCTACACCACTGCCCCTCACGAACCACTTTACAACTTTCCCTGAAAAACCACAGCGGAAGTCTTCCCTCTTCAGCATGGTACGTTCCGCCCTGACCGCCGCCAAACACGCACTCCGTCTGCTAACACGGCGCCAGGCCTCCGAATCCCGCCTCTACACCTTCTCCGCCGAGACGCAGACCAAGCTGCGCAAGTTCCGGCTGGGCACCTCGCGCGCCAAAGACCCGCAGGCAGTCATCTGTACGGGTTTGCGCCTGCTCCCCTCCCTCGCACGGGGCTGATTGCGCCACCCCAGACGAAATCGACAAGAAGACGCTGGAAATTCGCCCTGTCGACGATGAAGTTTACACGGATGTGCAGAGCCTCGCCGATGACCTGCCCGAACACGCGCCCAGATATGTGCTGCTGAGCTATCCACTGACACTTGTACGTTTCTTCCTGGGAACACTCTCTGTGAAATTGGGTGGGCTGACTGGAGTGGGATAGGACTCTGGACGGTTGAGCGTCCCGTATGTTATGTTGTATTATCTGCCAGTGACGTGCAACAATGAGGTTAAGATGCTGTATGCCAGCGCGAAGGAGTTGATGAGGAACACGGCCGAGGTCAATCGAATCATTGAGATTGATGCCGCCGAGGACATCGAGGACATCGAGGAGAAATTGAAGGAGACGTGAGAGAAGAGAGTACAAACCAGGAAGACCCTTCTGGGAGTCGAACGTTATCAGGAATGGACGAGAACATGATCGGTGGGCATCTACATACAACATCACAGCAGGGATTCGGACCTGGGTATCAAGTTGCTACGTAAAACGGACGATCATCGACAAGATTGGATAACGCAAGTGAGTCGAGAAGCTGGAGAACGAGCCGCTACACAATGGTGACTGGTGAAGTCTTCTCTGACCGAGCAGTAACATACGTCTAAACCTTCTCAACAGGCTCTTTCGTTGCCGCAGCACGCTCAAAGTCAGACTGGAAGCCTCCCTCAGGCAACTTGTCGAGGCTGTCGTTCTCCTTGTCCAAATCCCTAAACGTCCACCAGAAACCCACCCATCCAATGAAGGTAAGAATGGCAATGGTAACGTAGAGCCAGACCAACAGCGGGTCTGCAGCCAGGGGCACAAACGCTTGCGCGATAGCCGAGGAGAACGCATGTGTGAACCAGAACACGCCCGTAACCAAACTGCGCATATTTTTAGGAGCCTTTGTGTATGCGTATTCCAAGCCTAAAAGATGGCGTCAGTGTGAAAAGGTAGATGAGAAATTGAATTGGAAATCTGGAACTGACCTGTAATGGAGGCGAAGATCTCCGAGAAAGCAATCAGGATGTACGCTGGCGTTTGCACCCACACGTCGAGATTGGGCGTCTCGTCGCAGGAGCTGGCGCCCTTTCCGCACGGCGACTTGGCGTAGATGAAGTGCTGCACTACGGCCGCGACGACCATGCTGAGCATCGCACACGCGAAGCCGGCTTGTATCTTCTTCAGGGGCGTGAAGTTGATCCCGATGCGCGCAAGCCAGGGGTAGAAGAACTTGTCGAATATCGGGATGAAGATGAGAAGTGTAAAGGGGTTGAGGTTCTGGACTACATCGTTTGGAACGCCGTTGAGCTGCATGGTGGCCGCCTGGGATGTCAAGTTTGATGTCATCTGTCCGTATGGCAGCCAGAAGATGGGCAGCCAGAGGAACACGTAGCAGGCTTTGAATCCACGGCGTACTTCGTCCACCCAGGCGTCGTTGAACGTCATCCATTTGGGCTTGTTGGTCATGGTGCTCGGCCGCACTTTCTCCCACTTGTTCGCATCTTCGAGGTTTCTCCACGTCCGCACCGGATTGAGCGACCATCGTCCTTTTAGGACCAGCGCGTAGAGTTTCACTGACTTGACCAGTACGTCTCCTTGCGGTGGTTTCTTGACATAATGCTTGCTGAACAGCACCATCAAGAGCGGGCAGAAGACGAAGAGGATAGTAGGAAGCGTAAACGAAAGCCAAAAGCCCACATACTTCTCCGCATAGACCATAGAGATCTGGCCCACCAAAGCGCCGATGTTGATCAAGAGATAGTAACGCATGTATATGCGGGATATTGTGATTCCGGGATCGACAATGACGCGCTCCCCGCTTGGCTCGACGCGGATCAGGGCCCGGGGGTTCTCGTGCTCGTACTGCTCCGCAATGAGAGGCGAGATGCAGCATTTGAACAGACCGACTCCGCTGCCGAATAAGATGAGGCCGACGATGAACAGCCCCAGAGCGCCTTTGGGCATGGCTATCACCGCGGGGATGGCGGCGATGATCAGGAAAATGTGGCCGCTGGTGGCTAGCACGATGGCAAGGTAGATGGTCTTGAACTTGCCCCAGTACTCGTCTGCCAGCCAGCCACCTTGGATTCAAGTCAGTTATGTCGATGCGGAGAAGCATATTCCCAAACTCACCGACCATAGGCATGATATAAGAGAAAAACGCATTGAACTGAACAAGTCCCGTAGAAGCCCTCTGTCCCATACCCAGCGCCCCCGCCTGTCCATTCGTGCCCGCAGCACCCGCTGCCGGAAATGGTCCCGAAGTAGGCAGATCCTGCTGGATGAAGTTGACAACTAAACCATATCAGCGCCGCGCAGCCAAACACAGCCATATATCAGCGCATACAAACGATAGTCGTCCCATAATACGCGAATCTCTCGCACATCTCGATAATGCCGATGATGTAGATCATCCAGTTTACCCTGCCGTAGACGCGCCGTAGCGTGGCCCAGTCTGCTTCTGATGGGTATTCGTCGCCATTCGGGCCCATGAGGTCGGTGGAGGTGAGGCTGTGTTGCTTTTCTGAGATCGTCTGATCCTGTAAACCTTTCTGAATAGCTGGGTAGTTTGCCGCTGCGGCGTCTGCGACTTCGAGAGCGGCGCCCGAGGACATGGCGAGCTGGGTGGAGGGGGGCGATGCTATATTGTCGGACGGTCGTTGGGGTTAAATATACGTCAAGTGCTTGTTCTTTTCGATTGCGAGCTGCCATATCCAGCAAGCTCGTTGTTCACATCTGGTCAAATGGCTTTCCACGACGTCCTTGGCGCCAACATGCGAATCGGCAGTGCCCAGAGATAAACGTCCTGCGCCCACATAGTCGTTGCAGTGTGAGGTTTGGCGCCGAGGACCGCCAAAACGACACCCCGCACCATCCACCATCCATTCCTCTACGATCATCGCCAAGATCAGCAAGTAGAGATATCGAATAATCCAAAGACAAAGAAAACTCCAGATGATAATCGACATCAAAGCCCATAAACGCACAAACTTCTCATAAGGAAAGACACTGACGTTTCAGATCAGCAAAACCCAAACATTTTATCAACTCGATATGGGGAATGACTGCTAGCCATTGACCAAGACAACACTCCAGTGCCCCCCGCCGTAACGCCCAGATATGCGGATATCTATCTTTCTTGTCATGTGCCTGTTGTGGGTAAGATCGGATGGTCAATATGGTGGCGTGTCGGTGCGTAGTATCGGTTGTTACTTGAGTCTAGCTCGCGCGAGGGGTGATTGTTGGACTGAGGGGGGGATGGGTGGTGTGGTTGTTGTTGGGTTGGCGTAGTCTGACGAGACAAGATAGGTGTACTGCGATGCTCACTCCGTTGTTGTCATGGATCGGATGCTGAACTTCGAGGCTGAGATATGGACGACTCTGCGATGGAGTGCAACCTTTTGAAAACACAACCATCGTTTAATCTTGCCTGTACGCTTGCCTTCATCATGTCGTTATAAACAAAGAACATTCAACCAACATCGTGATTGAGAAGTTGGAGTGAACTTATTGCTTGGTACTTCCCAGCCTAGTTACACTGTCTAAATAGACTCAATTCACCGAGCATGTGAAATTGACCTTGTGAGAATTCACTAAACGTTGTTGTGTGACTTTGATAAGAAACTTCCCACCAGAAGCAGAAACACTACACACATTGTTGAGAACTTGGGAAAGCAACTCTCGGTGGTTGTTTAGTAGGCGATATCAATCACGGTAACGGAATACACCCTTTTGCGTTTCGGAGTTCTACACGCGTTTGAATTTCCAGTCAACCCAAGCTCTGTGATAAGATCTCAAACACTGCTAGGGCGTTCACAAGATCACCCAGTTCGGTATCAACTTTCGAGGTGTAGTTGTTCTTACTTCACTATGGAGTCACGGCCTCTCAGTATGCCCGATGCTAGTAGTTTCATCAAGCCATGTGCTTCTCCAAAAACGCACTCATGCATACCGAATGATAGCAGGCCACCATACCCAACTCAAGGTCCCACTCGATTTGAAGGGCAGTTGCACGGCGAGCAACATGAGAGCGAAAGCCCCTGGGGACCGCATACGCACATCCGCCAGCCTTCAGCAGAAGACTTCATCCACCCTGTTCGATCCCAGCTTCGCACGTCTAGCGACGAGTCTCTCCCTGACAAGACACTCCCGGTACTCGAGCCCGTCCTCCACCACCACAAGAACCCTATACTTGACCCATCCGTGAGCAGCCCAACCAATTCACACAACAGCACACCCTCCCCAACCCCCAAAGCAGCACATCACAGTCATCATAGTTCGTCCGCAAAGCCCTGCCCTCCACTGAACACCGATCAATTTTCCACATCTCCACTCGAAACCTCTCCCCCCGTCCCCCTTACAGCAAATGACTCAGTCCCTAGTCGCGAAACGACAAACCAGCGCGTCCCGTCCATGCGAAGCGATCTGTTCTCTCCCGTGTTAGGTGGTTTTCGCCGCGTTAGCTCCGCGCGGAGGGAAGAGACGAGACGCGAGCGCGTGAAGGAGTTTTGGAGGGAGACGAAAGGGTGCTTGTGGTTTCGACGGCATGGTTAGGGTGGTTGTGTGGGTGTTTGGTTGGAAGGTTGGGGGTGTTGGGTTCGGAGAGATGTGCTGATCATTGTCTTTGGGGCACTTGTGTGTCTGTTGATTATGGGTGGAGTTTGATATGTGAAGTAGGGGGTAGTCATAAGGAATCCATGATTACACCTCGTTCTCTCTCCACATTTTCTGCGCTTCTATCGTTTGACCTACCCATATACTTCTTATCTTGCTCTCTGCACACAACTCAATTATGGCCACACATCGAATCAGCGCCTGCGACAATTAGTTCAGCGGCAAGACGATAACTCTGGCTCATTCACAAGTGTGATATTCGGGTATCCATATCCACAAATCCCCCATCTCACCCCAACACCAACACCCTCACAAGAAATACTCTGCACGACAATCCATCATGAGCGCACTGTCGGGATGAAGACCCAACGGTATTCTAACCTGTCTATTCTTCCCATCCACCTCCATCTCCCCTTCCTATAGGAAATAATCCGCAACCGGTTTCTTCGCGGGCATACCCCGAGAGTCTTGTGGCGCAGCCTCGAAAACCCGGTACCTCCGTCCAGGGCCGTCTCTATTCATCTGCATGCTGTCGCCGAGCACAGAACTCAAGCGCCGCTCGCCATTTGCGCCTGCGTTCGAACCCAAGACCCAGCCTCCTCCTCCACCGCCTCGGTCGCCATTACTCCTGCGTTGGAATCCGGCATTCGATCCGTCTTCGCCGAGCTCGAGGATGGCAGCTACGTTACCACAACGGTAGCAGTAGTTGGGTGCTGACCACACGGTGACAATTGTCGAATCAAACATCTCCTTGAACCCTTCCATGACCAGTTGATGCGCTCTTGCGATGAGACTGAGGTCGTTTTTATGGTTGAACACTTTGACAATATCTGCGCCAAATAGAAAGCCTGCACCGCGTGGTGACAAGCCCCAACCGTCAATTTCATCTGGATCTGACCATAAAAGATCGCACATGGCGCCTTCGTGTGGCACCTCTTGTTTCCGGTCGAGCAGCCTGATTTTATCAATGGTCTCGACGAGGGGCGACAAACCGCCGTGCACACAGAGGATGGCGCCTGTGTCGTTCCTGCTCGACCCGTTTGCGGAAGATGTAGCACCCGTACCAGCAGCACCGACTCGCGATGGTGTAGGAGCAACTGGAGAGGAGGAGCCCATGTTAGCGCTTGCCTGCGAGGTGATGCTTGACTGAGAGTCCGAGTTGCGCGCGTATCGATACATAATCTCGCCGTTGGCGTTGAGTGTCTCAATCTCGATGTCTTGGTCGATGTCAGGCATACTCTCCATGTTGCTGTTCTCAGCGATGGGCCCGTCGGTGGGCTGGAGGGATGTTGCGGCGCCAGATACCAGAGCGCCGAGCGCGAGATAGTCGAAGACCTCACAACAGTATCTGTAGAAATTAGCGATCTAACCTGATGCAGATGGAGCCACGGTTTTGCCTACCTCCACACGTTTGCGCTACCATATTTCCTCAAGCACTCGTCGTAGAAACCATATACAGTCGTTATCTGTCGCGATTCGTGGTTGCCTCGGATGAGTGTTATCCTATCGGGATATCGGACTTTGAGGCAGAGGAGGAGGAGGAAGGACTCGAGAGAATAGAAACCACGGTCAACAAAGTCACCTGCGAAATAGTGAGCGTTTGTCATTTTCCAGTGTGGCGTAGCTTGAGCGCATACCCATGAACAGGTAGTTTGTATCTGGTACGTCTCCGCCTACACGGAAGAGCTCCATAAGGTCGTGAAACTGGCCATGGATATCACCACATATCTATCGTTGCATGCGATTAGCACCGTCAGCGATGCGTGACAAGGTCGTATCCATACCGTCACTGGCGCATCTACTCCAACCACATTCCCTTCCTCGATCAACAGCTCACGCGCCTTGTAGCATAATTCCCGGACTTGGTTTTCCGGGATGGGACGACATGCACGGAGCTGTTGTATGGCTCTGTGACGGCTATTAGTGCCGTACTGGAGGCAGGCTGAGAAATCCTACTTGTCGAGGTCACTCCCACCGCTGCTCATGGTTGCAGCTATGCGCTATCTGCCCTGGGGTCTGTGTAGGGAATTGTGGTGTGTCGGTCAGGTATGCAGCTATCCTAGCTCTTGCGCGCGATGGCCAAATGTCACGGCGGCGTAGTCGTGGATTGTTAGTATCGTTGTGCGTTGCGACGCGTTGAAGGTGTACAAGACAGGGTCGCAAACGTATCTGGAAGGTCGTGCGAGGCGCAATGGCGATCAACAGCGCAGACAGAAGAATAGCGACTCGCGCAGTTTGAGTGGCACTGGTGAAATGATGTCGAGCAGCTGGGAGCGGGCTCCCGAGCTGCAGGGATCGTCGTCTCGGCCTGCCGGAGCTAGTTCAGTGGGTCGCTTCACCACCAGAAGTCCATCACCACCTCCAACCCCGCGCCCCGCGTCCAAGCACCATCCGCACTCGCTCGAGGCATCCCAATTGGCCTGGTACGACACTTCACATCATCTAAACCCCCAGCATCAGCCATTGACGCCCTGCAGGACCCAGCGATGCCTCCTCGATATTCTCAATAGCTCTCCAACTTCACGAATTTACCATGCCTCCGCACCTCCACCCGCGGTCGCGCATGACGACCTCGCTTTTTACCACTACCCTCATGGTCTCCTTCCTCGTTGTCGCTACACCACATCTCCTGCCGTGTCCAGTGGATCCGCGGATGCTCGCCGACTCACCTGATCCAGAGAAAAGACGAAGACGGAGACGGGAAAATCCGCAAGATGAAACCTGCAACGATGTGATGGGCGAGGAGCGGAGGAAGAGAAAATTGCTTGAGGAGAAACTGTCACCAAAGAGGGAGTGTCCCATACCCAAACCAGGTGGACTGGTTGGACAGGTGCTTGGGTTAAAGAGTGAGGAAAGAGACGGGCTTGAGGAGCGTTTGTCTGTTACAGAGCACGTTGAGAAAGCAAGATCCAGGGAGCAGCCAAATGACAACCAATAACACGATACAACGTACAATCGATGAACATGTAACAAGTCGAAGAGGTGGAGTTCTGCACACCAGAAGAGGGCATACCCAAGTTAGGACGCAAGATATCAAGTGTATCATATCTGTAGAGTTCACGAAATAGGATAGAGATACGCATCAACACAAACAACATCTCAAACAAACCTGCCATCTACCCCACATTGTATTCCACAAAGACCTACTCATCAATACCTAGTCAATCTTCTAAGTCCTCCATCCGCACTTTTTCAGATCAAGGCGTCTCTACCGAGATATGCTTCGATCAGAGATTGTGCTGAAAGTCTCGTGAGCACCAGGATTCAGTCACTGTTGAGCATGGAGTGATATTACAAGAAGTTTTGCTTCATCGACTCGAATAGGATGCAAAATGTCGTCCACAGTCTGTACCATCGGTACTTTTCGTTACGGGCCTCCGACCACGCTAAACATGTCAGAGCAGTGGACGAATAACGTGATCGCGTGTCGCGTTGGCGCTCAAATGCACTACGTCATCCCATCACCCTTAAACCACAAACTCCCTAAATATACAATTCTTCCCAGCCCCTATCCAAAACGTGTTTTCGTCCTTCACTCAGACTAACAACCGTACACGCCCCAACCATGCCCGCCCACGCCCTCTCCAAAGCCCACAAAATGAGCTACCGCATTGGCCGCGGCGAAACCCTCGTCCTAACCTTCGAGCCCTATAAATCCGAAATTCTGCCTCTCTGGCGCTTCCGCACCCCAACCATCGCGCGACAATCCTCAGCCGCCATCTACGCGAAGTTCCTCGAGTACAATGACGCAGACGACTTCGTCGGCATGGACATGAGCCGCAAGTTCCTGCAGATGGGCATGACGCGCGCGAAGCGGTATGCTAATCATAAAGGGGGAAGGAAGTACGACAAAGAGACGGGCGAGGAGCTGGAAAAGAGCAAGGGTCATGAGGGCATGGATGAGAAGTTGGAGGCTAGTGAGATCTTCAAGGGGGTGTGGGAGAGGGCCAAGGCGTTTGAGGGGTATGTGGAGAAGAAGGAGAGGTTTCAGAAGGAGCAGAAGGAGTGGGATAAGCAGCAGAAGAAGGAGGAGAAGATGGATGCGCTGGAGGTGAAGCAGGAGGTCAAAGAGGAGGAGATGGAGACAGAAGTCAAAGTGGAGGAGGGGATGGAGAAGGAGAAGAGCAAAAGACAGCAAAAGACAAAGGTGAAAGAGGAGCCAAAGGAATGATGACCGGATAGTGTTCCCACTCACTATGCTGCTGGGCTTCGGTTCCGCATTTACGGTGCACTCGCCGCTCAATGTCATGCTAAGTGACTTTCAACCATGTCCAACCCATCTTAAATGAAGTAAGAGAGGCAGAAAGGAGAGCAAAAACAAGAACCGAGCATTCTGCGACTCGAACGCAGGTCTCTCCCACGGGTGACGCCAGAGTCTCTCTTGTAGATACCACCGCCCTTTGGTCGGGATCCGCAGGTAACCGTTAAGTTCCTGGATCTAGCAAGAAATGTGGTCTCGACAGTTGAGCGGGAGCATCCTACCACTGGACCAAACGCTCTAATATCAATGATGGAAGTAACATCGATTGGTAAACACATGTACAAGAGACCAGATGAAACAAGTTCAGCTGCACTCACTCCAAAAGAGGGGGGAAGGGTAAGAGAGAGTGCCTTACAATGGCCCAGGTGATAGAACGCTACGACGACATCTCCTGGACGTTATACGACACCAAGCAACAGTGATACATCTCCACTCCGCACAAAATAAGCAAAAAAGTATCAAATCGGGCACTCTGCGGTTCGAACGCAGGCTTCTCCCAGAATACACGCAGGCTTGCTTCTCGGTAGAAACCACCGCTGCGGATCCACAGGTAACAATGAAGTTCCTGGATCTACCGAGTTTAGCGGTGCCCGCATTCGTATGGGAGCGTCTTGACCACTGGACCAAATGCTCTTATATTAGATTGATGGAAGCGACGTCAATTGATGGATGGATATAGAGGAAATTGGATAAGACATGTTTGTCGAAGTGGACGCATCAGAGAGGACAGCAGTAAAAAGAGAACACTTGAGCGTATCGTAACCGAGTATGAAAGTACCTAATGATGATACCTCAATGGCTGTTTGAATATCGAACGAGCACCTTGCTATCCTGCAAAAAGGTAGCAAAAAAGAAATTGGGTTGGGCTCTCTGTGATTCGAACACAGGCTTCTCACAGGTCAAGCGGATGCTGCCATCAAGCAAACCCTCCGCGTACAGTGAAGCACGGGGCACAAGCAACGGTTAAGTTACCTGGTAGAGGGCTCACGAGGTTCCGCATTCTACGCCTTTTTGTGAGCGTCCTACCACTAGACTAAGTGCCCGCGATGACTGTTGTTGAAACATATGTCAATTATCAGACATGTATACCGAAGTTGATATACGAAGAGTTGAAACATACGTATGGCCAAAGAAGGAGTCAAGGGTTGATCTGAGCAAGAGCAGTTCAGCGGTGCTTTGCGCCACTTTGACCCTCACGAGGCAACACAGTAATAGAAGCGTGTCTCCAGCAAAGCAGCGGAACTACTGCAATTGGGCACTCAGCAATTCCACCACACGCTTCTCACTCCTTGTAATGTATTTATCAAAGCGGCCAAGTAGGTTATACCCTCTATCGAGACGTGGTATGGAGATATTCAAATCGCAGTTCAGTACTTAGATGTAATGATTTCAGCAGTGTGATCATTAGCCATACGTCTTACCACAAAAGCAAGTGCTCTCCCGCATTTAATGAAATATGAAGCTGTTGTGACGTACAAAGAAGTTCATTGACTATCAAGTGCGCAAAGTGCAAGAAAATATAGGTTACAGTAGATCAAGACTAGGTGGAATTAAAAAGGTGCACGATATCCATCCCAGATTACAGACAGGTAGCAAAAAGATCATATCTTGGGCTCTCTGCGATTCGAACGCAGGATCTCTCGCAAGAACACTACATCTGCTACAGATGGGGTAGAACCTTATAGCCACATAGCACGGTTAAGTGCTACGACAGGTACTGCGACAGGCGCTACGACCAGGCCTAGAACTATTGCGAGCGTCTTGCCACTCGACCAAGAGCCCTATACTTTGATGTAATGGAGAAAATTTACTATGAATATGTAGGGCAAGCTATGCGTAAGACAGGAAACGAAAAGAGGAAGCTGAGCTTCGAGACTTCAAGTAAAAGACCATTTTCATATCACCCTCTAAAATCTTATTGAATGCCTATTGAAAACACCGTTTCCATCACTTGAGTCTGTGCCAAAGGGATGGGAAAACAGATTTACGTTCCGCAACTCACCCACAAATCTTTCATAGGCATAACCACCTCTTACATAGATAGAGTAGGATGTGCAATGCATGCCTTTGCGCGGTCTTGCTTCCAACAGCATGATTTCACACTTCGCAGCCTTAGCACGTTCGCGAATACCTTACTACTGATCTAAACGCCTAGCACATCTTCTTGAGAGGAGGAAAGATGGTATGAGGTTGTGTAACCAACCCATGGTACAAAAAGAGAACATGCTACCGATTCTCGAACCTCACTTCATGACCCTTTTTGCTATCCAGCAAGAACCCCAATATTCGTGACGGGCAAGAGAACGCGTCACAAAAGTGCAGTGCAGTCTACCTAACCCTATGCAAGATACCATCGTCCAATTCTCCCCCGACGAATCACTCTACCCAACACCACCCGCCCCAACACAAACAAACAGAAAAAAACTCCAAAAAAGAAAGGACACTCTGCGATTCGAACGCAGGTTCTCTCGCACGAAAACCCACAGAGGCATAGACGGCAATCCTCAGCCAACTTTCGTCGACTACTGTCTTCCTGACAGATTTTGTGGTTTGATTGTTTCATGCGAGCGTCATACCGCTAGACCAAGTGCCCGATAGAGATGATTGATGGAAGTAATGGCGAGTTGTTGTTGTTTTGTAGGGGAAGGGATATAGTAGAGTGAAAGATGGAGGGTGGGCGGGGGAAGTGGAGATTGTTTTTTTCTTCACATGCGGTGTGTTTACGCGCTGGAGATGCTTTCACTTTCACTTCCAGGCTGCGAGATCGCGGGAATGGGGACGGATGTTTGGAGCGCGCTGGACAGGTAAAAAAGATGTGTATACAGTGTTCGATGTCCTACCGTTTACACATACACATGCTTTTACCTCCAGTCCCTCCCTATTTCCCACACTCTCACCACACTCACCACGGTCCACCACATCCACCCTCCCCCCACACAAAAAAACATTGGACACTCTACGATTCGAACGTAGGTCTCTCGCAAGCGACCTAAACAAGCTTCAACTAGACTGGGCTAGGTTGGATCTGCTGCAGATCTATATCGGTCGAAGACTCGTGTAACAGAGACTTCTTCCTTGCCGACACGGTTAAGTGTCCGAGATCAGGCGCTCTGCTGTGGGTTGCGAGGGTCTTACCACTGGACCAAGTGCCCTTGGTGTTTTGTTGAGGAGATGGTGGGGATGGGGCGTTATGTAGAGGTGGCGGTGCTGGGATTGCATTTGAATGCATAGGTTGGAGGGAAGGGGGAGTTTGCGGTAGCGTTGTGTATGATGGTGATATGCTCGAGACGGAAGAAGTATACCGACATGTCCTGGAGAGATGAGAGATGCCGTTGTATCTTATAGTCCACACTCAATCTACAACCTCAATCTTCTTACCATTTCACCTCAAATCCGCACCGGAGAGACATCTTGCATGTTTCCAGTTAACCACACCGCATCCGTCCAACTCTATCCCAGTCATACAAACCTACATATATCCTCCAACTCACTACCCACTCCTTTCATCGAGACTGCCTCTCAACATGCATATAGTGTCCAGCTTCCCTATCACGCACTCCGTCAGTTCCGCCGCACCT
Source organism: Dothidotthia symphoricarpi CBS 119687 (assembly GCF_010015815.1). NCBI lineage: Eukaryota > Fungi > Ascomycota > Dothideomycetes > Pleosporales > Dothidotthiaceae > Dothidotthia > Dothidotthia symphoricarpi. The sequence goes on along the minus strand of NW_022985017.1, from coordinate 763,177 downwards.
CTCAAATATCCGGCAGTGCAGTGTAGTGCAGCACAGTGTCTCCTCATTTCCCATCCCGTCTTCCATCTCCTAGTGAATCTCGCGGTGGACTACCAACCCCGTTTCTTTCCGCACTAACAGTCTGTTTCCTCAACACCACAGCAAGACCGGGGACTGACGAAAGAAGATCCAACCCCCAAGAAATACACCGTCAACACGAGTCGGCAGGTCAGTGGCATCGCCGTGTATATCTGACTTTCGAATTATGGGTATACAAATGAATAAATACACCACGCTCCCAAAAATTGTAATGAAGAAGATTTACCCCCTTACTCCAACCACCAGCAAAAAAACATAATTATCACCAATTCCACGTCCTCGACGCGGCCGAGAAAACGGGCGGTTTCCAAATCAGCCTCTCGGGATCAATACTCCTCTTCCCCTTAATCTTCTCCTTAGCCTTCTGCCGTTCCCTCTGCGCAATCACCGCATCCGTCAGCACAACCACATGCTGATTCTTGCTATACCTCAGCATGTTAAGATTCTGCAGCGTATGCAGCACATCATTCGTCGTCATTGCCGTCGCCGCGCCCAAGTCCTCGATATTCGCTTCCGTGCGGTCCGTCTCCATGAGCAGATCGACGAGGATTTCCTGCCAGTAGGCGCGGTAGCCCAGCAGCCCGAGGTCGGAGAGGGGTTTCTCAGGCGACCCCAGTTTGGCCTCGCGCTTGGAGAGCAGGTAGGAGAAGTCTATCAGCAGCTTGCCGAAGCCCTTGCGTTGGTATTGCGGGAGCGTCAGGATACAAGCGACGTTGTACCCCTCGGCCGACTCCTTCTCCTTGCTGAAGTAGCCGACGAAGTGGCACCCGTGCTCGTCGCGCGTGCACATGCAGTAGAAGAGGAACGGGTCGACGTCGTAGTACAGCGTCTTGTGGTCCAGGAACAGCTTCGACAGCAGACACAAGTTGCGACACCACGTGCGCTGGCGGCGCCCGTCGATCTCGAAAAACGACACGTAGTCGTCGCGGTAGATTTCGTTCCCGGGCGGGTGTAAGAGCGTGCACTTTGTGCGGTGGCGCTCGAACTGCGTCACCTCGCCGAAGTAGGACAGGCAGAATTCGCAGATGTAGACTACATCTGAGTCTACGAAGTCAACGGGGTAGGGCGAGAAGTACCAGGGCTCGACTTCGAATTTCCCCATCTGAACGGTTTCGAGGTTGCGTACGCGGGAGATTTCTGTTTGGTTTTGTGTCATGGAACCAGATGTGCGCAGCTTTTCTATCTCGTCTTCGCGCGAGTAGTTTTGCTCTGGCATGGCTTTGGCGGCGGCGGCGGCGTCCTGCACGTCCACGAGATCCATCTCCTCATCCTCGGGCTTTGGTGTCGCGCCATCCGCAACCTCACTGGTGATGAGTAAGTCCTGGTTCTCCTTCCCGCTTGCCCTGGAGGAGCGAGAAGCTTTGCCCTGCACCGACGCAGATTCAGGAGTGCCGGAGATTTCTCGATCGAGCTTGCTGCGCGATCGCTTGAGGCTCTTCTGGTCTGACTTGGGGGGTGCTTTGTCTGTCTTGGACGAACTGGCCTTTTTCTTGTCGGACTTGTCTGGCGGGGGCCATTCGACTTCCCGGGATAGGTCTATGCGCTCTGCTTCGATCCATTCGTCGAGACGCTTGTTGAACTCCTCGTAATGCACGTAGAACTTGGGTCTGCCTTGGCGTGTTTGTATGGAAAGGACCTCTGCCTTGCGTCTCTCGCCATCCTTTGGGTTGTTAGTAGAAGGACAAGAATAGGTGTGCTGAGAAACTTGGACAACAAAACAATAATAAGAAAAAGAACAGAATTCAGTGATAGGTGAATCTTCAAGTAGAGAGGTTGAAAGAGAATTAAGGAAATGTTGATTTTGATGTTGATGTTCCTCCCAGTCGCATGCATGCATGCATCGTACATCGCGAACTCACGCGCCGCGTCTCAACGTACCTTCTCAACCCATGCCTTCACACCAACCCTGATCGCAACACATCAGCACACATCTTCCCACCCCGTGCATCACGTCGCACATACCTCAGCTGCGCCAGGGTAGCAAAGCCCATTTCGACCGGAACCGGTGTGCCGGAGGGCTCGTGAGAATTTTCCCGGGGCGCCATAGCTCTTTCCTATACCCTATACAATGCAGACAAATTATGAAGCACGTCGTGGGCGATGCAGTCGTGATGAAGTTGATGGTCGTTGCGAATCCCTTGATCGTCTCCGTTCGCAGCGGCGTGTCGGGCATAGCGGAATGTAAGGGGCCCGAGCGTAACCGTTGGAACAAGACAGTTGGGCAAGGCTTCCACCCACCGCAATGTGACTACTCTCCTATCCGTTCACCGCCCCACCTCAGCTTAACTTGCGATAACCCCACCGCCTGTGTTCTTTGTTCCTTCCCGACTCTCACTTTCTCCCCGTGTACGGCTTGCAGAGACGTTTATACTTCACAATGGCACAATCAGGGTACTCGAATCCGCTGAAGAAGTTCAAGTGAGTGGACATGGCAAGGATGTGGGCGTGTGTGCATGCTGATGCGTGATAGGCTTGTGTTTCTGGGCGAGCAGAGCGGTATGCAACTTTGGCAACTGAGATGGAGCAGAGCGCTGGCTGACTGTTGAATAGTGGGCAAGACGTCTCTAATCACACGGTTCATGTACGACTCCTTCGACAACACATACCAAGCAACCATCGGCATAGACTTTCTTAGCAAGGTGCGCCCGCCCTGCATACACCTTCCACACCTCCCCCGAACAACGGTCCTAACAAGCCCAGACTATGTACCTCGAAGACCGCACCGTACGCCTCCAGCTCTGGGACACGGCGGGCCAGGAGCGTTTCCGGTCGCTGATTCCCTCGTACATCCGCGACTCTAGCGTCGCCGTGGTCGTGTACGACATCACCAACAAGAAGACATTCGAAAACACACGCAAATGGGTCGACGACGTGCGCGGCGAGCGCGGCAACGATGTCATCATCGTGCTGGTGGGCAACAAGACGGATTTGAACGACAAGCGCGAGGTCACGACGGCACAGGGCGAGGAGGAGGCCAAGAAGAATAACCTCATGTTCATTGAGACGAGTGCGAAGGTGGGGCATAATGTCAAGGCGTTGTTCAAGAGGATTGCGCAGGCGCTGCCGGGGATGGAGGGCGAGGGACAGCAGGGGCAGAGTCAGAGTACGTTTGTGTGTGGTGGTGTATTGGCGGGTTGTGCTAACGTGGATGCAGTGATTGACGTGAACATCAACCCGAGCGCGCCACAAGAACAGAGTTCGTGCTCGTGTTAGGGAGGGCGTTGGATTGATTGGGAGTCGGAGTGTGACATGGTCATTGCGAGCACGGCGTTCTGGGCATCAGTGGTTTGGTGCATACAGTCCTTTGGGGGACTTGTAATCTGTAGTATACCAACGCGTTTATGGAGCGATCGCCAGATGACGTCAGATGCCAGTGTGAAAGGATTGCCAGATGCAGGGCAAATGTTTGATTGAGTCACCCGCGCCGCCTCCCGTGCACGCCCTGCAAACCCAGAACGCCGGCTAGTGAATCGAGGGGTGTAGAGGAGGCATGCTCGGTGCTTTTACGTGTACAAGAATGTTACAGTGACTGTAATGGGGTAAAGATGGGGTGGTTGGATGCGGGCTGCCGTGATGCTTCATAAGACATGGGAGACGCTCTACTCGAGGTCGCCTGCTGAGCCGGACTCGGAGGGCGTCTTGCTGCCGCCGACGGGGATGGACGTGTCGACGGCAATCATCTCGGCGAGGATGTCGAGGACAGGCTGTGTGGGGTCAGAGCAGCGCCGGGTGGGATGTAGAGGGACATACCTTGGGGACCGTCTTGTCGTAGATGTTGATCAGTTCCCGCGGGTTGGGGTAGACCTTGAGTGCGCGGTAGAAGCACAGCGCGGCCTCGACGTTGTCTGCGCCTGCTCAAGCGTCAGCAGCCACAGCACACAGCCCTGCCAATGGCAGCGACACGGCCTCGGACTCACCCTTCTGCACCATGCCCTCGCCCTGCGCAACCTCCTGCATGAAGTAGGCCTCGACCTCCTCCGGGTCCTTGGGGAAGCCCTCGTCGTTTGCGCGCGCGACGGCCTCGCGGATGGCCGCCTTCTGCTCCTTGCCGTGGGCCTCGGCCTCCTCCTTGGCCTGTCGCTCTGTCCGCTTGGACTCGCGCTTGAGCTGCTTGCGGAATTCGGGGTCGCTGCGGCGCTTGTGGTCGAAGTACAGGGCGTATGCAAGCAGGCCGGTGACGATGGTGCCGACGCCGATGGCGGCAATGGTGGCGGGTTTCAGAGACGAGGGGGTCGTCATGGTGGGGGTGTGCAGGATGGATGGGGCGCGGGGGAGTGGGCGGGTGCGTGTGCGTGGGCGTGGGCGTGTGAAGGAGCGACGGTGACGGGAGGCGGGCTGTTTTTCGACGTCGCGGATCGGAATTGCGACGGGAGGGCACACGCCGCACGTCCAAGCGTCTGAGACGCGCCCGCCCCGACACTTGACTTCGACACTTGACGCTGTCACTTGACACGCCGTCGCCCACACCACTCACAACCGCCCACCATGTCGTCGGGCATCTCGCTGCGCAAGAAGCGCGGCGACAAGAAGGCCAAGAATGCGCCCACCATCAGCCTCCCGCGCCAGATCAGCGCGCCCATGCTCCAGGGCGCTGCCCTCGCTCCCACCGTGTCCCGTCCCTCCACCGAGTCCAGCCGCTCGCGCACCCGACAGGATGCCCCCCCCGAGAGGCCGCGCATGGGCGACAAGACGGCCGAGGCTGTCAAGCGCCGGTACTCGCAGAAGATCACCCAGCTGCCGCCCGACTTTGCCAATGCGCCGCCCATGCCCGACATGCCCCAGATCCCGGCCCAGTACCGGGAGCGGGACCCGTCGAGGGAGCCACGGCCAGAGGGGGGCGACGCCGCGCGCATGCGCCTGGACGTCAAGGCCCTGAGAGACCCCAATCTGCGGGCAGAGCAGTGTGCGTGCCTTCCCCGCTGACCCGACGAGAGACGACTAACACGCCGCAGACGTCTCCTCGATCCTCGCAGACGCCTCCGACGAAGACATCCGCCGCTACCAGGATGAGCTGCGCAGGGCCAAGCAGCGCACCTCCGTCGACCTCCAGAGCAACGTCTACCAGAACAGGACACAGTTCATCAAGATCAGCAAGGAGGCTGAGAAGCTCAAGGGCGAGATGCGCACCCTGCGCCAGCTGATGTCCGACCTGACCACCACCCTCGAGCAGACTGCCTCAGCCTCGAACGCAAACGGCGATGTCGCGAGCAGTCGGAGAGACAAGAGGAGCTCCATTGGCGACCTGAACCAGATCCGCGCTGGACAACTTCAACAGCTCTACCGCGACGTCGAGGGCTCGCAGAAATATCTGCCCCCCATCCCCGGACGATATATCGTGTGGAGGTCAAGAAGGTGGTTCGAGCTCGACTCTGCGACCCTCAAAGCCAGGCGACGAGTGAGACTGCTGCTGCTGAACGACCACCTGCTTGTGGCTGTGGAGAAGAAGGCGCGCAACGACGTCGCAAGCCAACGCGACAGGAGTCGGGCTGTCGTCGAATACGTCGCCCAACGGTGTTTTCCACTCCAAGACGTTCAAGTCGGAAGAGCCCCCGATAAAAATGCCGAGAGGATCATTGTTCGCGCCGGCGTCGAGTCCTTCACCTACGACACCAAGCTAGAAGATGCCGGTGACAAAAGCACCTTCCTCTCCACGTTCAGGAAGACAAAAGACGATCTGCGAAAAAGCCAGGAGGCCGAGTTTGAGGAAAAAGACAAGGCCATGGACGCGTACAACCACATGCTCTCCCGCGACCCCGCGCTCATGAAAAAGACCGATCTACTGGAAAATCTCTCCGACGTCACGCAAGAGAACAAAGGCCTCAACACGTTCGTCGACGTCGACGGGCAGCAGCGCAACATCCGCTGGGTAGAAGCCCAGCTAGACGAGCTGGACATTGACATAGCCTTACAGCACTTCTCCGACGCCGTCGACAAGGTGGAGCGACTGAAATTCCTCGCCAAAAGTATCAGAGGCAACGAGACGGTCAAAGTCATCGCGACGTTCAAGGTCAACGAGCGTGCTACTAAGCTAGCAAACCTCCTCATCAAGCAGCTCATCGGGCACAACAACTGGATCTCCTCTGTCAGGCAGAACGTGGACTGGATCATCCGCTTGGGATTCGAAGATCGTGCCCGTGAGGCCTATCTGGAAGCTCGCGGCAATCTGATTAAATCTCGCTCACGGTACATTTTGTATGCCCTCCTCATGTCCGACATCTCACTAACGCGAAAAAACAGACAATGCATATTCGAAGGCAACCTCCCAGACTACATCTTCCAAACATCCTACATCTACTTCCTCGTCATCAAAAACACAGTCGACATGTTCCAGAAGTGCTTTCCCCAGCCGCTCATGTCGGCGTGTGTCAAGTGGGCCAAGGAACACATTGATCAGTTCAATATCCTGCTGAAGAGGCAGCTGAGTAGTGTGGATCAGGGGGGGAGAGTGTGGGAAGAATGTCTGGATGTCGTCAGGGAACATGCGGGGATGCTGAGGGACGTGGGGCTGGATTTCTCGGAACTGGTTGGACGTGTTGAGGAGGATGAGGTGGTGGTGGGGGAGAGGGGGGCGCCTGTGGGGTTGGGGGTTACGGCTTGAGGGTTGGGGTGAGATGTGGCGTGGTAGGTATGTTGTTCTCTTTCAGTGGGCTTTGGTTGGGGGTGTCTAGATACACTCATCGACGTGTTTTCTCTCACCTGAATTCTCAATACCCAACTGCCGTCTCTCTGCTTTGTCTGTGCAGCCAAACATCCGTTCATATTCCATTTTTTCTTTCACCCTCTTCCGACAGTCTCACCAGCAGTCATTCGAACACATTCCATTGGACTCTATTATCTCCGCATATCACCCAAGCCCAGATATTCCCAGTACCCTCCACAAACCACTAAACGGGAGCATACAACCCAAGTCCACGTACGCAGCACACATCCCCTGCCTTTCCCTGTCTCTAGCCCACCTATCTCCCGCCTCTCCACCGCCACAACCCACACCTCCCAGACACACCCAGACTTACTCTCACCGTCCACCTCTGTGTCCCCACCCAGAACAGCGCTAGATATGTTAGCCTGTCTGCCCCAGTCACTGCCTTGTAGATTGCCGCCTTCACCTCGCCCTGGGGTGGTATATATACGACCGCCTTGTCTCTTGCGTCTTTTCTGTCTTACACTCCACACACCAGCTAAATCAAGCCCGTACCACACACACCACTCCAGCAAAATCATCCACAGAACAAAACGATCACCATGCCCACAGAAGCAGAAAACATCCAGTACCTCTACCTCGTCCTCACGCAAGGCGGTGCGCCTAACGTAAGTCTCCCCTCCCCCTCGCCCCCCCAACATTTGCACCACCATCCAACACAAAACAGATAAACTGGCCCGCCGTCGCCACCGCCCTATCCCTCAACAAAGGCGCCGCCACAAAACGCTGGTCGCGCCTCAAGAACGCCATGGACAAAGGCGACGCGCCCTCCGCATCGTCATATGCGTTTCTCTGGCTGTGCGTGAAGTATTCTAGTCGGGATAAGGTGCGTACTCGCCGTTGTATGGAAGGAGTGGGATGGGATGTGATGTTAACGCGCATAGCCGCTGAACTGGGTCGATATTGCTGAGGAGTGCAATACCACGCCTGGCGCGGCGAGTAAGCGGTACTCGCGCATGAAGCAGGTGTTTGAGCAGGGGGATGCGGTGCCGGGGTCGCCTGCGTCGAGGGCGGGTACGCCGAGGAAGAGTAGGGCGAAGTCGGGCACTGCTACCGCTGACGATGACGATGCGGATGTATCGACCCCAAAGACGACGCCGAAGCGCAAGCGTGCTCCGGCTAAGAAGAAGCCTGCCGTTGCTGCTGAGGATGATGAGAGTGATGACGCTGCTGAGGTGGAGGTTAAGTCTGATCCTGACGATGGCGACGACTCGGATGGTACGCTCGACGGGGTTACGCCATCGAAGCGCCGCAAGACTGCTATCGTCAAGAACGAGGTCGTGGATGATGATGATGAGGGTCTTGCGTTCGGTGGTGCAGAGGATGAGGCTGTGAACGATGGTAAGTCTTCTTCTACATCCGCTTCTGTCGTTGGGAAGGCACGTCTGATATTTTGATGAATAGATGTGCATGATTGGCTGGCAGGCGGTGTGTAGACATGAGATGGGGCAACGAGGCTGTCTGCGTTTAGCGGGTGGAGAGGGGATGTGAATTCTCGGTCTTTAGTTTGCGAGAGGTGATGGTATCGTGAGCAGTAAGGACATAGGGTAGGAGGTGAAATCATACATGGACATGAACATGCTTATTCGTGGGAGTGGCTCACATGGCCTAGAAGGCTAGATAGCTGAGCTTTCCTTCCCGCGATATTCAAAGGGGAGTATATGGAATGAAACGAAATTGGCAAACTACAAAGCAAACTATAGGACTATGTAATCACACATACATCCGAGTCTTTAATACAAACTTACATACAATCGTACTATTTTGTCTGTTCTTGTCTCATCTTCTCTTTCCCGATAATTTCTCCAGAAAGGTGAAGGGGCAAAGTATAGACTGTACAGATCGACCCGCATTGTAGCGCAAAGTGTCCGCCTGCCCCATCTATCGGCTCGAATTTGGTTGAGTGAAAATGAAACAGAGTGGGAGAAGTCACTCACTGATTCTCACCATATATTTTGCTACGGCTCGAAAGACCAGCAAGAAAGCGAAGCGTCAGAGTTCCGCAGTCCACGCATCCGTATTCCACATCCACCGAAAGACACACAGAAACAGAGGAAGAAGACTTCACATACACCACAACATGCCGAAAAGCAATGCTTTGAACACCCACACCCTCCAAACGAACACTACACAATAACATAATATACCCCTATCTTCATACGAAACTAACAACCTATGGCTTCAACACCAACTTACCAGTCGTCTTCCTACCCTCAATATCCTGCGTCGCCCGCGCAATATCCGCCAAAGGATACACATCGTGGATCCTAACATTCAGACCATCCTTCTCGATAAACTTCCACAGCTCGTCGGCGTACTGTACGAGCTCGTCGCGCGTGGCGATGTAGTTGAACAGCGTGGTGCGGAGGAGCTTGACGTTTTTCGCGGACAGGCGCCTACACAATATCAGCCCTTATTCCCACTCTCAACA
>NW_022985017.1:668331-753948 GCF_010015815.1 Dothidotthia symphoricarpi CBS 119687 | reverse complement strand
CAATACATACGCCAAACTGAAGCCCGTGACAGGACCCGACGCATTACCAAAGCTAACCATCGTGCCCTTCCTCCGCACAACAGCCAGACTGCTATCAAACGTGTCCTTGCCCACGGAATCAAACACGGCGTGCACACCCTCGCCCCCCGTAATCTCAAGAACCTTCTTGACAAACACATCCCGATCTTCTTCATGGTACTCCAGCAGCACCTCAGCGCCATTCTCCTTGGCAAGCTGTCTCTTCTCCTCCGTACTAGCCGTAGCAATCGTGCGCGCGCCCACCGCCCGAAGCATCTGACACAGCCATAGCCCCACTCCGCCAGCCGCGGCAGTGACGAGCACCCAGTCGCCTTTCTGCACGGGGTACGCTTCGCGGATGAGGGTTAGTGCCGTGAGGGCCTGGAGCAAGGCCGCGGCCGCGATCTTGCTATCGATGGAGTCCGGGATGGGGATTGTGCTCTTGCCGCTCACGGGCGTGTACTCGGCGTACGCCTGCGTGCCCATGTATACGACGCGTGATCCGACTTTCAGGTCCGAGGGTGCGTTTGCGCCGACGGCGGCGATGGTGCCGCTTCCCTCCCGGCCGAGGATGAAGGGCACTTCCGGGAGCGGGTAGACGCCTGAGCGGAAGTAGCTGGTGTGTATCAGTTTGTGTTGTGGGAAGTTTGGAATGGGGGGGGGACTCACGTGTCGATGTAGTTTATTCCTATGTACTCGTTCTTGACTAGTACCTCGCCATCTTTTGGCTCGGGGACGGGCCAGTCGGTCTTGTACTGTAGGACGTCTGTGCCGCCTGTCTTCTCAATGATGACCGCCTTCATGGTTTTCGGTAGCGACGACATCTTTCGAAATCCGAATGCTCTTGAACTAGTCTGAAAGTGTGAGCTCAGTGAAGAAAGTCTTGTGGACGCAGCTATGGGTCTGGCGAGTACTCGGGCAGTTCGAACAGAGTGTAAAACCAAAGACATGAATCGGGTATACAGACGGTAGCGTTTATATGTAGTTGAATAGACGTTGGGGTATGTATAGTGATGATTAATACCGAGCGTTAAGTCCGAATGGCGTCATCTTATCCTGGGAGAGCGCGGGGTAGTGCGGAATTGCTCTCGTGAGATTGTATTCTCCTACCATGAAACGACTGACGATATTGCTTATGTGCTGACATGGTGTCAGGTTCTTGGGCGGGTGGTGGGCCCCATCCCTACACTTCTTGAAGGTCCCTGGTCTTCAACTTCGACAACAGTTTCTATCTCGTAGCAGGGAAGATAACCCCATTCCACAAATATGAGGATAATATATACATAAATTCCCTGACTATTCCTTGGAATCCTTCGCGGCACGTTTGGTAACCACTTTGATACACTGAAGCATGGAACAACCTCAACACCATTGTAGTGAATACCGAAATCTAGCTCTACTTCTTTCCAATCGAGTCCTTTGACCCCTTGGTCTGGGATGATACGAGAGTGTCTACCTCCGCATCGTTCTGGGCGATCAAAAATAATGTGGACCTGGAGAAGATTGGTATACATTCTTTCATGTAGGGAGGGCACGTTCGAAGGGAGGAGGCGTCCATGTCACCTGAGACATGGTTACAGATGACAACCACCATGCTATATGAGAGCTATTGCTGTGTTGTCGACATTATCATTCATTTCCCAAGACTAAAGCTTCGCCTTGACGGGTGCAAATGTGCTCCCCTGCCCACCTCCAAGCGCCGCAACAAGCTCATCGACCTTCTCAAGTACCCACGTGCATCCTTCATCGCTAACAAGCCACTTGACGGCACTCTCTTCGCCCACTTCTTGGTCGGTCTTCCAAGTCCCATCATCCCACGCTTTCCTCAGTCCATAGATATGGCTCAACACCTGGGGCCCAACGCCTTGCTGAGCTCGCAGACACGTTATTGCTATCACGCTCGTTGTCAACCTGCCAACAGTAGCGCCAACCTCGCGTGGAGGATCGGCAAAGAGCGCGCCATATCCATTGTTTATAATCCAGACGGGCAGATCTGGGTGCGCATCCCCGAGCTTGTCTTCCAGCTTCTGGTTGAGCGGCCTGTATATCGACTGCCACAAGGCCTCGCCGCGAGAGCTTATCGACTTGATGTTGGATGGGTCAGGGTGACGAGTGGGTGTGGTGTTCAACGCAGAGGCAGTGGATGCGGGGAGCGAGGCGCGGAATGTGTTGAGCATGTTGATCGTTCGAGGAATCTGACAACCTGATCAGTCGATGTCTTCAGAATCGTGAGTCCACTACATACGCCATTGAACCCTATGCACTTTAGAGCCACTTCTCGCATGAATTCGGCTATCGCGACACTTTCGCCCTGCGATTTGGACTCGCTTGTGTATTTGTACAGCGCTGCCATCGAGTCTGGTGAGTTCATCGTCATCGTCGCGGCTGTGGAGAGGGCCAGCCATGATGGGCGGCCAAGGTTCCGTGCTGTGGCATCCTTTTCTATCCCTTTGTAGACAGCTTCAATGCGAGACGGGGCGGGAACTGGGCCAGGGCGCGAATGCGCGGCATTTATGAGGGACTTGAGAGTTGGCGACAGCTTCGACATGATGCGCGGTTATCTTAAGCACAATGCGCGGGGCGATACAGTTTTGAGACACGGTATCAGAGAGCAGAGCCAGCTCGCTGTCACGTCTTAGTAATTTGATAGGAATTAATAACGTACGACGTCGAAATGATGCCTGCAATTAAGCGGGCGCATACATTGATGGATGTTGCTCCGGGTACGCGTCCCGAGGCATGTTCGGAGCCAGCAAAATGGCCGAACATTCACGACATCGAGTAAGGTAGATTTCTTCTCTTCCCGGTGTTCACTCCCACCAACAATCTGGAAATAAATAATCGCATATGGATTGTCGAGTCAGATCAAGTGATGATAGAGTCGTTGGGAAATGGTGTGAAATGGTGGTTGTCTCTCGGTCAACTGCAAAAGCGGGAAGTAACATTCTTTGTGGCTCCTACAAGCCGCAAAACTACACAATTGCAATCTGTTAAAGTGCACGCAAGGCGTATACAGCTTAAAATACAGGCACAAGATTCCTACACTAAACTTAGTTGTAGATGTCAAGCTGTTGCATGATTTCGCTGCACCCTGGTTCCTGGTATTTCGATTGGTCGAGAGGCAGGGTCGAATCGGCGAGGCTGGCCTTTCATCTTGAGACCCTATGGCACCACCAACATGAGCACGCCGCATCGAAAGCTCTCTTCTATCTCCGCAACGCAAATTCAGAAGTCTTCTACGCAACGCCACCCGTTCATTACGGACCAAGCTTAAGCCAAGTTCATGCGCGACAAGATCCAAGTTCCATCTCGCAGTGTCGCAAGAGTTTCAGAACCTGATCTGGCTGGAGTTTTGACGTCTGAAGACTTCATCTCCACAAAACAGCGACGCGCAACGTCTGAACCCGCATGTCGAACTCATGTCATTGACGGAAAGATTTCTGACAGGCGCCAAAAAAGCTATGCATGGAAGCAAGCACGTTGTATTGTGCGTCAAGCCATGCCTTGGGGAGCCAGAAGACGGGCAACACATGTGTTTGAGGGTTGTAAGCGACGCCTCAGGTTAGGCAACCTAGTCAATCCAGATTTTGAACATCTTCGTGCGCTGGAAAACGCATGTATAAGAGGAGATGGTGAGGCGCTTGTTGATTTTCTCATCATCACGCAGAACATCTTCTATATTCAATCTTTACTCCTTTCTCCGGCTTGACGCTGTGATTCTATTCTCTACTACCATTCAATTCGCAGCCGGACTGTTTTCATCCTCAATCTTCTAACTTATAACGCAACTTCCAACCCACAATCTCTACCTACACCATCAATCATGCTTTTCCAGACCATCACCATCTTCTCCCTGGCGGCTCTCTCTGCTGCTTTGCCCCACACCAAGCGCGCCCTAAAGGCCCGCCAGAGCGGTCCGGTGCTCGCTGACACGACCTACGATGCCATCTCCATCTCCGGCGGCAAGGCCGGAAATGCTGAGCAAGAAGCCCTGGCTGCATTCTCCGGGCTCGATCTAACCGACATGGCCAACATCGACCCAGCAGACATCGCCTTCCTAGGCGCCGTCAACGACGTAGCCAACGACGCCGAGACAGAAGCATTCAACCCAGCGATCGAAGCCGCCACAGGAGCAGACGGCGACGCAATTTCTGTACGTACTCTCCCATTGTCTAACCAACGAACAACTTACTGACGTGATACCACAGGCTGGCAAGATCAAGAACAAGGTCCTCAAACTCATGGCGACTAAGCTTGAGCTTATGGCCAAGCAAGCTCAGGGTGAAGATGTGGCTGCGAAGCTGGCCACGGAGCTCAAGAAGCTCAACAATAATATTTCTATTGATAAGGCGAGTGCGGGAAGTGCGAGCACTGCGCTGCCGTTCACTGCTTCGATTTCTGGCGGGAGTAAGGCGAGCAGCAAGACCAAAAGCAAAGCCGCGGTGGTGAACACGGCAGCAGATGAGGACGAGGAGGACGCGGAGGACGACGCTGAGGAGGATGAGGATGAGGATTAGATGAGGATGCTATCACGGACGATGCGACTGATGATAGGGATGACGAGGACGCAGATGTCGACACCATTTAAGAAGGACAAGAACAGGAAGGACAAAGATAATTGTACGGCAGGACCGGAACGAGGCAGATATGAAATCTTTGATAATAGGCCAATGCAGGTAGTTTGAGCGACTTGAGATCTGTATTATACCCTACACATAAATCCCAGTTTTCCGAACATCGCTCGATGAACTTCCAGCCAAGTTCTCTTTGCTAGACCAAAGTATTTTTGTGGGATAATTTTGCTAATTGGATATATTTCCGTCCTTGCCAGCAGCCTTTATAGACAATGATAACTACAGACAGAGACCAAGTTGATACGAGGAAATGTCAACTACATCTCGATACGTTTCATCCATCGGCAGGCAATCCTTTGGTCGGATCTATATACACGTCCTTCTCTCCTAGAACACCTCCCAAAGACTGACCTTGCCATCTTTGGCCCCCGCAACAACCCAATGCTTCCGCTGCATCTGCTCCTCCCTCTGCCTCTGCAGCTTTCCCAGCCCAGTCTCCTTCCTGCACACTTCCTGTCCACCCCCCCTCACATCCCCATCCCCGAGCACTGCCCCGAAATCAACCGCATACACGCCCTCCTTATGCCACTTCAGCACTGCAACTTCCTTCAGCGTCTTGGCGCTGTAGATGCGAATCCGGCTGTCCCAGCCCCCTGTTACAAGGAGGCGACCATCGGAGCGCACGCGTAGGGATTGCTGGCCGGAGTGTTTCGTATCGCTGGTCTTGAAGGGTGGTTGGATGGTTGTGTTGGGGAGGATCGCGGGTGTGGGTTTCATTCTGGGGAGGGGTGGTGCGGAAGAGAGGAGCGAGGAGAGGCCGGCGGGTGGGGCTGCGCTGATCTTCGCGGATGAGATGGGTTGCTTGCCGAACTCGAGGGGGTTTGCTGGGGTGGTGGATAGCTCCGCTCCCGGTGGTGGGTCGTCTTGTGCACTGAGGTTTAGGGGATGTTTAGACGGCAGATTCTCCTGAGAAGGAAATGGTTCTGTCCCTGCTGATGTGCTTGCTTCTTCTCCAGGTGTTGGAAAGAAAGGAGCATTTCCATTCTGCTCATCGGTGGAGGAAAACCCCTTGTTTTCGACATCGGAAGTTAGCTCTGGGATTCGATGTGCGGCGATGGTGGCATCTGCGGATGATGTGAAGTAAAATCTGGCATCAGGCGATACATCCAGTGACAGGATGGGCTGGGTATGGGGTTTGCTTAGATAGACGAGTTGAGCCAACTCCAGGCCTGAGCTTTTGTTCTGGGGTAGTCGATGTATTGTCGTGAGGCCACCCTCGAAACCAGCTAGGACTAGGATGTTGTTCGAACCTGCATGATGTACGAGCCTAACAGCCATGGCCATCCCTGTTGTTGTTAGCAATCTGCTTATCAACCCCAGACTGTGCTCGAGTTATTGACTACTGGCACGGTAGTCAACGAGCTGAGGAGTGCAGCGATGAATACTCACCCGTATCTGTAGGCTGCACTCGTGGTACGACAAATCTCAGCTTCTCGTCTGGGAATCGGTAAACTTCCATCTTCTTGTCGTCTCTGGCGGGCACAGCCACAAGGATAGAATCATCGGATGTGAGGGGCAATACAGCGTCTGGAGTGATGCCGCTCAATCTGTTTGTCTCAGGTGGTCGCTCGAAGCACATGGAGAAAGCGCAGAAGTTTAGGGTATTGACGGGAAGTGTATGTAACAGCCATGGCTTCGACTGTTGGTCGGCCGCATTTTCTGCAGGCAGAACGGTGGGAAGTGCGGATTCGTCTGCAGGTCGCAGTTGCCATATTCTCAGGCTGTTATCACGACCGTGGCTGGAGATGGCATCGTCACGTTAGTAGTGCGAAACCGTGTGCAGGTGTGGGCTGATATGGAAAGAATAGGCGAGTAGTTGAGGTCAAGGTGATAGATTGGATCTCAATGCAGGATGTGGATAGATTGGGTGTGTAAAGGGTTCGACTTCGTCTTGAAGCCTTGAAACTCACGTTATAATCTTCTCGTTCCCCCATTCCGCAGTTCCTAGTATTGCTCCATCGTGGGCTTTCCAAACGGCTAGCGCACGTTTCGTTTCGACTTTCCAAAATACAACCCAGCCATCTGCATCGCCCGTCAGCAAGCGGGTGTTCTGGCGCACAAACTGGACATTGTGAATCTGGGAGGCATGGCCTCGAAGAATATAGCTAGGCTGGGCCGGTGGAAGGGCCGAAGACTGGCGCTCAACGGCCATGTGTGAGATGAGGTTGTTGAGTATGGCAAGCCGGCACGAGAGATCACCGGAACGGACCACGCCAGGCGCCTGTCAAACCACAATGCTGTGTCGTAGCGCAGACACTGCCCACTACACCGAGTTTCTGCTGTGCAAACTCCAGAGACGATGGATCGCCAGCGCTCAGCTAGAGTTCTATGTTTAGGAGCCGTGTCGGAGCTGACTGCCGCAATAGTCGAGCCTCGTCTTGGACGCTGATGGTGATCTGTACTGATGACGTCGAAAAAACATCGGCTTCGGTGTAATCTAGACGACAGAACACCACCGGCACTTTTGTGCCGCTAGTTCTCGCCTTCTTCAGGGTCAAATTGTGAGGCTGTTCTGAGTCAGCGCAGAACTTGCCGCGCGGAGGCTTTCCAGCATGTCAGCTTGTTTGCTTGTTTACGAGGATGAGATGAGACGAGATTGCACTGGAAGGATGCAGCCAGTCAGCAACCAGGATGGCACGACAGTCGCGATGCATAGGGGCTTGCTGGTCTGTACTACCCGCTGTCGGCTGCCTCATGCCTTTCAAAATAACGTCTTGCACTGCAACTGGCTCTCCAAGACCCGGATTCGATGCAGGAGAGAATCTGGGCGGCGCGGAAGCTCTCGTTGCCGCAACGGCGGAAACAAGCCGAGCCAGGACCATCAATAAAGTCTCTGCCAATACGAAGCCAACCCCCAGTTCGTGCTCGGCGGGATCAGACGGGCCATCGAATCGATTCTGCGATGGACGATGGACTAGTGCCTTCAGAATTCACCCTCGCTGCAGCTCGCAGCTCTCAACTTGTCTTCACCCTCGCCGTATCATATGCCCAAACCCACGTTGTATGTTCCCCAGCATGTTCTAATCTCGGCTCGGCCATCTAGCGCTGGTCAAGATCGCACGACTCTCAACGTCACTTGTCAAGGATCCACAGCGCGTCGCTAAGACTTGCCCCCCTCGCAAATCCCTCCAATCCTTCCATGCGAGGATCCTGGCTGGCTGAGAATCCCATCGCTCGTTCGTCATCACTGGTCCTATTTTGCTAGCCAGCAGGTAGAATCCAGGAATCCTGCTGTTTGCGACCCTTTTCCAATACCCCGCTTACTGTTGTTCTGGCCGTAGCCATACTTCATTGAGCAATAGGTTCCATAGTGCATGCGCTGCAGCAAAGTCGCATTTCCCTACTCGACGCAATTGCCGCCCGCCTCCGCCTACTTCTACATCCTTGGATAGCTTTGAACACTTGATAAGCTGGGTTAATCTGGCCAAGGCTTTTCAATCTGCTTGTTGTGCCCTCTTTTTCGACCATCACTATTCTTACTCCCACCACACGTCTAACCCGGCAATCCCTGACATACTTCGAGTCAACATCTCCCTCACGCCACCACGTCGTCCCAGTCGTCCTTGAATCAACCACCTGTGACAGCCTTGGGCGGGGTCTGCATCTTCCCATCGTGGCCGCATCGCACGCTAGGAAGCCCTACGAGTGGAGTTGGACCCAGTCAGCGAGGTCTGGCAACAGGGCTGCGCAACCGCAACAGCTGCTACGCGAGCCGAATGCGGTCGACCCGGCGAAAATATGGCAAACTCAGACACACCTCCGTCCAGGAACGCATCGCCTGCGGACAGGCCCATGCCTTCGAAGAAGAGAGACAGCGAAGCCATGTCAGACAGCAAGCCTAAACGGACGCGCACAGGGTGTCTGACGTGCAGAGAGAGGCATCTCAAGTGCGACGAGACCAAGCCAACCTGCAACAACTGCTCAAAGTCACAGCGCGACTGCAGCTGGGGCAAGAAGCTCAACTTCCTCGACACCACTTGCGAAAGAAATGCATACTTGATACCTCAAGGAACCAATTACTGCATTGCCTTCCAGGACGAATCGCGCATCATTGCCGGCGAGTACGTGGGAGGACGAGAGATGTACCCGGTGGAAGAAGCGGACATACCCATGCCAATGGGCAACAACAACTTTGACATGGGCCCACCAGACAGTCTGGTTCTTCCCTCGACAACAAGACAGCCTCTTCCGCCAATACAGGGCATGGCTCAGGAGTCATATCAGCAGGCGCAGCATGCTTACAACTTCGATCACCAGCGAGCGCCGTCTCAGCAGCACGCGCGTTCCCGTAAGTCAGATTTGAGGTTGCATAGCATGCGCATGTTAGGCCACTACACGTGTGCGGCTGTGTTGATGCCTTCACGTGTTATTCTCGTACATGCACGCTGAGGCGTTGTTCGTTTGCTGACTGTATCAGAATCGAACTTCTCGAACCCAACCCCGTCTCCGTACTCTATACATTCCGTCAGCCCGGCACCTGCCTTGACGCGCGACTACCTCAAGAGCCAAGAGGAGGTGCTTTACATGCAAGTGTTCGTGGAAGAAATAGGCATATGGATGGACAGTATGGACGCGCAGAAACACTTTTCTCGACTGCTTCCATTCCATGCGCTGCATGAACCCATGCTTCTCAATGCCTTCTTGGCTTGTGGCGCACGACATCTAGCTCTCGTAAATCCAAAATACAGCGAGGAGAAGGCGCTGCACTACTACGATATCGCGACACGAGACCTACTACACTCCTTGCAGGATCCAGACCGGGACACAATCCTATGCGCGACCACCGCGGTCATCCTGAATGTATACGAGATAATGGGCGAGCGGGCTTTGCAGCGGATGAATCACATTGCTGGTGCTCGCGCCCTCATCAAAGAGTGTCGCTGGAACGCGAAGGCGACTGGGATTGGGGCAGCATGCTTCTGGCTTAATGTCGGCATGGAGCTCCTCAGCTGTTTACACTTCAATTGGCAAGTCGCTTGGGATCCAGAGGATTGGTGCATCGATATGGACCTAACACCCGAAACCGAGTCTGGGAAGGAAGAAGTTTGGACACACCGGATCTTATACGTTGTCGCTAAGATTTGCAACTTTCGCGCTTCGATCCCTCGGAATCAGGAAGTCGCACGACAAACACTACACGATCGACACACCGAGTGGCTCCGTCTGAAGGAGATGGTGGAGCGATGGAATGAGAACATCCCTCGGACGATGCATCCAATGGCTTATCTCTATCCTGGCCAAACCATATCCGGATCCGCTTTCCCAGAAGTATGGCTCATCAAGAGAGCCTCCGTAATAGCAAGGCTTTTCTACCACACGTCTCTCGTCCTGCTCGCGCAGATCAACCCCATCCAAGGATCCAACGAACCAGAAATGTGGGCCATGCTCGAGCAAAACTCAAAATTCATCTGCGGCATCAGTGCTCACGTCAAGGACCGCGGCGTAGCAAGCGTCGCCCTTCGCTCCCTCGCCATCGCAGCAGAATGCCTCACAGACCGTCGAGAACAAGAAGAAGTCCTCCAGATCTTCGACAAGATCCGACAGGAAACAGGGTGGCGCGTGGGTTTCGTCAATACCGAGTTGCGACAGAAATGGGGTTGGGATACGCCGCAAGCACAAGAGCAACAGTTGATACAAAACGGGAACGTGCAGAACGGGAGTGCAGCCTACCAGCAGCAGCAAGTGCAACAACAGCAACAGGCTCAGCAACAAGCAGCACAACAGGCACAACAGCAGCAGCAACAACAGCAGCAGCAGCAACAGCAGCAACAGCAGCAACAACAGCAAGCGCGACAGCAAGCGCAACAACAAGCCCAGCAACAGGCTCAACAACAGGCTCAACAGCAAGCCCAACAGCAAGCCCAACAAGCCCAGCTCGCCGTCCAACAACTCCCCCCAACACAACCCCCTCCAGCCCGCACAAGACCCGGCTTCGGAAACCCGCTCCTAGTCGCAGATTTCAACATGCCGCAACACCCCTACCAGTCACACTACGTCCCCGCAAACATCATCCAGCAACAGCAGCAGCAACCCGCGCTCCTCCAAACCGCCCTCACAGAGTACAACGGGCAGCATTTCTACTAGGTGGGATGTTGGTGTCTGTCTGTATATGTATATGTATACGTATTTTTGCGTTTGTTCGGGCGTGTGGTTTCTTGCATAGCTTGACGCGCGAGTTTGTTTTCTTGTTTTGCGCTTCTAGCCTTATCTTGTCTTGTTTGTTTTGTTTGTCAATGTGGGCGGCGAGGCGCGTGGGGAAAATAAAAGGTTCCGCGCACCTTTTGGTTCATCTTCTTTTTCTTTTTTCTACTTTACCTTTCTTTTTCGCCTTTTTTGGCTTCGGGGTGCGTCGACTCCAGTACATATCAAGCGTTGACGATGTAACGAGTAGCGAAACGGCACGGCGCGGCGCGGGGGTTTGCTTTGTTTTTCTTTTCCCCAAAATATATGGGACGTTTATGGGCGATGGGTGGGTGGGTTGATATATCCGAGGATGGGATGTGGGATGCTGGACGTCGCATGTTGGGCGATACACATGTACATACATACATACATATATACCCGTGTGTAAGTTAGTTGGCCTAGCCAGGAACAGGGCAAGGTCTGAGGAGAAGATGGGGAGATGAGGAGGAATAAATACATGGATAGGATGTGACATGTACATTTCCGCCACTGTGTATATGTATATGTGTATATGCATGTGTATGTGTATGAATGTGCTATATTACGATGCGATATAAAATGCTAACGATAGATACGTCTACCAGCTCGTTTCTACAGAACTACAACAACAACAGGCCATGTACAGGAGTAACGTATAAACAGAATGATGCGAATAATGAGCAATAAACAACGAACGAAAACAGACAAATAGATGGATGCACTATCCAACCAAACAGAACCGAATCCAAACCGAACCAACCGGTAAACTCCTAAACGCAAGAACAAAAATACCCATATCCAAATTCGATTCAGAGCCGTGGGAGTCGTAGCGTCGTGTCTTCGTGCAATGCAATGCAGTGGAGTGGGGGGAGTGGAGAGCCGTGGAGACCAAACCAGATGGGACGGGGACTAGACGGGACAGAACAGGCGAATCCTCGCGCAATGCAAATGCGATGCGAACTCATGCAAAACCAAACGAAACGAAACGAAACGAAACGAAACGATGCTAGGAAGAATACAATGCAACGCAACCAAGCGCGAAAAAACCGAAACCCGAAGAGTAGAAATACTCCAAGAAGCGATGCCAACGTATGTACTTCCCAAGCCTTCTAAAAATCCACACTCCACCGAAACTTTGGATCTCTCGCCGCGGCGCCCAGACTGTCAAACGGGACGCGAACCGGCTCCTCGTCCGCCAATTCTGGCGTCCCCCAGGCGCGCGACACGCCGAAGCCAGTGTTCGCCCAGCTGTGTTTTTTGGCCAGCGGGACATCTCTGTCGCTATCAGATGGGACGAGGGATTGCAGCGCGTTGAGGGGGGAGATATCGGTGGAAGTGAGGGAGGCGCGGGGTTTCATGGTGTAGGGGTGCGATGAGGCGGGGGAGGAGGTTGTGGAGTATCGTGTATGGGGGTTATGAACGGGGCTTGGTTTCTCAGGGAGGGCGTTTTGGTCGTTTGATGAAGGGGGGAGGGGGAGGAGGGTGCGTGTGCGGGATGGGGAGCGGTCTGTGGCGCTGGATTGGACGGTGGAGAGGAGCTGGCGGCTTTGGCGGACGCGGATTACTTTGATGTCGGGGATGGGGGCGGTGCGGGTTCGGCGTATGAGGGCGTCGGTTGGGTCGCGGGGGGAGTGGTGTGTGGTCATTGTGTCGGTTCGGACCATGGGTGTGTCGCGGGGTTTGAAGTGCGAGCTGCTGGAGGAAGGGGGCCGGGCTTGGGGCGTCCTGCATCTGTCGTGGCGTTGGCCGGCGAGCAGGTTGGTGTAGGAGCCCTGGGGGGATATCGAGGGGAGGTCTTGGATCTGTCCGCGGTCCAACGTTTGCCGAGTCCTCCTTGTGCTCACTCGGCGCTGCACACTGCGTTCCCGCTGCAGACCCAGCTCGACGCGACTGCTCGCCCCACTACCGCTGCGGCTCCTGTTCCTCGCACGCTCCTTGCCGGCCATGACACTAGCTTTGGGTGGCGGCTGGAGCATCCACCGGTTGTCGGCGGGGTCTGGGGAGGGCATGCTAACAATGGGTGGGTGGAGATCGTTGACAGGGGGCGCACGTGCCGAGTAGTAGCTCCCCGAGGCGGATGTGCCGGGCCTCCTCATGCTCAGCGTCGTCGACGAGCCCGACGTGGTGTGGTGGATGGGCAGAGGCGCTTCGTCGAGGCCCCACAGATCTTCGTCCTCGCGCTGGTACCGCTTGCGGTTCCAGTTCTCGTCCTCGAGCGTGTCGTCGCTGAGGCGCATGTCGTCGGCGCCGTGGACGTCGATGGTGCTCCCGCCGACGGTGCTCTGTGTCCCCGCCTTGGTGATGCCCATGCCCATCCCCCGCGTGCTGCCCGTGTTCGCGCGGCGTGCCCTCCTCGGCGGCGGTCCGGGGCCCAGGGCCATCTCCTCGCTCCAGTAGGGATTGGTGCCCGTGGGCTCGGGGTGGTGGTAGGCCTCCGGGTCCTCGAGCATGAGCTTCTCGCGCGCCTTCCGCTGCAGCTTGGCCTCCCTGCGCCGGCGCTTCGAGTCCTTGTAGCCGGCACACGGGGCGCACGAGGCGTAGTGGAAGACGGCGCTCTGCACGCCTCTCATGAACCAGGCCATGGCTGGGCGCAGTCACGTACACGGCGTCGAGCGGCGGTGGTGGTGTGGATGTATGCTGACAGCCGGGCGGTTGGTGTGCGGGATTTGTTGCGATGGTCGTCGGCGGCAGGCAGCGTGGTGTTGGGGCAGGTCCAGGGCGCAATGGGGCTCGCTCGACGTCGCAGCGTAGAGAGTCATTGCTTCACAGAGGCACGGAAAGGGTCAACGGCGGTGGGCGGGTGTTTCGAGGGAAGTGGACACCCACGGACCTCCCAGGCCGGATGAGGTTGAGCGGAATGCGGTGATGACGATAGAAGAAGGCACACGAGCCACGGGCCTGGGTGGAGACGGTAGTCGGACTGGCGGCGTCTGGACTCTCCAACCCCCTCCTGGTCACCGGAACATTGCTGGCACGACCAGACAATCCTCCGACCCAGATACCCAACATGAGCTGATCGTCCACCAGCCCTCTCTGCCAACGGCTCCCACAACCGCACCCCGACGCCGACGCCAACTGGAAATAGCCATGTTTGGAGCGATCAGCCGGAAACGCTGTGGAAACGGCCTCCCAAGCTCCCTAGCGTCCCGCAGTCCAGACGTGCGCGGTATCAACCCAGACGCCGCTCAGTCCCAACACCCAACGCCCGACAACACCTCACCACCACCTCACCGCAGGAGACGGCCGATAACGTGACCATGTTCTCATCCCAGCCATATTAGCGAATGCAACCGCGGCATGTACCTACTCCTTGCCGCGCATGCATGTGTTGGCGAGAAAATATGCGGGGCGAGGCTGCGCAACCCAGCAAGTCAAGGCTGGGGAAACAGAAAGGAAAACAGGAGTCGCTTACCTCGTTTAATGAGAGAGTCCATGCTTGTTAAACTAGCCGTGACAACTGTTTCTGTTTCGCCAACCCCAAGTGGCACGTCGTGTTTGTTTCCAATTAGAGCGGGCGAGTAGACGTGCATGCACATCTCCATACACATACGCGTCGGTCCGACTCGCGTACCGAAAGAGCGCGTTTTGTACCATTTCAGCTCACACATTTTCAGCCCAGACGTCTGAATTGGGGAACGCGAGATCTGGTCGATCGGACTAGCAACCAAACTGGGACAAGGGACTTTTGCACACAATAAACAAACAATCAATCAACCATTGGAACTCGAGAATGAAGTCCATATTACAAATAGATTGAATCAATTGCGGACATTCGCAAACACGTGTTATGCTGTGTTGCTACCCAAACGCGCGCGCCTTACAATGCTCAAACCCCACCGCATACTCTTACACCACCACCACAAACACTCCACCTCAAACCCGCTCCTGCACATTCAGATCCCAAATCCTCAGTGTCTCGCCCTTGCTACCCCGCTTCTTGCTTGCTCCCTTCTTCCCCTCATGCTCACTCAGCTTCAGCATCGACCTGCTGACCAGCGCCAGCGTATCCACAAGCTCGCTCATCCTGCCCGTCTGCAGGAACAGCGCCTGCAGCCATTGATTGTCTTCGTCTGCAACCAGCGTCGCGATCTCCATGGCTTTGACGGCTGAATCGCGGTGGATGAAGTACGACGCTGTTTGGAGGATGGAGAGATATGCTAGGACGATCTCGGGGATGTAGGCGCGCTTGAGGTCAGCCATATCCACCGTGTCTCCAAGACCCGAGTTTTGGTCTTCTGCGAGGGAGGTCATGAGGGCGTTGAAGAGGGCTTGGATGGTGTCGAGGAGCTCTTTTATGCGTTTGGTGTTTGGCTTGGGGCCTTGAGCTTCGCGGCGGAGTCTAGACAGTGTTAGTCGTTGACAGCTGAATGAAGACGGAGTGAAGAGAAAGATATCCGACTTACTTCATGAGCTTGTCCTCCTCGTTGCGCCACTCGCGGAACATTGCCAGCAGGCGAACAATCTGCTGCAAGTCGTAGTATTGCGAACTCTTCTCGCGCAAGCGCATGACAATGTACCTGTGTCGGTCCTCATTGGGCATCTTGTCCACCGAGGCAATGTGGGCTCGTGCGACGGTTGAGAGGGAGTCGCGGAACCCACGCATCAGCAACTCGTCCTGTTCCTCGGCTCCGGCTTGGGTGAAGTCGAACGGATAGCCGCACAAGGCTTCCGTCCTGGACAGAGAGAGAGACTCGACGCTCAGCTCATTGACAACCTTCTCGGCAGCAGCGAGGCGGCCATTGACTGTGTGAACAAGGTTAGTGTGTTTCATGTGCTGCGATTCTCAAAATACTTACGCAGGAAGATCATGAGCGCGTTCTTTAGACTCTCGAAAGTCTGCTCAAACTCATGTTCGACGTAGTTGTACCAAAGTAGAGCTTCAATAATTGCTTCCTCTTTGGACTCAATGGTAGACCCATCAAACTGCTCTTTAATTCGAAGACCAGGCCACAAGTACTGTTCCTGGGCAGTACTATCCAGAATGCTGAACTGCTTGATAGAGTTGTTGATTACAATGGCACCGTTGTAGTGGGTGTATCCGCAGTTTTCGAAAGCAGCCATGAAGTTCCCAGCAACGACTTCAACAGGGTTGACCTCGTACTGTTTCAGGAGAGCTACACAACGCCGTTGCTCCTCGTTATTCTTGATATCCGGGAGGACGCGCGCAAGACAGTGATATGCTCGTTCAGCCTGTAGTTGCGCCGCGTACAAGGGGATCAGCTGCATGCGTTTGGTGATGCGGAGAAACTCAATGTACGCAACAACGACGTTTTCCATAGCCGCCAAATGTGGGGTAGTGTTTGCGCTGAGAGTGAATAACCCATGCTGCAGGGCAATGCAGATGTGCACAAGGATGCGGAAGGCATGTGGGTCACATGCAAGAGTCTGATACCAACGCTCCGCTACGATAGTACGGTGCTCGCCCTCAGGCTTCGGCCCTGGGTTGGTTGCCGAAGAATCAGGATGAACCATCAAGTTGCTAGGTCGGTCATCTTCTTGCAACATATCAGCAAGAGCAGCTCCGACCTTGAAAACAAGATCGTCCACATTCCTGCTAATGAGAGCGCTCTGGATCAGCTTGATTGGGGAGACCGATTGGCTGGCGGTGGCTTTCTGTTGCTTTAGCAGGTCGACGACTTTTCGCGATGCATCCTCCCAGTCTCCAATATTTGCGACGGCGTCCTGGAATGCGAACTTCTGCGACAGACTCTGAGTGACGCGGTGTGGGTGCTTCTGCTGTAGATACGTATCGAATCGGGAAAGCAGAAGGGCATTGTAGTGTGCGTAGAGGTGATCGTCCCAGGATCGACAAACCGCCTGCACCTGCTTCAGATCTCCACTAAGCAACCCATAGACGGCTCCTTCGTAGGGTATCCGGGCTCCTCTGGCAGCGTAGAAGCACATGCGGCGGAACAGAAAACCAACCGTCGGCCCAGCTACGTTTGGGCCTTTCTTTGGATGTGCCTCGTACGCAGCGCCCACACTGACCCCGCGCCAGGCCTCGTTCCTCTCCTCACACCAGTCGCTAATCTGCTTCCAGGGAACGCCGCGGCGCATCATCTCATAACAGACCATCCAGAGCGCGCGCTCATAGAACTCGTCGGACTTCTCGAGAACGCGTTTCTGCCTCGCCGGGCCGTCGGGGTCCAGCTGGGTGGCAAGGCTTTGTGTCCTGTCCGTGGTCTTGAGGTTGGCAGTATCCGCTTTCAGAGGCTGATCTGTACCCTCCATCCGCTTCGCCTGCTTGATCTTCGACTTGGTGTCCAGCCAGCCGCTCGTCCAGGTGTGCGCGCCTTTTCCGGACTGCGCCTCCAGCTCCGAGGTGATGGATTCGATGTCGCCCTCGCCGTTTTGTGCTGTCTGCTCCAACCATCGAAGAATGATTTCCTTCTCCTTCGCGCAGTCGTCCTCCAACAAGAACCGGTCCCAGATCTCGCTATTTGGACCGTACCGCGCGGTGCCTCCGACATTCGCCAAACGCGTCTGCTTTTCCGCGGCCACGTCGGTCTCGGGCTCAGGATGGTGGTGGTCGATGATGATTCGGAGCAGCTCCCACGTCGCAAGCTCTGCCTGCCATTGTCGCAGCTCTTGCACGTTTGCGGTAGGCTCGGTCATTGGAGGAGCAAAGACGCTTTGGACCTCAGGGACATCCGCCATGGTCTGTATCCGGCGCCTGACACTCTTCTTGAGCTCTCCCTTGTTCTCCGCGTCACTCGCCCGTTTCAGGTCCCTGACTTGCGATTCGGCAACATCTCTGAACTTTCCCACCATCTTGACCGTCGTTTGGTACTTGGCACGCGCACTGTCGTTGCCGTGGGTGTGCCAGTGGTCGACTCTCTCCGCGAACTTCTCGACTTCTTTTCCCACGCGGTCGGCCATGGCGCGTAGAGGTTGAAGGGGGTCATTTGGCGGGAGACCGCTAATACTGCGCGAGGATCCGATCGGCTGCGACGGGCGCGCGAACGAAAATGAAGCCATGCTGTGTGGTTGAGGTTGCTGTCACCGAGTTCACCGCGAACAAAACAACGCGCAGCTTCGAAGCAAGTGGGTCCGAGCTTCAAGCTAACTCCCTCTCAGTTAGTAAGAATACTCGCAGCGAGATCTTGTAACAGCTGGACAACTACATGCAAAGTTTGAGTGAGAGATATGCGCCCCAAGTGATATATGTGCACCTCAAGTGATGCATCTACCAGCTTTCTCAACTTGTAGTTTAGTTGTGTTGTCTTGCACATACAGACATAGCTACTTCGAAATACGGCGATCAAACTAGGCCTAATCCACGGTGATAGGTCAAATCAAGAGCCACAGACGTGAGGACCCGAGCTTTCGCTTAGTCATAAATCCCGAAATTGAAATGCATTCCTCTAAGCACAATAAAGTGACCAACCCAAGATAAATTATCAAAAAGAGCTTAGGCGAGCAGACGCATACCGGCGGTTTTCAAGCCACAGATTCTTAACACATATTATGTCGGTAGTTGTCCAACTGTCGCAAGATTTCAATGCTGCAATTCCAACTTTCATGCTTAACCGAAGCACGAGCCAAATAGACCCATGAACTTGAACAGATGACTAAGCGCAAATTTTCTAGCTATATAAACCAGTATCCCCTCTGTACCTCCTCCATTAAACACAATGTAATCATGGTGTCGTCATAACTAGAAGTCCCGAAGTAAATATTCAGTGTTTACGTCGTGCTCACGACTGCCAAAGAACAACTACACTTCCTGGTGACCTGGCTGTACTTCCTAGTGGAGAATGACAGTGCGGATGAGAAAGGAAGTGTGACATCTCTTAAAGTAAGCCTATTTTTGGCATATTGCAAGTTCCTATTTTCCATGATGACTTTAGCGACTTTTCAGCTGTAAATGAGCATGGAAAATAGGTACAATCAGCAGAGTCTGTGTTTGTTAATACATGTCGCAACATTGTGATGTTACATCTCTACGTTTGGGCTTGGCCAAGTGTAAAAGCTGGACCTAAGCCGTCGCAAATTTTCACATCGTAACAACTACATGCACTATTCACGAGAAGGTTGTATACCTTGATCATCGTCGGTATATGCCTTACCCGCTTTTTTGAAGTATTAGTTGTGTCTCAACGTCACCTTATTAAGCACCTAATTACTGTAGCTCTGAACTAAAGTTCACTATAATCATGGCAGTACTTCAGCTTTTATAAGTCTATGTTCCTTCGATTGCTTCCTCTATATTCAATATGTTACCAGGAATAATCATCATCGACTGCCAGCCATCGCTATAAAGGTGTTGGCTAACACCCACTACCTGTTTAGGTAGTTCCGACATAAGCAAAAGAGTGCCACGTCGAGAACAGAAACACTTCAGACGGGAACACCAAAGAATGAACGTTGTGTCGTATCGTGTTACTATAAAACTAAATGAGCCGCAGCCTGAGCTGTATGACCTTCATGTCCTAAACAGTAACGTGCTCATCCCCACTAGCCATGTCGACCAGAGTTGCCTCGTAGCAGCGCTGTCCCACATCACAGTATGCCAAATCCCATGCACATCAGCATACATTGTAGTAGCTTTGATAAGGCATAATGCACACCATACTATAGAGAGTGAGAATGGTTGGTTTAGACCTACACACCATCGGAAGAGCTGAAGGAGGTTGATTGTCTGGCATCTGAGCTGCACGTCATCCATGGTAGGAAAAGCAGCCTCTTCCTTTCGGAGAATCCGACCTATTCCAGTGATGTCCAGTTTGTCGCCACCCCAGTGAATGAGAATGGCTTCGTCTTCCATAAACCCAATATCCTTAAAAGCTTTCTGGTGCTGAGATGGTGTCATACCATGCGTGTTATTGCCGTTGTATGAGTTCTTTAGTCGATTCTCCAGGCCTGCAGTGTTGGATACGCCTGATTTGAACACCATACCTTCTTTTTCTTGGATCTCGCTAACGATTGCTTGAATAGAGTCGTATCCTGGATATGCGATCATGCCTTCGTGGTAGATAGACGGGTTTTCACAGTTGATTATACCAATCTCCGAATGGAAGGCTGCGTTGGGTCCTCTTAGGCATATTCCTTCAAAGTCGCAGGCCCATATATGCTTGTCGTCCGTACCCCTGAGACGGCGGAGTATGTCCTTCACCAGCACGGCCTTCGTTGGATCTTCTGGTAACGAATACTTAATATTCCGTCCGAGGGGCGTCTCGAGGCAAGTGATGTTGAAAGCGGCTGATTGTGCGATTTGGACAAGCCTCAAGTTGTGCTCCGTGCAAAAGTTACTGCCTTGTGCTTTTGGTGAAGTGCATTCATAACAAAGTATGCAAGCCTGCTCCCCGTTGACGTACTCGTACTGCTTGAGTGGGATTTGTCGTACGTGTTGCGGGAGGTGAAGTGCAACGTGCTTCAAGTTGATTAGCTGAAAAGCTTCTGTGGGTTGCTGCACCCATGTGACGCTGCAGGACAGGTGGCGGATCTCCTCGACAAGTTTAAAGGCGTTTGTGAACCGAGCCAGCTCTTTGTGTCGTGAAGTCCATATCGTACTGGTCCGTATACCCAGGCCGAGTGAAGGAGATAGTACGCGGGTGGTGTGTTTGAGGCATGGGAGCAGGTACCACGACTCCGCGAACACACGTGGCGCAAAGGTATCGACATCCCAATAGGAAGCGTTAGTATGGTCATGGTTGGACTCACTTATCAGGCTTGAGAATGGTTGCAGTAGGACGGCGTCTGTAACTTGTAGCAAGGGAAGGCCGTCGAAGAATGTTTGGAGTTCGGGACCAAGTTCAGCATTTCGGTAGTCCCATTGAAAACGCGTTGGGTCATTGTTTGGCGAAGACCGAGACGTGAGCAGTGGTCGCGATCGCGTGCCGAGGATGTTGAGTGCTACTGGCAAAAGTGTGTGCGCGTTGTTGTCAAATTCTATCCACAGACAGAAATGCGGCGGCAGCGCTTGTTGCACAGACTGAAAATCGCTAATGGATGATGTGCTGTACAACTGGTTGAGGCAGACGGGCATGCATCGGATCACCTGGTAGTGGTTAGTTGCTGTCATATTCGGAGCAGTGTTGGACCTACACTTGGGTGTGACAACAGAATCTCTCGCGCTACTAATGCAACCCCTTCCTTTGTCGCATTGGCATAGTTCTTGATTTCCTTCCTCTTTGGTTCCCTGGTGTGTATAGTGGGGTTTGGAGGCTGACCGTTCAGGTGGAATTGGATTTTCATAAAACTTCCTCCTCCAGGCTCCACCACTAAGCCAGACAACTGCTTGGACATCTGGATGACACTTTCCTCTCTCACTCTCACCTCTTGCGTAGCCTTCCTCTTGTAGCTGTCTGCCTTCCGCCATCCAGCAAAAACCGTCTTCATGTCGGTTTCTGGAGATGATGCACATCGGTGGGCTGGCTTGCATGGATGTCTCTGGAGTGGGTCGCCACCAATCCTGTCGTACATTTCAGCAGTAGCATTCCCTAAGGTTTGAAAATAGTAAGGAAATCGGCTGGCTGAACTCTGGAATCGATATCCGATGAATGGGTTGCTGTCCTGCCATTTAGCTATAAGCTCCCATGTGATAGGGTTGTGCAACGTGTTCGGCCTTGATCGGAAAAGCTCCAACATCTCCCTAGGGATATTGTTGTCGAGATCCTGTATCATGGTATGCGGCTCTTCTTCTTCATCGTCATCATCCTCTGTCTCAGGTCCATGTGTTCCTCTTCTACCGTATCTGCTAGTCTGTTGTCCTCCTCTGCATCCTCGTCAACCTGCTTTCTCTTGGCCATAGTATACGTAGCAGTTGGTTGGATTGAGATTAATTGTGTATAGGAGTGACTAGGCGTGCGGTGAGACCAGATGCACGGAGGTGAGCGTGCGGAGGTATCAATTGGACGTTGCGGAGGTGAAGCCGGTCGTGGGGGGTACTAGCTGAAAGCTGTGGAGGTATCAATCGGAGGTTATGGAGGTGGAGCTGATCTTGCGGGGGGTACCAGCTGAAAGCTGCGGAGGTGAAGCTGATCGTGCGGGGATGGAGTTGGTTGTGTGGATGTGAGACTAGCTGCGCGGGCGTGACTGTACGAAGCTACATATGTGTCAGCTAGAATTTGTGTAGAGGCAAGGCTGGGCGTGCGGTGGTGACTGTTTGAAGTTGTAAAGACGAGGTTGAGTGTATGGAAGCGAGACTGAGCGTGGGGTGATATGACTGGGTGTGCGGAGGATGAGTGTGTAGTGGTGCATGTACAAAGCTGCGGCGGCGAGACTACGCGTACAGAGGTAAGGCGGCGTGTGGATGAAGAGTTTGTAGGAGCACGCACAAGTAAGTGGTATATCAAAAGACACAACAAATGAGATTGAACCTATCTAATGAGAGAACTACCTAATGCTCCTTCATATGCTCCAGCCAACGTCCGTAGTCGTGAAACAGGGTTAGACATGCCGTGCATTCGCCTACGTACATGTGGACTTGGCTTAGTCCACAACCTGAGTTGCTGCCCAGGCTAGACTTTGCGCTTGGGCACATCTCCAGAGCGTGACCAAGGACTCTTTGGTTACATCGCATAACCAGAACCCCGCATTCCTCACAGTTGAGGTACCGTGCCACAACGTTCTCTGACGGCTGTTCACGGAATCTCCAAACTTCGCCCAGGTTATCGTAGATCCCAACATCTTCCGTGAACTTCTTAGCTTCTTCCAACGTGAGCCATTGGTTAGCAAGGTATGCGCACTTGCTGTTCAGAAACATCCCAAGAGGACTCAGGTTGTTGAAGTTTAGTCCAGCCAGGGGGTAGAAGTTGGAGCTACTCTTGCTTGAATGTCCTCTTGAGGGTATACTACTCAGTATCGCTACTAAGCCTTGCAGCTCAATGCTTTTGTGTTCTTTGAATCGGACGAAGAAGGCACCCTCGGTGTCGTTGGGTGCTCGGTTAATCGAAATCTTGCAACAGCTTGACAAATACATATGAGATTAGTGTTACAATCTGAGACCTCAACTTCTCGCAGTATACGTCAAACGTGCACTTTTGTGAACTGTATTAGTGTGGTTTTACGGTTTGTAGGAGCCACAAACAATGCAACTTACTTCCCGCTTTTACGCGCGTTCGAGAGCCTGGGTGACTGTGAACCGCTGTGGCACGGTGTTTTCAGGTTTTGAGGAACTCAAGATTAATTAGGTCATTTGACCTTATAAGCCCCTTCAGGGCCATCCGCTTTTAAGACCTCGTCATCGCTCAGGCTGTTAGAAGTATGTTCGGTGGCCTGTTTGTGCTCCCGGTAAGTCGACGAGTATTCTGGGTGAGGCGAGCGTCGTGACTGAGCATAGTTTTCCTCCTGGGGGGCATGGTGGACAGGCAACGACAGGTAACGACGCTGCAGAAGAGACTGAGATGGTGAAATCTGCATCGAAGCCTCTATTTGTAAACAAAATTCCTCTTCTGTAGTACAGGTCTGTTGTTATTGCTATTATCGTCCTCTTTGGTGGACCATTCTGGTGTCGGTTCACCACTGGTAGTATGAAGGGTTGTAAATATTAGTAGGAAAGGTGCTGCTGGGCGTCGTCATAACGGAGGTCTCGGAAGTAACTCTGAGAACCAACATTGCAGAAACTGGTTGCTGGAAGCGACGGCAAGATAGGTTCCTCCTTCCCCGGTTGTTTACTTTTTCGGTCCGATGTTGCTTGATGTTACGTGCGTATCGTGGCTGTTACGTGCGTATCGTGGCGTTAAGGGCTTTTGCGCACAAAGTCCAACTGTTTGTAAGTCAAGCGGTATGCCCGCAGATAGTGTGCCTACAGTATTTTCGAGAGTGCAATTTTCCGTTCTGTCCGTTGATGGCGGACGGAGATAGGAAAGTGAGGATGTTGTTAAGACTGCAAGGTACACAAAAGTGGAGAATTACCACGAAAGCGGAATAGCGCTTACTTCTGAGTAACTCTTCTTACGTCTGCCAATCACCACTAATCCTTTTGAACCTTTACATTCACTCCTGGCGAGATGCTAATACCGGCCACTACTCAATTTTTTAAGATGGAAAGCGTACCGGCACGATTCAACAAAACGCTCGGGGCTATCGGATATAGTCCTTCCAAACCCCTTGACCCCACCTTTCCATGCACTTCCGGAGTCCCTTGGCAAGCGCCAGAGCATATGCACAATGGAAAGACCCGCAGACAACGTATGGTCTTGATACGTCATGATACGATGTGGCCGTGATGGAGATACTATAAGTATAGGGCCTACCTTGCCTTCTCAGTCGAACAATTACAATCACAATCTCGCAAACAGAACAACAAATCACCACTTCAACTTTTCTCTTCAATCAGAAAAAAATACTCAATATGCCTTCTCCATTCGGCGAAGTCCCGCAGCCCAAGTCTCTTCTTGACTTCCAGCGCGTCCTCTCGCCGACGGCGGCCGTCCGCGTCTCGCCATTATGTCTTGGAGCCATGAACTTTGGCGATGCGTGGGAGAGTATGATGGGATCTTGTGACAAGAAGACAGTGTTTGAGATTTTGGACTACTTCTACGAGCAGGGTGGAAACTTCATCGATACGTGAGTCTCTCCTCCCCTGTCATGTTTCCTAAACAACAGCGTCTATCATTGCTGAACACTATGGTTTGGATCATGCTAACGAGCAATAAACAGTGCCAACAACTACCAAAACGAAGAAAGCGAGAAATGGGTGGGAGATTGGATGGCTGATCGAAAGGTTCGCGATCAAATTGTCCTTGCGACGAAATTCACCACGTTCTACCCGGATCCAACCAACAATCCCCCCCGTCAACGTATCAACTTTGCGGGAAACAGCACAAAGTCGTTGAAAGCCTCGCTCGAGGCGTCGCTCAAGAAGCTGCAGACGGACTACATAGACTTGCTCTACGTGCACTGGTGGGACAACACCACCAGCATTCCGGAGTTGATGCAAAGTTTGAACCACATGGTGGCGAGCGGAAAGGTGCTGTACCTGGGAATCAGTGATACCCCGGCCTGGATTGTCAGCAAGGCAAACGAATGTAAGTCTTCTCCCTTGATACCTCGCAAGCCAAGCGATCATTGACAGTGATACAGACGCTCGCAACCACGGCCTCCGTCCCTTCAGCGTGTACCAGGGCCGCTGGTCCGCCGCCGACCGTGACTTCGAGCGCGATATCATCCACATGGCACGCGACGAAGGCATGGCTTTGTGCCCCTGGGGCGCTCTCGGTGGAGGAGATTTCAAGAGCGAGGAGCAGCGCAAGAGCGCCGAGAAGGGCCGCGACTTTGGCGAGGTTTCCGAAAAAGCAATCAAAGTCTCCAGGAAACTCGAAGCCGTTGCAAAAGCAAAGAACACGCAGATCACCAGTATTGCGCTGGCGTATGTCAGGAGCAAGTACCCGCATGTGTACCCTATTGTCGGCGGCAGGAAGATTGAGCACTTGAAGGGAAACATCGAGGCGTTGGCATTGGAGTTGAGCCAGGAAGAGGTGGATGATATCGAATCGGCAGTCGAGTTTGACATCGGCTTCCCATTGAACTTGTTGTATGAGATGGGCGGGAGCAAGTACAAGACGACAAACACGAGCGAGGATATCTACTTGCTGGGCTTTGCGGGCAAGGTGGACTGTCTGCCGGTTCAGGGCGGGCCAAAGCCTCGTCAGTTGTGAGGGATGAGGGGTTGGCTTCGTATCTCATGCCGCACTTAGTTGTGGATTTGTATAGGAAATAGCTCTCACAAAACAATGATTAAACGTGATGAACTATCTTGTCAATGGCACGCTTGTTACCTTCACGTGTTTTCAGTTCCATGAGTCGTGACGTTTGTTGAGTTCAACTCTTAGGTTGTTAATATTGCCCGTTTTGCGTTCATCATGGCCAAGGCATGGTTTCGTTTATGAGCATTACACTTTCGTCAAAATCCAATCGCTACATATCCACATCCATAGAACACGTTCACTCCCATTGTGTACCTATTAGCCGCTGCATGAGGTACTCGACCTCAACTTCTTTTGTCAATGGAATGACCCAATCCTACATGACACATCAGCAAAACTATATCATGGCAGAACCACATATCAACATACCTTGTACATGGCGACTACAGCATCAGCGTTGACCTTGGACTGTCCGTCAGCCCCCGAATCCGGATCTGTCCCGTACGTCTTCGACTTTAATCTCAGTCTCTCCAGCACCTGTTTCTCGACGGCCGCATTGGTAATTGCTTCATCGATACCCTGTCTATCCTCCTTCTTGATCAAGCCCACGAACCGCTCGGTTTCCTGCTGGAACTTTGCCTCGGCGACAAACTTTCCAAAATGAATCCTGCGCGACAACGCCTGCAAACACAAAACATCGCACGACGCCGCCGAGCCATAGTTTTCCTGCGACTCGCCTCTATCCGCGCGTCCTGTATCCGGACACGCCGCGGGCATGATGTGTTCGATATAGCAGTCTTTGAGCTTCGCGTTGACGTTCACATCGTTGGGATGCAGGATCTTGGGATAGTGGATTGGTTTGAGAATGGGCTCTTGGAGGACGTCTGGGAAGAAGGGGTATTCGTCTGGGGACTGGTAGCGGCGCACACGAGATTGCAGACGCTCTTGCTCGCGCAGGATCCAGTCAAAGAGGCTGAGAGAGCTGTTGCCTATGTCGACGCCGCCGGGGATGTAGATGTTTTTGTTGAGGGGGAACTGCACGCGCTCGATTAGGTGGAAGGTGATGGTGTCTTCGAGGCGTCTGCTTGGGTGTCAGGCTGGTTTAGGGGGAGAGAGTGGGCGTGGTACATGAGCTGGAAGCGGATGTTGGAGAGATCGAGAGCCTTGGAGGCGTCTGAAAGGTCAATCGCAGCATCCATTGTGTGTTAGATGGGCGAATTTTGGGTATAAAGAAAAGCAAAGGTGAAGCTGGGGGGGAAGAGTCAACGCAGCCATCGTGTTTAGCTTTGGGGCTTGCTGTACTAATGCTACGATGTGCAAAGGCCCGAGGATCGGCGTTGAAGAATGACGCACAAGCTTACAAGAGCGGAGCGCAACCGACATGTCAATGTGCAAGTCTGAGCTTTGCACCACCGAACCCCAACATCTTGCGACACACGACAAAGCGCACCCCCACTGCTCGCTTGTCTATCACGGGACCATCTCGTCGTGCTGGAAGCAGAACCATGACATAAAAAACATCGCCACCCACTTCCCTCCACTTGCGCGCACACATCTACAGCTGCTCGCATGGCCCCGTCCACTGCCCGCCGCAATGGCTCACCAACACGCGGGAGGTCGACGAGCCCGCGACCCTTTCCCGACTCAGACGATGAAGAGGGCGGTATCATGGACAGCCTGCCTGATGTAATTTTCATCGCAAGCCCATCTACCGAGCCGTGACGCTGACGTCCGCCGCAGACCCGCCAACTGCAAGCCTTTGGCCGCAAAGTCACGGCGACTGCCGGGAGCCTGATTGGGACCGAGGGCGTTACTCAGCACTATCAGAACGCTCTGGGCGAGCTCTCCCGCGAACTTCGACGACCAGGCCTGCAGCGGTCCGTGTTCTCCTTCGCCCAGACCACGCCCCGCGAAATTGTGCGCTCGCGAATATCCATCCCCGAGATCCAGCAACGAGCACTCTCCTTCATTCCAGACGAGCTTCTGCACAACATTCCCGAGGAAAAGAATTCCTTTTCGTTGTTTCAGGGCTTCCAGGCCTCGCTGCCTGAGGAACCCAGTACGCACAAGAAGCATGGAAAGCACAATTCGAGGGGGCAAAAGCTGATAGGGAAGGGTGATGAGGAGGATGACTCTAACATGCCGCCATCGATGAAGAAGCTGAAAACCCAGAAGCATAGCATGGACCACCGCCTGGAGATGATGGGCGTGCGGAAACACATGTGTGTGGCTGAGATACATGAAATCGACAACAAGATTGCCAATTTGAACACGCTGCGCAAGATGGTCTTGGATCGCTTGGCAGGGCTGGAAATTGAAGAGGCGGAGCTTGAGCAGGATCTGTTGGAGGTGGACAACAAAATCGAAGACCTGCAGGAAGAGCTGGAAGACGAAGCGGCGTTGGCGCCTAAGTCGGTAGATTCGCCTACGGATGCGGAGCGGGAAGAGGGCAGAGACGATTTTATGTCCGAGTCCATCTACCAAAAGTTGCCCTCGCCAAAGACGAAGAAGAACAAGAGACCGTCACGACGTATATCCATGCCCATTCTTCACGAACATCTAGAATCAGGATCCAAAATTAGAGAGCTACCTGCGCACAACGACGCCATCACAGCCTTGGATTTTGACGCGCCGTGGGGTACATTGGTTACTGCAGCATTGGACGACACTGTAAGAGTATGGGACTTGAATGCCGGGCGCTGCATAGGTATGCTTGAGGGTCATCTGTCCTCCGTACGCTGTTTGCAAGTGGAGGACAACATTGTGGCGACCGGGTCGGTGGATGCCTCGATTCGTCTGTGGGATTTGAGCAAGGCCGAGTACGCACCTACGGATAACCGGATAAACAAGATTGACGAAGAAGACGAGGATGACGATGGTCTGGCTTTTGAGAACTCGGCAGATGCACCACCTGCGCCGCCACCGACCATCATGCAAGATTGCCCAATGTTCTCCCTCGAGTCGCACGTCGATGAAGTTACGGCGCTACACTTCCGAGGCGACACACTGGTTTCTGGTTCTGCGGACAAGACATTAAGGCAATGGGACTTGGTCAAAGGGCGATGCGTGCAGACTCTAGACGTTATGTGGGCTGCAGCACAGGCATCTGCTACAACGTCAAATAGCGGCCAATGGAGGCAGACTGGACGTGCCATGGACGTTTCTGCCGACTTTGTAGGAGCTATCCAAGTGTTCGATGCTGCGCTTGCATGCGGAACCGCAGATGGAATGGTACGACTCTGGGATCTGCGAAGCGGGCAGGTGCATCGCAGTTTGGTCGGACACACAGGTCCTGTCACCGCTCTGCAGTTTGATGATGTGCATCTTGTGACTGGCAGTGCGGACAGGAGTATACGGGTAAGTCGCTTCTATCTATTACTATTGCCTCTCATTCGCTAATGCAAGTAGATTTGGGATCTCCGCACAGGTTCCATCCACGACGCCTATGCCTACGATCATCCCATTACCAGCATGATGTTCGACGCTCGCCGCATCGTGTCAGCGGCAGGCGAGGATGTAGTCAAGGTATACGATAAAACAGATAGCCGACACTGGAGTTGTGGGCCTGGTGCAGACGAAGAAGCAAGCTCAGGACACTCCATCATTGAGCACGTACGCATCAAAGACGGCTACTTGGTTGAGGGTCGTAGGGACGGCACTGTAGGTGTTTGGTCGTGTTGAGGTGGTCGAGTTTGTACATATTGTATGCATGAATCTTGGACATGACATGTATTTGACGCTTGTATGCATATGGCGACTGTCAAAGCTTGATTGTGTGGATCGCTGCGTAGCTCCGATCTGTAGTGACGTACAGTTGAAGCACGCACGGCACGCAGGGAAACATTTCTCAGCTGCCTTTCTTCATTCCTCTGCTGAGCCTCTTTGTATCAAGTACCCATGATATAACTCATTTACGACTGCCATTGTTCGATCAATTGGCCTCTTTTCTTTAGACACCTACCTCGTAGCCACAGCATCGAGCTCTCGTGATGCTCCCACGACAAGCCGCATCGCTATCGCGCGCCTACAACACCACTTCCAGAGCTTCTCTGCTATGTAGGACGCTGCCCCGAACCTCGAACCTCCAAACGCGCGCATTCCTCGGCAGCCATGCAGGCCTCACAACTGCTGCGAAACGCGCCCGCCCCAGCGCTCAGCTGGCGAGCTCAGCTGCCCTGCAAACGCCCCACCTGAACCGATGCGGCTCAACAATACGATTTGCATCGACCAAGCCGGCGCCCGCTCGCGGTTCACGGCTGATACGGCTTGCATACAGGACGTCGGCTGCTCTGGGCATTTTTGTCGCCATTGGTGGTACTCTGGTCATCGCCTTCTTCATCTATGATGCATCCACGTACGACGAGGGGCCAGTCGCGACAAGTCTCTCCGTATCAGAGCTGGCACTGAACCCCAAGAAAGGCGGACCAAAGAACCTGCCCATCGCTGAGCACTTTGTCGACGATGATGATTGTCCAGAGAACAGGGCGGTAAAGCACAAGCCAAAGCTGGTCATTTTGGGCACAGGCTGGGGGAGCGTAGCCCTATTGAAGCAGTTGAACCCTGATGAATACCACGTCACGGTCATCTCGCCCTCAAATAATTTCTTGTTCACGCCTATGCTGCCGTCTGCCACCGTTGGCACACTCGAGTTGCGGTCGCTTGTGGAACCCGTCAGGAGGATCGTGCGGAGGGTGCGTGGGCACTTCCTCAAGGCCAAAGCTGAGAATGTTGAGTTCTCGGAGAAACTTATCGAGTGTTCGGCCTTGGGCGCCAACGGCGAGGAACAGCGCTTCTACGTACCATACGACAAACTCGTTGTCGGCGTTGGTTCCGTCACAAATCCTCACGGCGTTAAGGGCTTGGAGCACTGCCACTTCCTGAAGGACATCAGCGATGCCCGATTGATCCGTAATGCGGTCGTTCGGAACCTCGAGAGCGCCTGTCTGCCGACGACCACCGACGAGGAGCGACGGAGACTTTTGTCGTTTGTGGTCTGTGGTGGTGGACCAACTGGTGTCGAGTTTGCGGCTGAGCTGTTCGACATGTTGAACGAGGACATGTGCAAGTCTTTCCCCAGGATTTTGCGCAACGAGATCTCCGTTCACGTCATCCAGTCTCGAAGTCACATCCTGAACACCTACGACGAGAATTTGTCTGAGTATGCCGAGAAACGATTCGCACACGACCAGGTCGATGTGCAGATCAATGCCCGTGTCAAGGAAGTCTTGTCCGACCGAATTCAGTACTCCCAGAAAGATGAAGAGAGCGGGAAGATCGTCACCAAGGAGATCCCCATGGGCTTTTGTCTTTGGTCAACGGGTGTTGCACAAACCGACTTCTGCAAAACGCTCGCAGCGAAACTCGACGGCCAGAACAACAAACACGCCCTCGAGACCGACACACATCTTCGCCTCAACGGTTCCCCACTAGGCGACGTATACGCCATCGGCGACTGTTCAACCGTACAAAACAACGTATCTGATCACATCGTGAACTTTCTCCGTACAACAGCGTGGGAGAAGGGCAAGGACCCGGAGACGCTACAAATCTCGTTCGCGGACTGGCGCGGCGTCGCGAAACGCGTAAAGCAGCGCTTCCCCCAAGCAGCCAACCATCTCCGTCGCCTAGACAAGCTATTCGAAGAATACGACAAGGACAAGTCCGGCACCCTCGACTTTGGTGAACTGCGCGAACTCCTCTTCCAAATCGACTCGAAACTAACCTCGCTGCCCGCCACCGCGCAACGCGCTCACCAGCAGGGCCAATACCTCGGCCGCAAATTCAACAAGATGGCACAGATGGCTCCTGGCATGGCGCTCAATGAAATCGACTACGGTGACATCGACGAAGCAGTCTACAAGGCCTTTGAGTACACGCACCTCGGCAGTCTGGCGTACGTGGGCAATGCGGCCATCTTCGACATCAACGGATACAGTTTCAGCGGCGGGCTGTTGGCTGTGTACGCGTGGAGGAGTGTGTACTTTGCGCAGAGTGTCAGCTTCAGAACGAGGTGTTTGCTCGCCATGGACTGGAGTAAGCGGGCACTTTTTGGAAGAGGTGAGTCGGTTCTCTATCCCATCATCAGGGTATCTTTGCTAATCTGTGACAGATATCATGAACTTTTGAGCGAATGGTGCAGTGGAATTGGTCATTTGTTGCTGCGTGACCCGTTATTGAGGCCCCGGCATGTAGACTTCTTTGTGTATACCTATAAATGCTACTACGTACTCTCTGTTACTACAAATAGCATACCCAACGACGTGAGCTACGTACAATCCTGCTTGCACTCTCAGTTTACAAGGGGCAGCGTTATCAGATGTCGCCGTTAAGGTAACATATGCAGCAAAAAAGCGGGTGTCTAAGCGACATATCTTAGAAGTGAACATCAATCAACTCAACACATGTGCAGAGATCATCTGAGAGACAAGATTATATTTTTCATGATCCATTGCACATCATAGTAAGGCGAAACTCAAAGTAGGTGATCTGTTTATAGCAGTACAATTGTGTCATATCATAATGAATCATATACATTGTCCAACCCCCAACATCGACCACCCTAATCAACCACCTATTACGACTCCCCATCCTTCCCATACACATCCCCAAAATCAGGCAACTCCAACCGGTACTCACGCGCCAGTTCATCCGAATCATGACTCTGCGTTGAATCGTTCGACACATTGCGCAAGTGTCCGGGGTGGTTATGCGCTGAATGCACCATGTAGTACTCGTCCGAGCGCTCACGAGATAGTGTCTGCTGCCCTGCTTCCCGTGAATCCAACACAGCGTGGTGAGGGCGCACGGGCTCGGTCTGCGAATGTGGGATCTCAGGGCGCACGAGCGGTGTGGATGGTGGTTGGTACGCTTTGTATGCGGGTTGGTCTTGATTTTGGACACTGGGAGATGGCTTAGCGTAGTAGCGCACGTATTTCGATGCGTTGGTTTTTGTGGGTGGTTGGTGCGAGATGGAAGGTTGTTGTGATCGATGATGAGGCTGTGCGCCGCCTGCTACTAAGCTTGCTGGTAATGTGTTGAGCGGGGCGGACTGTGTTCGTGGATTTAGAGGCCTGGTGGTTGGTTTCTGGGTCAAGGCAGAGGCGGTGATATCTGGAGGGCTGACTGGTGATTCTTCAGGTCTTGGTCCGCTGCTGGTTTTGGTGCCTTCCATTGCTGTGGTGCTCTCTGCTCGTGGGAATATCGTGGACTCGGAGAGCTTGTGTGTTGACATTGGGGGTGTCGGGACAATGTTCTTTGACTCGATTTCCTCGGCTGGCAACTCTGCGATGAGGTTTTTCGAACGAGGTGTTGTGTCGAGCTCGGCAACGGGTAGTGAATGCTTTGGGGCGAAGAGAGGCCGTGGAATCACTGAAACGTCGTGCTCAGGATGGGCCTCTGAGCTTGCTGCATGAGCAGCTAGATGGAATCCCTCAACGTCAGTTGCAAGGGCCTTCTTAGCTTGTAGCTCTTTTGACTCTCCAGCAGACTCTGTAGAGGAGACATCCGCACCCTCAGGTCTGACAAGATCAAGTTCGCCGATCTTGGGCTCACCCAACACGGGAATAGAGGTCTCAGATTGTGACATTCTATCCAGATGTGATCCATGGGATGAAGCCCTTGCTTGTGGGCGTTTCGGGTTGACCGTAATCGGTACTGGAGGGCCCATGTGTCCATACCCGGTATTACTTGAAAATCCAAGTTGCGACTTCAGATGCTCTTGTCCTGGGTTCTGAGACCCTGTTGCTTCGAACGTACTGACTGGCTGCATGTTGGGATACTGCTGCTGCTGATACGGAATGGTACGTCCATCCGCGAAGGGCGTCTGAGTGATGGCATACGAGGGCATTGTATCCCTGAACAACGCATTTAGGTTGGGCATGGACTTCCGCGCCTCAGCGACCATGGGAACAGGACAGAAGCTTGAAACTGCCTGTGGTCTTGAGCTTACCACACTCTGCATATTCGTGATTCGAGCCTGATACGACGGCACAGCGAGTTGATCATGCGCGGCCCGAGAATCCATTGATTTAGGTCGCATACTACTCATCGTAAGCAGAGGGCCTTCAGGACTTATGTTCCGGCTGTTGGGGGCACTGATATTTCGATATCTTGAACGAGAGTCTCTTGCAGTGATAGAATGATCTGGCTGTGTTTGTGGCTGTGAGATAGAGGGCGCATGTTGGTGAAAACTTCCAGGGACAGGGAGACTGAGATGCTCAGAGGAAACATGTATGCTTAGCGATGGCGAGGACTTGTGCGACGAGATAGGAGGTCTGATCAAATCCGAAGTAGATGCCGAGTACTTATGACCAGACTGCGGAGCTGGAGGGGTGATGGCCATCATCGGTGGAGGCTCCTTGTCAAGAAGTACGAGATAGCATCTGCGCTGATCTGTCTGAGCGAGCCGTGAGAAGAAGGGCGTTCCTAGAAAATATTCTTGGACGTCCTTTTGGTTGAGATGGCTCCGGATGTTTTGGATGTCTTCCCCATAGTTTTGACATAGAAACACGATATCTTTTCTGGGGTCCCAGGCTAAGTCTCGGACCTTACAACAGTATATCATTGTTTTCATCAAGTATAGCATGTTCAGGCCTTTGTAAGTGTTTTGTTTCCCATCAG
This sequence comes from Dothidotthia symphoricarpi CBS 119687, assembly GCF_010015815.1. Classification (NCBI taxonomy): domain Eukaryota; kingdom Fungi; phylum Ascomycota; class Dothideomycetes; order Pleosporales; family Dothidotthiaceae; genus Dothidotthia; species Dothidotthia symphoricarpi. The sequence goes on along the minus strand of NW_022985017.1, from coordinate 719,924 downwards.
TCTTCAATCCTAGAATTACGAGGTTACTGCTAAGGGAATCGGTTGGCGGAGTGCCATAAACCCCTTGACTTGGTCAGAAAAGAGTATCTACCAGTGTCGCAGGGACTGACCTGGTGGAACGAGGTTCACTTCGATGAAAGTAGTCAGGGTACATCCTGTATCTTTGTACTCGGGCCCCGTCTGAATGAAGATTTTGGTGGGAAAGAGAGAGTTCATGTCGCTGGGTACCCGAAAGCTACCATTGTGAGTGCCAGAACCACTGAGTCGACGATGAACTTACCGGCGATCAGCCATAAGCTTAGCTTTCATTCGCAAAAAGTCTCTGCTGTCGTATACGATGTGCAGATCTGGCATCTCACGTCGATAGCCTAGACACAGCATCTCCATACCACACATAACGCCCCATGTGAACTTGTTCTTATCGAAAAGATTCCGGATGTGGTTTGTCGCCGCGAGGAAGTTAGCCCGTGGAGGTATCATGGCGTTCTTCCCTTGCATTTCGTACCAGCGCTGAAACTCGTCAACATCGAAGTATTTCTTCTTATCTGTCATATTGGGGCGTGCGGATTGATAATATGGAAAGCAGTGATGACCATGAGCACAGAAATACGAGAGAGTATAGAACACGAGCTGGAAACAGGCAACTTGTACACGACCAAACTGCTATGGGAGGGTGACGCCGTCGGTTGATCAGAGCTCACAGGCGCAGATATATGTGAGAGAGAAACTTGGCGCAGCTCCGCCACGCATCAGCAGGATGGTAGAGCTTAGTGGACCCTCGTAAACGCATCATGTTGCTTACCCGGTGAGGTGCTGCTAGCAAGTCCCCTGATTAGTTAGACTTGGACTGAGGCCTGGACGCGCTGGGCCGAACTGAACCTGGATAGGGAAGTGACGATTGGATACAATGAACCAACGGCCACCTCTTGCCCTGCCACGAGAGGGTGGAATCAATCGAGCTATCTAGCACCATAAATATGTCAGTGGATGCATCTGGTGAGCCTGTGCTGAGGCTGAGGTGGTTATTTTTAGTAAGAGATGCACGGACGATCTCCGACAAGTGCATTGGCTTTCATGATCCGAAGAACACTCTACATGCGCATGCACAACGCCCTACCCCCGAACTTCAAGTCTACTTATCGATGTTGAAGTCGAGATGGGAGTAGAAAATCCTAGTTCACTCTATGCACCAAACCGACTTCTAGTGACGAAACCTCGCGCTGCACGCTACATCATAGATATTCATTCACAGTAGTCAAATGTTATAGAAACTGCATGCTGTTGTACAAAATGCGACTGAGAAAAAGAGTCCTGATTGCATACGTGCTCGAGTCTCATGCCATTTTACGCCAAAACAAGTCCCAGAGAGCCGTCGTCTTCGTTCTACGATTCGTAGTGACCAAGTGTTCATAGCATCGTGTAGAGCCTCAGATACCGCCACCTACAGTATCAGTCAGAGATAGTTTCGGTTTGTGCAGACGTGCTGTCAGGAACTACCTGATCTGTCTACAGTTACACTGTAGTCGCCAGTTGATCGTTCTCTCTTTTTGAGGGCCAGAGTCCTTGATTTCATCATGAAATAACCTCCACCGAGGGAGAAGAGAGAAAGGAAGGTGAGGTTACGGGGCCTGGTAAGAAACAACGTGCTGTTAGCCTCTGTCCGAAAGCGGTGAAGAACAATGGATGCTCTCAAGTGACGAGGAACTTACGTGAGAAGCCGTGAGTAAGTCATTGAATTCTGTAGAACTATGAGATGGTAAGTGTCAAGTTTGTAAGTTTGAATGGAATTCAGGAGCTGAGGAGGCTGTTAAGGGCTTCAACGCCTCCCGAGGTGTCGTGTGATGTATTTCCCCACTGCGGAAACATGGCATGATGCGCCCTCTCGCTCAACTGCAAAAGCCGGAAGTAAGTTGCGTTCCTTGTGGCTCCTACAAGCAGCAGAACTACGCTAACAGGAGTTGTAAAAGTGCTTGCTAGGCGTGTACTGCTAAATATTTAGGCCTAGGATTTTTTTACGCTAATTTGACTTGTAGTTGTCGAGTTGCTGCAAGATTTCGCTGCGCTTTAGTTCCTTCCGCACCTCCGTCGTTGTAGCCAATCAGCGCTCACTTCCACCGAAGCGCAAAGAAAAGTTCGCGAGTCTACACGCAGAGAGCTTTCCGCCATTTTCACACCAACACTGCAAATCCACAATGCCTTTACCAAAGAAACAGACTGTTCCCATCAAGGCGGCGAGTTCCAGCGCGCCAAAGAGTGAGTGGAATACAATATTCATGCACGCGCAGGGAAAGACACGAGAGTGGGCGCATTGTTTGCGCCTGCGCGCAATGCAAGCCCTATCAGCGACATATCAGATGCTGACGGCAATTACTTGTAGGCGACGCTCGATTCGCAAATTTCGAAAGCGACCCAAAGTTCAGACTGCCTTCGAAAAAACACAACAAAACCAAACTCGATCCACGTTTCTCGCGCCTACGCAGCGACCCGGACTTTTACAACAAAGCCACGGTCGATAAATATGGTCGCAAGATCTCAAAGGATGCCGGGAAAAAGGCCATGGAGCGCTTGTACGAAGCAGACGATGACGAGGAAGTTGGAGAAGATGTAGAAGACGAGCTAGAACTAGAGGGTCCGTCAGATGGGAAGCGGGACAAGGCTGTCGCTAAAGAGCTGGCAAGAGTAGCAGAGCAAGGCTTCGATCCTATCAGGGACGGCGGCATAGAGTCTTCTTCAGATGAGAGCTCCAGTGACGAAGAAGAGGACGAAGACGTCGAAGAGCAGGCAGAATTGGCTGGGGAGGGCAACGATGTGCCGACGGGTGACATCTCAGCCCGTCTGGCTGCGGTGAACATGGACTGGGACAACATGCGGGCCAGTGACATAATGGGTGTCGCGAGTTCGTTTATCCCAGCTGGTGGGAAGATCTTGAACGTGGTTATCTATCCAAGCGAGTTTGGCATGGAGCGACTACAACGTGAGGAGATTGAAGGCCCGCCTCGCGAAATCTTTGCGTCCACAGCGAACAAAAACGAGAACAACATCACCTCATTGGGCGACTCTCCACAGGCATCCGATTCCGATGATGACGAGCAAACAAATGACGATCTGCAGAAAGATGACGGCGAGGAGTTCGATTCGACGGCATTGCGGAGCTACCAACTCGACCGTCTGCGCTACTACTATGCTGTTATCACATGCTCTTCAGCAAATGTTGCAAAAGCGATCTACGACAACCTAGACGGGCGAGAATACCTAACGAGCGCCAACTTCTTCGATCTTCGATTCGTTCCTGATGGCACCACCTTCGACCAAGACCCCCATGACAACTGCAACAAATTGCCGGAAGGCTACAAGCCGAATGAGTTCACCACAGATGCGCTCACCCATTCGAAAGTCAAGCTGACATGGGACGCCGACGACGCGACAAGAAAAGAAGTCCAAAAGCGCGCATTCTCGAGAAAAGAGATTGACGAGAATGAGCTGCAAGCTTACCTCGGTACAGACTCTTCGTCGTCAGAAGATGAGACTGAGATTGCCAAAACTGAAAAGGCAGCAAGTCTCCGAGCAGCTCTAGGTCTCGAAACCACAAGCAGAACCTCAAAGTCGAAGCCAAAGCCATCTGCGAAGAGAGACCGCGATTTTCCCAAGCCAGACGGAGAAATGCAGATTACTTTCACAGGCGGCCTCTTGAACGGCACTGGCAAGGGCTCTGTATTCGAGAATGAAATTCCTATTCAGGAGACAACCATGGAAGCGTACGTACGCAAGGAGAAAGAGAGAAAGGCCAAGCGCAAGGAACGATCAAAGGCCAAAAGGGAGGGGCGGGATCCTGATGCCGAGATCGAGGAAACAGCGGACGCTGATGCGGGTGTTGGTGCTGATGAGGACGATCCTTTCAACGACCCGTTCTTTGGATCTGACGCCGAAGAAGCCGCGAAGGCTGTGAAGGTGGACCAGAAATCCAAGAAAGCCAAGAAACGCGAAGAGAGAGAACAGCAAGAGAAGGCCATAGCAGCTGAGCGAGCGAATCTCGAGCTACTTATGGCTAACGAAGATGATAAGATGCGTCACTTCGACATGAACGAGATCGTCAAGGCGGAGAAGGCTAAGAAGAAGGGAAAGAAGGCCAAGAAGAATGTGCCGGTTGTGGAAGACAACTTCAAGATCAATACAAGCGACCCGCGTTTTGCTAAGCTGTACGAGAGCCATGAATTCGCAATCGATCCTACAAACCCAAGGTTCAAGGAAACAGCGGCTATGAAGGCACTGCTTGAGGAGGGACGTAAGAAACGAAAGCAAGGTGGGGACAGAGATGAACCTGAACGTGCGCGGGATTCCAAGAAGTCTAAGAAGGAGCAGACCGATGGGGATGACGACCTCAAGAAGCTGGCGGCTCGCATCAAGGCCAAAAGCAAACAAACGTAAGGTGTTAGATCAATTTGCGTAGAATGATACCCCGTGGTCCCTGGTAAATTCCAACGTAGCACAGTGAGATTTTTGCAGATCTTTGTCTGCTCTGTCAGTTGTATGGTGATGTCGAGATGTTTACGTACCACTATGTGCGAACTTTGAGGAAGGAGCACCTTCATGTCTCCTGCGACTGCCTCATAGTCAAGTTCGTGACCCACGTCTCAGTAACACCGCCTTTCAATTTATCACCAGCCTCCTGCTGTTCGGGACGCATTTGTTCTCATACACCTACTGCTTCCCCGCATCGATATCTTCTTCTTGAAGCTCGTTGAGCTTCATGATGTTTCCTTCGCTGCTACACACATATTCTTATCTCAAAACACCTCCAAAACGAAGCCTAGTTTGTCAGTCTTGGCCCCAGATCACATCTACCTCTTGCTAGTGTATGGCCCCACCATGGGTTACGTTCGATAGTGTTGCTTTCTACGGTGGGAACTGTGGTAATGGGGCAGAGCCAGATATCGCGGGTATCGGCGTCAGTTTTCTCTTCGATTTTCTAAAGCAATGTCAGTTAACCTCTGCACAGGTCGTACTCTCCTTCGTTATCGCCAGTGTCATGACGACAATAGCTTCCATCCTTGCTATGATTCTCGATCAAGCCCACGACTCCAAGGGCCAGTTCACACTGCGAGCCCCCATCAAATACATTCGTGAGCGGTTCCTGGATACAGAGTGGAAGAAGGACTATGCGTGGCGTCCGTTTCTAGATCCGCTGATTATAGGCCTGGGGGATCAGCAGTTGATCACAGGTTATGCTGTACTGCTCAGCGGATGGATAAAGGTACATTTCTCCTCCAGTCAATCACAACTCATGTCATAATACCCGATGATGCAGGTTGCACAAGATTCCTTTGAAGTGCAGGGCGCGCACTTCGTTCTGATCTTATACATCTGCGCGCTCTCGTCATCGTCTCACCTCGCCGCTCTCCTCACGCTCCGCAAGTACTTTCGCAAGTACAAGCTCATTGCAAAGATCCGACTCACGCTCGTCGTCTTGTTCACTGTGTTCCTCCTGTCGTCCATGGTTGCAGCCATCTGCAAGCCGCCCACCGTCATCAAGCTTGGAAACGGTGACACAGAAATACAGGGTCGTGCGCAAAGACTGTCATTCGTAGTTCCTCTGTTCCTCATCGTGATCGGTTTCTCTACAGCATTAGTGTGCATTCTCTACGATCCAAGACGACAAGGCATCGCTTTCCGCCTATCAAACACCTCAGCAAATTCCGTACCATGTCACGCCCGCCGCGCAACAGATCCCAAGCAGAACGGCCTCACCACACACGGTATAGCAACTCCAGCGCACCTGGGCCTTTGCTTTCTATATTACCTTTTTCTCAACCCGCTCATCGCCTTCGCCGTTCAGATTCTGTTGGCTATACTATCAGCTACATTGGTTTTGAGCCAGAAGTTCGCGCAGCCGGATGATCCAGGGCGATTCTGCGGGTTGCAGGATGAAGGAGAGAATGTGTGGGGATTTGGTCAAACACTTAGTGTTGTTATGCTGTTGTTGCCTGCAATGAGTGCGTGTCATACGTATTTGGAAGGGAGACAGGATATTCATGAGGGATTCACCAGACCGAAGGATTGAGATGGAGTGCGGAAACCTGGGGCGTATCCTCAAGTGCCTTGAAACATCCTCAGTCCCCATGTCGAATTCAACGGGTATCTTCTCTGAATTTAACCTACTCATTCTTGTTCTGTGACAGATGCACTGTCCATCCTTGCGTAGAGATTGTTCTGCGTGTAATTCTCTCCGCCCATCTCACGTCGCTTTCTCCCCACTGTCCTCCTCTTCATCGACATGCATGCTCTCCGCAAACCCAACCCACTCCGTCAACCCTCTAACAAACATATCTTGCCCCACATCCACCTGCCCTCCATGCCCCCAGACCACCATGTCCTCAAACTCGCCGACTTGCTCCGCAATTTTGATCTCCTCGGCGACCCCTTCTTCCTCCTCCTCATCCCCTGACCCTTCTGCCCGAGTCTGCGACCGCGATTGCGGAAGCTGCTTATCTGTAACGTGCAACACAGCGCCGGTGTATTTCTCGGGTAGAGGAACGACAGTGCCGTGGAGATGGCGGCCGCGGAAGTGGACGTGTTGGGTACCTGGTGGGTGTGTTAGCTGCATGTATGTTGCAAGATGTGTGGAACAAGTACCTTTAGAGTCTGTTTCTGGCTTCCAGTACTGAGATGTGTTGTCTATGGGGCCATTGTGGTTTATGCGCGCGGGGAGGAGGTTGGGAGTGCATTTTTGCGGTTTGGTGGATTGGATGGACAGCATGGCTGCGTGTGTGTTTGATGAGAGATGGGTCTGGTCGTATGCGCACTCCAGGTGGATAGTACTGGGAAGGATAGAATTGATATTGAGTTAATTCGAGATCTCAGAATTAGTTACTGCCTCAGTTGAGATGTGGGTGGTGTTTGCAATGCGCGTGGGTGAATTTGGAGCTGGAGTTCACGCGTCGAGACGCGTCGCGTGGTTCCGCGCGAGTCGATCCCCTGATGCCATCCACTTCTCAACATCATCACCTGCACCGCTTCTCACATTTCGTATGAATGTTCCTCCTGTGCATTTTGAAGCATCAACACATGCCGGCCGTTGTTTGTGATGGCTTGGATCAGCCGTTAGCCTGTAATACTCGCATCAACTTTCCTAGAGGATAACGCGATCTTGACGGCTTCTCTTCTATGTCGTAGAAATAGATTGATTTTCCCCTTCCCTGAATTCACATAGATCGAGAATGAAGATCGGAGTTGGTTGCCGTTTGAGATGCATCGCGAGGTATAGCCCTGCGTCAGGTCGACAACCTAAGCTCTTTGCATCGGACTTTCCAGCGTTCACGATGGAATACTATAAGACTAGTGATTGTTGCATACTTTTAGAACACCTGTGCTAGTTCTAATAAAGTCTCACTCGACGTGATCTTGCGCGCTCGAGTAATTAGCATCCGCCGGCAGATAGACACGGCACTACAATTTACTCTTACCCGCCGCTTCTTTACTCCTTTTATCTTTGATCTCACTTACCAGCGCTTTCATACTCTCATCACCAGCTGCAGCTCTCTGCTCAAACTCTGCCAGGTTCTCCTCAATCCACTTAGCATCTTGACCTGCAAGGGGCAATGTGAAGCCCTGTTCCGCGCCCGCCACAATATCCTCCATGATGAACACGTTATGAAGCGCCCTCTCGTCATCCAATCGTCCCAGTCTCTCCTTCGATCCATGCGCAACCCTTTTCTTGTCCTCGTTCGCTTCCTCAATCTCGCGGCGAGACGATGACTCCTCTAGCAAGGGACGGGCTTCCTCATTCCATATCCTCATGATTTCCTGGACGAGCGTGTCGAGCTTGTGCCTATTTTCCGGACCACGGGGGCGCACATGGCCTATTATATAATTCGTCATGACCTACGCCAGCAGATTAGCAGGCTTTGGTCAAATTCTGATGGATCAAGATGTGAGCGACTTGCATTTCGGCCCCCGACTCTTATATGCTGCGTGTCCCCAGTTGTATGGAAAATACCGTTGTTATCCTTGTGTATGTGTTGTGTGCGGTGAAATGTGACATTTACGAAGATGGAGGGCGCGGAGAAGAGAAGACAGTGTAGATCCGTGAGCGCGGAGGCGAGAGCGTCGATTTGGGCCAGGGTGAGGGGGCATGTGTGGTGGACTTCGTAGTGAGGCATTGCGGGGAAAGGTGAGGTTTGTGAGAGTCGAAGGCTGAGAACCGATAAGGTGGTTATTGGTTAACAATGCTCGGAATTTATTTATGGAACGTGCAGATGGGATAATTGAGCGGCAGTTGGCGAATGAAGTAGATGGTTTGACTAGGTTGTGGACTTGCGTGAGGTAGTTTGCCTAATTCGTGTTTGGAAAGCGCAAGTCTACTCACGATGCGCAGCTCCAACGCTCAAATCTCGCCTCTCATAAACCTTGACCACTAACTTCTTTGCTCACATAATGTGTGGAACCCCAAACACTCTTTTCCCCGCATGTTTGCTTGTGCAGCAGTCGGCCCTTTGATGGTTCGTCCGCCGTAACTCGGCTATCGATCTCCACCAGGGGCCACACCCGCTGAACTCAGATCTGGGTTGAGAATATCCCGCGCTGTCACAACCTTGTGTGACTCCACTTTCGCGTTGCAGAGTACAAGGTCATCTTGGCAAGTGTATACAAAACAATGTGTGGCCTCGTGGTGGGGTTACACTGCGGTAGGTAGGGACCAGACCGCCAAGCTTTCGGTGCGATGCGTTTATTTAAATGAGCTAAGATCATATAAGCACTTTTCGAACGGAAGTGAACGGTATATGTGCATATATATATACTATTAACAAGGATTGTCTATATCGTATGTGCGTCTCCTGCTAGGGAATATACTTTCCATGTAATGCACTGTCAATATGTCGGACGATCCCTTGCATCAGCCTTGAACGCCTCCAGCAAGGGATGATGCGTGCATCTGCAGATCTGTGCGACACCACAGCTTGTGTATATATGTCTTGTCCGCACGTTCTTTAGAGCTTCGATGTGTCGGTCTCCCCCAACGGGTTGTCTGGAAATGCCACAAAACTCTCGTCGCCGTTGAAATGCCTGGTGGACGTTTCGTTAGCAGTGGATTGGCATAGAAAATCGATTGAAAAGATATTCAGATGGTTCAGAAAGAGGAGTTATCCCAGCGTGGATCCCGACTTGGGCCAGTTCTCTCTGTGGTGGTAAGGAATGGGAGGAGATGAGGATAGATCGGCGATTCGAGAAAAACAAAGCAACTTACCATCCTCTCTCTGCACCTCCAGAGAGGTACGACGTCTCGGAGTTCAGGACACAATCCCAATTGCCTGGCACGCCCTTTGCAGGGTCTACACTCCTTCGAACAAACTTGGACAGTCCTGCCGTATAGCACTTGAAGTCGTCTTCATCGGGATCATCCGGCATCTGGCCTGTCAATACTCGACCAGCGGCTATCATCGTGGCAGCATGGGTGCACAGCAGAACGGTCTTTGGTTGTTCGGCGTCGTTGTCAAGTGTCGTAATGATATGGTCCAGTGCGTTTCTGACCCGGTCATGGAGTTCAAGAATCATCTCGCCTTTTGACGATGGGAGATGTAGGGAAACATGATCCTGATCAAGGTTTTCAAAATGAAGTGTCAGGAGTGTCAAATCTGGTGGTGTTGGATGGTCCCAGGTGGCGCGTCCAAAGAATTCCCTTTGGTATCAATATCAGCAGTCATCTTCAGCACATGCACGTCATGTTCACAGCGACGACGCATCGGAGCCTCACATACCCGATCCCCCGGTCGATCCTGATTTTCCCCTGCGCCTTACCCTCCTCGAACAGTCTATCAGTCGTTGGCTTGATAGTCTGCAGACATCTGTAGAAGGGGCTCGAGTAGATCCTATCAATCGGGGGCTCTATGTTGCACAGATATTCTGCAAGCTCCTTTGACTGCTCCACCCCCTTCGACGTTAACGGAGGGTCTGTCGGAATTCCAGTCGGTGTCCTATGTAACAATGATGTGTACCTGAGCAGGTTTAGCGAGTGTAGCGAGTGGCCCGCTTGCAGGACATGGAATGAGTCTAGCTTACTTTCCGGTCTGGTGATCTACTGTCCAGTTCCCGCGAAACTAATGCCCGGAGACTACGGTTAGAAAGCATGTCATTATAAGGGGAAGTGGAGAGCGGTTCGCTTGCGTGGCGCGGAAATTGAAGACTAGGGATAGGAGTGTGTGGCATTCAGCATTTCTGTGGTCGGAAACGCAACCGAGGATCTTGTGTGGCGTGTCGGGGCGGTGAAGATGCAGGACACGCTCTGACTGTGTACGTACTGCATGCCGAACAATGTACACTACTTCTATCATCTTCCGTTAGGTGCTTTGGAATACCCAGGTATCCGATCGCATTGGTGTAGGTCTGTGGGTTTGCGGACACAAGATCCTAGTTACCACTCCTGCGAGTCGTGACGATGTCGCTTGTCAACGAATGGCTTAAAGCCTCGGCTATCTTCTTGACCGCGTACACCTGTCTTTTTCGGATTGTGTATTCTTGTACAACACGGGAATAGCCTGAGGTGTGTGTCGAGATAACCGATTTCGTCACATGCCTAAGACCGAAGAAGGTCGTGCCCTTATCGGAGTTTTAAACTTATGCGCCCGATACATTCATTCGCAACGAAGCCCTTGAATTGCAGCATTCTCGGGCATGAAACCAAGTTTGTTACTACTCCGGTATATAAACATGTTGCAACTTTTGTCAGTCTTGCTGTAGCCTACGCAAATTGTCACAATTGACCGCTCCGACTTGGAGACATTCACACCCAATCGTCATTCCGCGGGCGGACGACGGCGGCATGCCGATCCTATCCCCCACGTCTCAAGGCGCCCTATGCAGCCGTTCAGCAGTGTCAGTCATTAGCGTGACTCTACATAGCTGCACGAGCCTCAGGTACGAGTCAGCCTAGAAACAGCGCGTATCAACAAACTCCGAGGCTCTGTAGTTGGCGCAGCATGTGTTTGTGTCGTTGCCGGGATGCACAGCTTCTGCTACGTCAATGCAACAGCCTCCTGTTGGAAGTCGTGACATGCTGAGTGTTGGCGTTTGTAGGCATAAAATTGACGGCCAGGCCCAAATTTCCTGGACGGGACGTCATGGCGTTCTGAAGACGCACCCGCTCGCCAGTATCCTTGCTCCCATCATCGACGCTACCGTTTTTCTCGCATCCTGTGGGTGTTCACATGCCGCTGACGATGTGTACACTTAGTCGGTGGGCCCTTTCTTCGGCGCGGGAACGCTTTGCAGTGGAGAAGCTTCAGCGGGAGAAAAGTCGCGCAATGTTGCCAGGGTCTGAATGCTTCTCAGCTCTAAACGTCTGTCCACCGTAGAATGCGGGGTGGATGGCGGTGGCTGGATAGACGAGATAGACCCTTGCTGACGCAATGAGATCTGTCTTCGAGTGAGGGATTACCATCTGCCACGATAGGAGATTTCCGTTGTCATCTAGCGCTCAGAACCCAAGCAGTTTTTTTCCATTGGCAAAGAGCCTAGGACCCTATGCAAACCGATGCCATCAGAGCTTATCATTTCGCGTGTAGCTGTGTGACCTTCTTGCTCGCTTGCTGGGTTAAGATACTTGAAACCATCTCGTGCTTGACAAACACTACTGCAAGCCAGTCTACAGTCAAGCCGCAGCATCCCCGTTGTTTGTCTCATATCTGGAACGCCGTCGCTAAAGGGGATAGAGTGACGCATCCTGGAGTTGAGTCCAAGATAGGTGTGATGTCCGTTGTTGTACAAACTATTCGGACAGGCTAGAGACTATCCCGTCCCATCCACTTGGACTATCCCAGTAAATTGTAGGTGGCGGAGGTCGGTGCGGCTGCACGTAAACTTCTACGGCATGGCGTAGAAGCCCGGACACTCCCGAAAGTCACCGTAGAGATACCGTTTGTGGGGAATTGTGTCGAGCAGATCGGAATTGCCCCGTCACAAAATTGGCATTCTAAGTTGGAGGATACGTTAGAACAGATGTTGATCTGAGGAAAACGTCCGAGGCGAACACAATACTCAGATGATGGAAGCACGTGAAAACTTACAGTTGACAAATTCACGACGTATGAGAATAATCCTCGCTTGTCCTCGGCGCCGTCGCTTGATACTGACTTGTTGTTGTAATTGATCCTTGTCAGAAAGGCGGGCGCGGGATGATTTTGAAGATGCGTCCCTGAACAAGGAATGGCCAGCCGATGTATGCATCACAGTCACTTCTTCAAGAACGCCTATCCTTTCGTTAGGTCGAGTCCAATTAGCCAGAATCAAGGCTAGGTACGCGCGTGTACTGCAGGAGTGGATCTTGGAGACCCATCCAACGCAGATGACCAAATCGGTGGCGCAAGGTGTTATCATGTTTGCAATACCACCAAAGGTACCATCTGACAATCGCATTATCCCATGTAACATCGAAAACCCCGCATGCAACTAGGAGAAATAGCATTCAGCGAGATACTTGCATAGCCTCGCGGAAGAATTTGTGGAAGGAGGAGGGAAAATTTGTGCGCAAAAAGCTATTCTTCGACGAATGGAGGCTGCGCAACAAAAATGAGTCGCGCGTGCAATTATGCGCCTATGCGCCTGCGCAAGCTAGTGATAAATAAACTTTCGCAAATGATGTTCTACCACTTTGCCTGTTCGGGCCAGCATCGAGATGCCAGGGCGTCTGCAAGGTTACCGTTACTTTCGAATACCGGACATCGGCTCCGGTTACAAATAATTACCTGTGAATAGTAGACTGTTATATTATCACGTGTGCGCCTTTCATCGGCCCCGAAATATCTCGTATAAGCAGTTCCTCCGAAATGTGTTGCAGCTACCCCGGTTTCTGCGGGCGCTGCGTGTGATCAACGCCAGGACATTCACAGCCACCTCCTCCTCGATTAATACAAATCCAGCGGCGGCGCGCTTGTTAGACGTAAACCGATTATGCCTTTGCCAGAGGATTAGATGGATACCTACCGCTACCCATAGAAGCGGACAGCTCGATATGGTTGACCGCATGTCTGAACTGAGAATTCTGAACGGGCTGGATTACCGCTTTTTGTAGATCATCGTTGAGCCGACTGTCCCGGTGGATACTCAAACCCAGTATGCATGATGGCGCGACGTCTAGTACCGCTCATCCGTACCTAGTGAGCGCCGACAATAAGCTAGGCCTCATCAGCAATCAGGAACAAGCCAAGTATAGGAGAATAGTCACATGTAAACAAAGGAGAGAAACAGACGTGGGATCTGCGCTTTGACTAGGCTTCGGGCGATTCCGACGCACAGCTTCCGGTCGATACCTACCTTATCATGTGGCCTGAGAAGCGGGGGTATCAAACGGTCAAGGCGTTCATGCCACGGAACTAAAAGAGTGGGAAAAAGAAAGTAAGAGATTGACGCAAACGCGAGCCGAAGATCAGCAGTGGGGTTGATCGCGGTTGTTAAGGACTATTAGACAATACTGAACGGAAAGAAAACATTACAGTCTATTAACAACTTATCCCCCTAGGTCTAGATTCCAGCCTTCATCTCTCGTTAACGTCGCGTAGCGGGATACCCTTTTCCGCTTCGGCGTCAACTTCTGTAAAGCTTCCGCGGGCCGAAAACTTCCCAAGTTTGTTCAATTTCTTTTCAGTGATCCAAACACGAAGCACAATAAGATACCTTACAACAAGGAAAATGATGATTGCAACGACCAGAATGCCAACGATGTAAGCAGCCACGATGCCTGATGAATTCTCCTGCAAGTCGAGGAAGCCGTATGTATAAAAGCCCTCCGTGGCGTACGTGAGATACGCCAATGCAAGGTACAAGGCCAGAATGATGATAGTGGGTATTATGTCGAAGAAAGGCAACGGCTCAGTCCGAGGAATGACGATCTCAAACAAAGCGTAGGCCGAATTGAGGGCATGTTGAGATGTGTTTGCCCAGAGTGACAAAGCAGACGGAAAACGGCCGGGTGCGAGGATTCCCCAGTAAACGGCTGCCAATGGTCAGTTTTGAATTCTTGATACGCCAGTCGTAGTTAGGCAGGACCGCGAGGCACAGTCAACAGTTGTGAGAAAAGACATCAAAGTAGCCATCTCACCAACAGCCTTTTCTATACAGTCACATCTTGTAGGCGGAGTATAACGTACCAGTAACAATCCAAGGATATATCACAATAGTAGAGTAGAACATGCTATGCGCTATCTGAAGTGCTCTTGGCCACCGCGCTAACAACGGGGTCCCAGTGAGCCAATAGCTACAGGTATGCACAGCACTGACAGCATTGTAGAACGCGAGGCCCCAATATGTCAGGTATGTGAAGTACGAGAACGAATAGCGTGAGGCCTCAGACATGCCGCGGCTGCCATTGAAGCCAAAGATGGTGAACAATGTGGTGAATGCGTAAAGCGATAAAAGAGCTCGGAGACCAAAGAGTAGACCAGGCGAGATGATCCAAGACGTTTCGAATCTATGCGTATGATCGAACGTTCCCGTATAGGGTGTCGTCAGTCGTTTCGTAAACGCCATTTTGCCAAGCGATGTGGATGGTGACAGCGAAGAGTTCTAGGGTGCAGTAGGTGCGACAGCGGCTGCGATGGGGGGTTGCGACGTGTTGTTGGGAGGACTCCCTCTTTCTTCCCAGTTTGCAAAAGATTGAGAGGCTGGGCGGACGGCTGAAACATCGATCGCGGCAAGGCACGCTAACGGCTTACATCCCAAATATAGCGTATTATTTCGGAGTCGTTTGTCAGCGATGCACGGTTTGAAAATTACGTCCATGCTGATCTCGTCTATTGCGCCTTTCGGGGCTTGAAGCTCAGACCTCCCACCACTGCAACCCCGGAGGCGAGATGCAATCTAACCCTACTGTGTACAGGCTGTGATGCTGCAATGCCGCGATGTCTCCACTAGCCAGGATCTACTCTCTAACATACATCAGTCTTGGGGGGGCATCCTCATGCTCGTGCCCGACCATTGCCTACTCGTTTAAGACTACTTGAAGCCGTCACGTTGTACAGATCCCACAGCATGATCGCGCAGTTGAACTTGGCTCTATCACAATATTTCAACGTCAATTCTTTTTTACCATCACACCGTCGTCTCAAACATCACTATGAGTGACTCAAGGACTTCGGTGAGTACAAGCTGTCTTGTGCCACTATCTAGAATGTCTTTGCTAACAGTAAACCAGAAAGCACAGAATCTTGCTCGGATACGCGACAACCAGCGTAAGTTTCTCCCAAAGATTGTTGTTCGATCAGTGATCAGTTTCGACGGCACCGCCACTCGAAAAGATGTAGGGAACGACTTTGGCTGACATTACACTCCAGGTCGTTCACGTGCGCGCCGCAAGGAATATCTTCATGAGCTCGAAATCAAACTGCGAAGCTGCGAGCAAGCCGGGATCGAGGCATCGTCTGAAATTCAGAGTGCAGCCAGAAGAGTCCTAGACGAGAACAAGAAACTTCGCGCACTCTTGTATGAACGGGGTGTATCTGAACAGGAACTTGTAGCGGCATTGGGTGGACCTCCCGAGAGATCATACGACCAGATTTCCTCAGCACCAACGCTGAACACCATGCTGGAACGAAGAATTCCCTGCAACATGCTGTCTTCCACCAGCTCACCGGCACCCGCACACACCAGGGCAGCTTCATTGCCCCGTCACATGCCCTCAGTACAGTCAATCACTGTTCCGGCATCCCGCGCAACAGCGCTGAGCTGCTACGACTCCGCCAGTCCTGGCTCAATAGTGTCCAGCATGGGGACCCCACCACCAGCTTCCTACTCGACACCATTCTACAGCACGCCAGCGACCCCTCCTGCTTCAGAGATCAAGACAGAAGGAGTACAATACGACTACCCGTATGAGCAAGCTTACAACGGCTCCTGGGCCTACTCAAATCATTACAACTTTGCTGCGGATCCAGTCCCCTATTACAACTCAACGTCATGCGTCGATGCCGCCAACATCATACGTACGATGCGATCTGATGTCGGACCCGAGCTGGAAGCTGGCTTTGGATGTCGTACCCCGGACCAACATTGCTATGTCAACAACAACATGGTTTTCGGCATGATGGATAGGTACTCGAACCAACACACTCGTATATGAAGAGTATGACACAAATGAGCATCGGCTGTTCGACAGCTTATATCCTAGCCCATGGCACAACGTCAAACTCGATCACAGTTGGAAGCAGGGGCGGCGCGACTCATCAGAACAGTCGTAGGGCGTGTCGCATACGGTCTTGAGCTCAGGCAGCTATACCAACATGCAGACACTCACCAATGATCATCACGCTGGAACGCGCGATGTTCGTGGACGACACTATGTGCCAAACCCTGGCGGTGCTTCTAACGAAGCACGGCTGTATGCAGCGATCGCCACATTACACAACGCCGCCTCCATACACTCTCGAACGTTGAGAAACCAGCCCAAGAATTCCTGGCTTCCAACAACGCAACCTGCTCGACAATGTTAGCCAAGTGTACCATAGTTCTGATGGAACAAGTCCATCGTGTATAAATAGATATGATTGTCATTATTTTGTTCGTCTTAATTAGATAACTCGGCTGTATTCACCCGTTTGTCGATCTGTTGTTGGACTCTAGACAAAAAGTGCGTTGTACAATTATACCAATAATGCATCTTCCGAAATATCACTTATCTCCTCGCTCTTTCCTATCTTGCTCGCTTGTCGACGTTGCTCGATCGTTCCAACTCCTTCGATCATGCCCCCAGCACAAAGCGAGCATTGACTGTGCAGATGACCATGAGAAAACGCTGGAGAAAGCTCCGGCTTCCATCGGATCGTCGAAATCCCTGCAAGATTTGTCTGCCGATTCGGGAAGGTGAGTAGTCGGTGGGGGTAATCTACTACAGTTGAAAATAGCGGTACGCCTGATCATAACCCCGTCGATCACTATTGTCGTAGAGGCAGTCGACAAGCATTGGAGTCATTTGACATGAAGAATCCCCTCGACACTTCACAGGCAGGTTCGCACTCTTGAGTAGTTTTAACATTTGATGGGCGAGAAATGTGAAGGGAGAGAGCGAAGCTGTTACTATCTCATGGCCAGGTAGGATATGGCTTCTGGTAAGGATTGTAAGCGTCATTGGGGCCGGAAAATACTACAGACACTACTCATTGGAGATGTTATCCACGCCATGACTATGTGTATGTTCATCTCTCTACATACATCTCAGGAAATACATCCAATGGTTGAGTATGCTATATTTAAGCTGATCTTTTATTCTACATAGACCAGGGAGAAGTCGCCAACCATGCCATCGTCGATGCTCGTGGATCGAAGAACAAAGGCTACCTAGAATTGCACTCAGACCTTGAGACACTGCAAGTTGACATAGCTAAGTTCGAAGCCGTCATGATCGAGAAGACACGTCTGCAATACTGGTGGTGTTACAAACGTGCATGACTGGAACAAACTGTCATGAGATTCTCCAAGCCTGTTGATCACCACACAACGGATGAAGCTTGGGGTTGAAGGTTGAGTCTAGGATCAAGAACAGATGCTTCGTACGCTGGTCCTCATCATGCGCTCAAAACCTGATGGTCGAATGTTGGTAGACCGCGGTCGATTCGCATCAGATCAACGTCGTCCTTTTGATTGAAAATCTTCTTGGGGTTGAATCGAAAGTGTTGAATAAGTCATCCGTTGAAGTTGTGGCTGTTGGTGTTGTAGTGACGTGAATGAGTTCGTGGTGAAAAAGTTGTACGTTGGTATGCCGACTACTCCGAGGAGTTCTTTTCTTTTGTACTCTTGATAGTTTCCAGTAAAACGCTATGGGCCTCGTTGTCGGTCGCTTCCAGGTGCATTCTTTGCGTGGGTTGTTAGCACCCCCTTCAGGTGCAGTTTATGTCTCTCTATTTAGCCTGTTCTTCTAAACGTGCCTGTAAGCTCCGTCTAGCGGTGCTTGCAAGTGTACATACATCGCATGTACCTCACAACAGCATGTTCTATACCAATGAGCAAAACAAGATCCATGCCCCGCCGATCACAAGACACGTTCATCGTCTTGCTACTCACTCATATCCTCACTCATGTCCCCACTCTCGTCACTATCGTCGATTTGTGTCAGGATCTCACTCTCGTTCTGTCGTTCCCTGCCCACAGATTTCTGCACTGCTTGCAGCATAGGAAGATTGGCCCCTCCATCCATTACTTTCGTCGCCTTCTTGATGATCTGCTGCGACCGTTTGATGACTTCCTCCTCCGCTTTCTTGATAGTTCCACTCACTCTGACTACCCTGGCTACAACCGGTAGGTCTATAGGTCTTGGTAGTCGCGTAACGAAGGTAAGTGCGGCCCATACCATCTCATAGTGATCACGGGGGCATCGGATGATAGCTGTCGATGTGGAGGGGGACCAGTAATTGACTATTGGCACATCAGCAATCTACCATATATGAGTAGTCAGACACGACATACCCTTTAGTCCACCAGATATCATGCCCATGCCGTAGTCCCCATAGAGTTCTGACACCCCATCTCGTATTAGCCGTACAAGTAGTCCTTGGTGCAACGAGTCGGGTGTGGGTGAGTAAGTCTGGACTAAGTCTGGAAGGTGTGCTTTGCCTTTAGAAGCAGGTTCGGGGTAGAGGAAGTTCACCACCAAGTAGCGGAATTTGACGCGAACCATGGCGATCGGAGTGTAATGATCAGCTGCGTAATGAGAAGTGTCTGGGCTGTGTACGCGTTCGGACGCGACGTGAATTCAGAGCGGTCAATTCGCGAAAAGTCTTTCAATGAAGTCTTGAACTTCGCATCCACAGCCCGTGCGCGATTGATTATCCTGAGAATGCCTGAACACAAGATTCCTTCCTTTTCTCTTCTTCGATATGCGCGTGTGTGAGCAAACTGCGAAGTCACAAATTCAGTTATCGATATGCCCATTGCGACCGAGGCCCTGCATCCCTACAGAGGCTAGTATGAATACAGACTAGACTGGCGCATGACGAAAGGCAGCATCCCCAGCTTTCTTGCCCAGTAACAACCACGACTCAAACACGATTTAAGGCGCTTCAAGACACCTTGGTCTCTTTCCTATCGCCGTCGACTGAGACCTCTCATATCGAGTTTGCGATCGCATACCATCCTTCAGCAACGCGACCAACACTCAACAACACCACCTCCGTCATGGCATCCTCGTCTTCAGCCACGCCGCTGCTCTAGTACGACCCTCACCTAGACTCCTCCTCACAGTTCTAAGGACCAAAGAAGCTAACAGTACCCAGCGCATGCATAGCTCACAACACCACCGTCCTCGCTGAGCACACCGCAAGCGCCTCTTCCAACGCCTCCTCCCTTGTCTCCCTCGTGCTCCCGCGCCTAACTCACACCTCTTCCACCCACAAAACCATCGACCAGAACCAGTTCTTTATCCACTGCCTCATCAAGTCACCCTCCGACTTTCCAACTGCCCAGTCCTCAGCTGGCGGCCTCACGTTCCTCGTCATCGCAGAGCGCGACCTTGGACAGCGCATTCCCTTTGGCTTTCTCACCAACCTCGAGAAGAAGTTTTTCGCAGAGTTTGAGGCAAGCGAAACCGATTTCACCCACTTGCCGCCGTACGGATGCGCGAGCTTCAACGGCGCGCTCAAGAGGTTGATGGTCGAGCAGGGTAGTACGGTGCAGGGACAGCAGGATGCGTTGCGCACGGCGCAGAGGGAAATTGAGGGAGTGAGGGAGATTATGACGGAGAATATCGAAAGGGTTCTCGAGAGGGGAGAGCACATGAGTGTGCTGGTAGACAAGACCGGCCGACTAGGCGAGAATGCTCGCGATTTCAGGGTCAGGAGTCGCACGCTCAAGAGGCGCATGTGGTGGAAGAACGTCAAGTTGATGGTGTTGTTGATTCTGGTGGTCATCTTCTTGATCTACTTGTTTGTTGGGTTTGGATGCGGACTGCCTGGTAAGTGTTTTCATTCTTCTATTGAGGGTAGTGCAGAGCTGCATGCTAACAAGAAGCAGGATGGTCGCGATGCTTGGGACATTGAACGAGTGCCAATAACACTCACACATGTTTCGAACGACCACAAAACGAATTACGGGAGTAGGCAGGAAACATTTGTACGGTGACTGAAAGTGTATCCGGGTCTCTTATCGTCCATTCTATTATACGCAATAATGCAAGGCGTTTGGAGTCATTTACATCCGTAACCCAAACAATGTCCCATCGTGTCCAAACACCATGCCATGCACTTCCTATGCCCATTCCCAGTGATCCCAAATATGCCACCCATTGTCCTCAAACCCGGTTGACAGATGCCAAAAACCCATCTAAACCCCCTAAACCAACCGACCGAACTCTTGAGAAACGCCGAACCGACCAATAATGAAAGAGGAGAAATAAGATCGTCCCCCCAATAGATCCACGCCAAGAACAAACCGATTGAAAACAAACTAAAATAGGTTCCCCCCATACCAGAAAGACAGAAATTTACGTCATTACATACATACAAAACATACATATACCCATACACATGCCACAGCGAGTGGTCGGAAGCACCTATCTAATGCTTTTGTGTCTATATGCTAGAGACGGTGTATCCCACAACATCAAGAAAGTGCAGAAAAAGAGAGAGAGAGAGAAGGAGCCGCCATTTTGATTGTGTTGCTTTTTCGTGAAAAACCTCAAACGCCAAAAAGGGAATACATGGGGGGTAGCGACAGCATGCCATCGACACAAGCCTAGGGGGCCATGACCATAGCAAGCAACGCCATGCGAGTGTACAATCCGTACCTCATCTGTCATCGAGTTAGTGTTCCGCTTTTCCGTACTTGACAATAGAAGACTCACCTGTCTAAAGTACGCAGCCCTGGGATCAAAGTCCACCTCCTCGTGAATCTCGTTGTTCCTCGGCAGCGGGTGCATGATGATCATGTTGGCCTTCGCGCCCTTGAGCACCTTGTTGTCGATGACAAACGAGTCCTTGACCTGTTCGTAGCTTGCGAGATCTGGGAAGCGCTCCTTCTGCACACGGGTGCAGTACAGAACGTCAGACGCAGCGATAATATCAGTCGTCAGCTCGGTGGAGACCTGGTTCAGCTGGCCCTTGGCCTTGAGTCCGTCGCGAACAGTAGAGGGCATGCTGAGGGATTCAGGAGACACCAAATTGACAGTGACGTCGTAGTGGGACAGCAGTTCGCATAGGGAGTGCACGGTACGGCCGTACTTGAGATCACCCACGAAGGTGATGTTGAGGCCGTTGACAGTACCCAGCTCTTCTCGGATAGTGAAGATATCCAGCAATGCCTGAGTAGGATGCTCGCGGCTGCCGTTCCCGGCGTTGATGACAGGTACACCAGCAAACTTCGCTGCAATGTCGATGGACTCTTCGGCTGGGTGGCGCAACACAATCGCGTCTCCGTAGCATCCCAGCGTGCGGATCGTATCGGCGATGGATTCACCCTTCTTTGTCGAGGAAACGGCTTCGTTGACAACGACAACCTCTCCACCGAGACGCTTCATGGCGGCATCGAAGGAAGCAGACGTCCGTGTCGATGGCTCGAAGAACATTGTGCAAAGAACGCGGCCCTTGAGGATGTCGAGACATCCATGGCGCTGAGCACCAAGGCGCATCTCCTGGGCAATGGTGAACAACAGATGAAGGTCCGCGCGAGAGAACTGCTTGACAGAAGTGATATGCTTTCTCTTGAATGGCGACCTGGCAAGCAACTGAGTGAGGGACGGCGAGCCGTTTAGCCCGGACACTTGCAGGCCCGATTGCCCTTGAGACCCAGGAGCAGGTTCAAACTCCTGGTAGTCGACACTACTGATTTCAAGATCGTAATGGCGGGCAATCGCCTCGACCAGCAGCTTTGCGTTCTTGACATTGGTCACTAGGGGAGTCTGGTAGTCGACGGCCATACGTCGTGTTTGATACCCTCTGCTCATGTAGTTCGCCGGTCGTCGGAAACGATTGCTCGATGGCAAGTTGATGTACAAATCGATGAGGTTGTTCGACAAGTGCTGCATCAGCGAGTACTCTGCTTTCTGCTCGTCATGTTCACCACTTGACAGGACTTCCAAGAACTTCACAGGAAGGCCGTGCTCCTGGATGTAGTCCGCAGTTCCGGCTGTGGCGAAGAGCTTGAAGCCCATCTTGTGCAGAGCCTCGATCGAGGGCAGCATTTCCAACTTATCTTTGAACGAACCGATCGAGAAGAGTATGTTCTTGTTGGGCAACCGGAAACCAGTGGCGATGAGACCCTTGAGATAAGCCTCGTACTTCGTGCGGCCGAAGCAAGCTACTTCACCCGTTGAGGCCATCTCTACACCGAGGACTGGATCTGCACCAGACAGTCGCGAGAACGAGAACTGTGGCACCTTCACTCCCACGTAATCAGCAGGAATGTTGACCGGGGGATATTCAACCAGAGGAAGGCCGGCCATGGCCTTGGTAGCCATCTCAATGAGATCAACACCCATGACTTTGGAAACGAATGGGAAGGATCGCGACGCTCGGACGTTGCACTCAATGACCTTGATTTCATTGTCCTTGGCGATGAATTGGATGTTGTAAGGCCCAGTGATGTTCAAAGCGCTACCAATCTTTCGGGTCGCTTCCTCGATCTGGCGGACTGTTTCTGGGTCCAAATCTTGAGGAGGGAGAATGAGGGTGGCGTCACCGGAGTGCACACCAGCGTTCTCTACGTGCTCCGAGATGAAGTGCCCGATCATAGTTCCGTTGCGAGCGACGGCGTCCATCTCAATCTCCTTGGCGTTTTCAATGTACTTGGTAATGACAACAGGATGATCCTTCGAGACATCGGCTGCCTGGTTCAGGTAGTTGCCCAGGTCGTGTTTGGAATACACCGTATTCATAGCAGCTCCAGACAGGACGTAAGACGGGCGCACCAGCACTGGATATGAGACCTTGTCGCAGAATTCCGTGGCCTCCTCGATACTGGTAAGTTCCTTCCAAGCAGGCTGATCGACGTTGATGCGGTCAAGCATACGCGAGAACTTGTACCTGTTTTCCGCGGTGTCGATCATTTCTGGGGAAGTACCAAGGATCTTGACGTTCATGCGGTGGAGAGGCAGGGCGATGTTGTTGGGCGTCTGGCCACCCATGGAGATGATCACGCCGCTCGAGTTTTCCAAGCTGTAGATGTCAAGCACGGTTTCTAACGAAATGTTTTCAAAGTAGAGGCGGTCGGCTTCATCGTAATCAGTCGAAACGGTCTCCGGGTTATACTGTCGAGTAAGTTAGCACATGAAGCAAGCAGTTGTTGGTAGCCGACAAAGACGCATCCGGGGTGGAAACAAGCCGCCCAACTGACCCCTGGACAACTACCATGTGGAAAAAACGCGAGAAAAAGAAGAGAAGAAAAAGATGTAGTACTCACGTTAAGCATTACAGTTTTGAATCCCTGCTCCCTAAGAGTCCTGATCGCACGCACAGAGCACCAGTCGAACTCGACGGAGGAACCGATGCGGTATACGCCAGAGCCCAACACCATGACTCCCTTGTCGTTGAAGTCGACGTCGTGCTCGGTGCCGTTGTAGGTCAAGTAAAGATAGTTCGTGTGTGCTGGGAATTCTGCAGCAACAGTGTCGATTTGCTTGACGACCGGGAAGATACCTGCATCGACACGAGCGCGGCGCACGGCAAGTTCGTTAGAACCCCAGAACTTGGCCAGCTGGCGATCGGAGTAACCAAGCTGCTTCGCTTTCTTCATGAGCGGCTTCGTGATGCTTGCAGTGTTGTAGCTTGACATTGACTTCTCAAAATTGCTGAGATCTTTGAGGCGACTGAGGAACCACTTATCGATTTGCGTCATCTCCCAGATCTTGTCGACACTGTATCCAGACTTCATGGCGTTTGCGATGGCAAACAATCGCTGGTCCGAGGGGGTCTGTAGCTCCTGGTCGATACCCATCAAAGCAGCAGTCTCGCTGAAGCCAACGTTATGGGGATCAATCTCACGAATGGCCTTCTGCATTGCTTCTTCGAATGTCCTGCCAATGCTCATGACTTCACCGACACTCTTCATGGAGGAGCCGAGCAGAGTTGACACACGCGTAAACTTCTTCAGGTCCCATCGAGGAATCTTGACAACGACGTAATCAAGAGATGGCTCGAAGCACGCGCACGTGGAGCGTGTGACCGAGTTCGAAATCTCATTGAGCGGGATGTTGAGACCAAGCTTGGCTGCGACGAAGGCAAGAGGGTATCCGGTCGCCTTCGAAGCGAGAGCGGATGAACGGGAGAGACGAGCGTTCACCTCGATGATGCAGTACTCACGAGAGAACGGGTTCAAAGCATACTGGATGTTGCACTCTCCGACGACGCCGAGGTGACGAATGACATTGACGGCTGTCGTTCGTAGCATGTTGTAGTCCTCGTCCGAGAGTGTTTGCGATGGAGCAACAACGATAGAGTCTCCCGTGTGGATTCCGAGAGGATCAAAGTTCTCCATGTTGCACACAGTGATGCAGTTGTCTTGAGCATCCCGAACAACTTCATACTCGATCTCTTTCCAGCCCTTCATACTGCGCTCGATGAGAACTTGCGGGCTGGCGGCGAAAGCTTTGTTGCAAAGGTCCAACAGCTGTTCATCGTTCTCAGCAAAACCGCTGCCGAGTCCACCCAGAGCGAAAGCAGCTCGGACGATGACAGGGAACCCGATGTCTTTCACGGCGCGCATGGCCTCTTCGACGTTGTTCGCAGATGCTGATTTGGCACACTTCTCGCCGATTGACTCCATGCTACGAGCGAAGAGCTCACGGTCTTCGGTGGTGATGATGGTGTCAATCGGTGTACCAAGAACTTTGACACCAAGTCCTTCGAATTCATCCTTGAGCTGAATGCCCACCTGGAGAGCGGTTTGCCCACCAAAAGTGACATAGATGCCATCAGGACGCTCTTTTTGGATGACTTTACGGACAAAGTCAGCATTGACAGGCAAGAAGTAGACTTTGTCGGCGAGGCCCTTCGAGGTTTGGATGGTGGCAATATTGGGGTTGATCAGGATTGTGTAGATTCCCTCTTGTTTGAGGGCCTTGATAGCCTGACTCCCAGAGTAGTCGAACTCTCCAGCTTGTCCGATACTCAAACCTCCACTACCGAGAACAAGGACTTTCTTGACCTCCACTTTCGGAGCCATTGCCCTGTTCTCCTCGGTGGTGCCACCAGGGAATTCTACAGGCTGCGACATGACTTCGGTTGAGCTGATGGCCTTCTGAATGGTGCTAATGAAGACATCGAAGAGATATTCAGTATCGCGAGGACCGGGAGTGTGCTCGGGATGGAACTGGACGCTAAAGTACGGTCGTCGCGCGTGTCGAATACCCTCGTTACTTCCGTCATTGGCGTTGACGAAAAGCTCTTCCCAGCCGTTAGGCAAAGTCTTGGAGTCCACAGCATAACCGTGGTTTTGCGAAGTGATGTGGCACTTCCCTGAGAGCATGCTGGTGCATGGGATGTTATGACCGCGGTTACCGAACTTCATCTTCAGTGTATCAGCACCCGCAGCGCGCGCAAGCAGCTGGTGTCCAAGACAGATACCAAAGATGGGCGTGCGAGCCTCATCCATGGCGGTCTTGATGTGTTTCACTGTAGACTCCATCATAGCTGGATCACCGGGACCGTTCGAGATGAACAAGCCATCATAGTCCTGGCCAGCAAGCTTGGGAAAGTCGTAGTCCCACGGCACTTGCAGAACCTCGACTCCCCTCCGTACCAAGCATCTCAGCTGGTTGTATTTGAGACCGACATCGACGGTTACGACACGCACAGGACGGCCTGAGGGGTGTTTGAGGGCGGTAGACGGATCGGGAGAGTAGAGCTTGGGCTCCTTGATAGATACTGCGTGCGTGTAAGGAGGATTTCAGTTGAATTTCACACGTCATCAGCTCACCTTCAGCTACCAGGTTCTTCTTGTTGGGGTCCAGCCATTCAACTTGCTCGAAGCTGCTCCTCCAGTCTTCAACCTCCTCGTCAACTGCACCAACCGTAAGTGCAGCTGAGGCTGGGGCTGGTGCTGTTCTCTGCATCAAACGGCCGAGCATGCTCCCCTCCTCTCGGATGAGCTTCGTCAGCGCTCGCGTGTCCACGCCAGTGATCGCGGGTACGCCCTGCTCTTTCAGCCATGCACCCAGCGAAGAGGTGGCCAAGTGATGTGAGTATTCGTCTTCTGCGTATGCGGCCACGACCAAGCCTGCAATGTGAATTTCCTTTGCCTCGAAGTGCGCTGGGACGTCCTTTAGCAGACTATCCATCTCTTCCCGCGAGGGCACACCATAGTTGCCGACTAGGGGGAATGTGATGACCAGGATTTGGCCCCGGTAAGAGGGATCAGTTATCGACTCGGGATAACCGACCATACCAGTCTGAAAGACCAGCTCTCCCGCAATGCTCTTCTCGGCACCGAAGCTTTTTCCGAAGCAGACATATCCATCTTGGAGCTCAAGAGCGAGATTCTGACTTTCGTCTGGGTGTGAAGCCATGGTGAAGGAATGAGAGACAGCTCGAGGGCTTTGTGACCCTTGAGAAGCGAGACTGCCAGACAATTTTGAAGAAAAAAAGAGAATTGAGAAAAAAGTTTTGGGTGAGCTGCGGGGTCAGACCGATTGGCCAACGCCCCACCATTCTCTAGCGCGGTTGCAGATCGAGGGTCGAGGACGGTCAGATCTCGCCCTACGACGCAACAAAAAGCATTCCTCGAACACGGATAACTAGCATTGAATTGTACCAAAGAACCTGAGACACAGGTCTCGAATTTGATAGCCTCAAGCGGTACAACATGTTCCGTTACCTTCATCTTCCAGCATGCAACTTACGGTGATGAGAGTTTTTGTTTTTTCTTCCTCGCAGAATGAGAGCAAGCAGTGAGTTTTACTCGTGCCTCGCTCGCCTAACCTGCCAAGAATATCTGCATCATCAAGCTTTGGATGATTCGCGTTTGGGTAAGCCCCAGCATGGTACTCCAGCGTCAACGTCATGATCGAAGGAAGTCGAAGTAGCGGTGGCCCAAAAACTGACAGGGAGTTGCTTCTTCTAGTTATATCTTGCCCCGGCGGCGTGACACATTTAAATGAAGCATATCAAGCAAGCCTCGTTCATGCAAGGCGGCTACTCTCGTAAGCCAAGGAAGTGGAGGATGGTCATCGAGATTGTCATGACCCCAACAACAGCAAGAGGAGATCATGTGTACCATTCACCTTCGAAGTATAATTTACAGTTCGGGCATTTGGACCGATGGAGAATAACTTCTCCTTAGCTCAGCACTACAGTACCTTGAATCACGTCAGGCAGCGCGAGCATGTGAAAGTCGATCAGAGACATTATTCATGACTTCTGCACCCCAGATGATGTTCGCGCTGCAGCCTCTCCCCGCCGCGATGGAAGGTTTGCAGGACACCCTACCTTGCCGTTCATGGCAGTTTATAACGTTAGCAGCGTTCGTCATCGAGGGTCGTGATAGCCGAAGAGTAGCGTGTGGAGCGATGGTGGACGGTGATTGGCCCCATGCACGTCCAGATCGTGGGGAGAAGACGCGTGAGATAAGAACTACACCTCCTGATCAACTCGTTTCAGCGACGCGATGCGTGATGCCCCGGTAAGTAAAGAGCCTGGAGGCGGTGAGGTGGGTGTAGTACCAAAATAGGAAATTGCCAGGCAGGCCGCCCATGTTCTTCTATGGATCCTTCGCTCTAGTGAAACGGTTCACTCCAGCTTTTCGTGCTCCCGCCACCCACTCACGACGACGCTCTCGAGGAACGCATTCCTCGTGGAGGCGTGACAGAGAAGTTCCATGTTCTCCTCATTCTTGCGATCGGGAGACCGCCGTCCTGTCGAGACCACGCCTCTGCTGGCGGCGCTCAACAGGTATCGCAACCGCCAAGATGCGGAGCCATCCGAGGACGAGGACAACCCAGGTCTGGAGGGCATAGGGCAATACGATGGCGAGGATGAGGACGAGGATGAAGACCGCCGGCGCGACGGACCACTGCTGCCTGTCTTTTCTTCGGAGTTTCTGGGTAGGTGGGAGGCGAGGAAGAGGCCGTTTTCTACTGCGCTGACGGGGGGATTCTAGATCGCGTACCTATCTACAACGCGACCCACGCCATCCGCACGATACTCGTCCAGCGATGCGAGACGACGCTCTCCTGGGACCAGCTGCGTTCGCCGCAGGTGTCGCAGTTCCTCGTCAAGCCTATCCAGCAGCAAATTCGTTCAGACCATTTCTCGCGTGGCGCCCTGTACTGCTTGCTCGCAAATTGCCTCCAGTTTAGGAAGGAGGGCGAAACAAACCCTGGAAACATGGGGGTCAGCAAGACACGGGCTCTCATATGCGAGCTGCTGGCTATGCGGCTGCTGAAGGAGTTCAACACGCGCGAGTTGATCGACGCCCTGTCCTATGACTTTGACCCACTCCAAGGACTGGAAATGTCACGGATAGGCACCGCTACTCCTGGTGGCGCGAACTGGGCACGACAAGCCCGATCTGCTCGCATATCCACGCTGGAGATTGCAATTCGCGCCCAGGCGAAGAAGTTCCTTGCTCATCCTCTGTGTGTGCAGCAGTTGGAGGCGATCTGGGCAGGCACAATAGTTTTCCACTCAGCCGCAGACTCTCTTCATCGGAAGCCCGACACTCCCCGAAGCCGCAACTACGACACACCCGAGAGCATCTCTCCAGGGAGAGGCCCCTCCCGCCGCCCGCCCGTAAAACAAGTACAACCGCAACTTCTACCCGCCGCTCTGTTGAGGCGCACAGTGACCCTCTACGACCCCCACGATGCCTCGCTGTTCAAGCTGTCCCGTCTCCGTGTGCCCCGCTATCGCAATATGTTCTCGACTCTCTCCTTCGGTATCATGCTTGGGTTATTCCTTGCTGTGCTTGTAGAAAAGTCTGACGACATCACGGGTCTTGAAGTTCTCTTCTGGTTCTGGAGTGCTGGGTACATGCTGGATGAGATTGTCGGCTTCTCTGAGCAGGGCTTTGGGCTGTATATCATGAGCGTCTGGAATGCCTTTGACCTTGGCATTCTCCTCATGTTTATGGTCTACTACATCTTGCGTCTCTATGGTATCCTCGTGCCTGGGGTCGGTGGGCATCAAATTGCTAGCATGGCATACAATGTCCTCGGATCCACGGCAGTGCTACTATTTCCACGACTATTTTCGGCTCTGGACCATTATCGATACTTCTCACAGCTACTCATCGCGTTCAAGATGATGGCTATGGATTTAGTTGCGATCCTCGTACTGATTGTCATAGCCTGCAGTGGATTCTTCGTTGCCTTTAGCCTGGCTTTCAGTAACGAATTCGGGGCATCTAATGCGGCCTATGCCATTTTTCAGCTTGTCATGGGATTCACGCCCGCTGCCTGGGACCTATGGGGAGAAGTGAATATCTTGGGCAAATTCTTACTCGCGCTCTTTCTCTTCATCTGTCACTTCCTTGTTGTCACCATCCTGATTACAGTCCTGACGAATTCGTTCATGGCTGTCGTCAAGAATGCAGACGAAGAGCATCAGTTTCTCTTTGCAGTCAACACCATCAGCATGGTCAAGTCGGATGCTCTATTCTCATACATCCCTCCAACGAACATCATCGGATGGCTACTCATTCCCTTCAAGTACACGATGTCTTTCAAAAGATTTCTTCGGATGAACCGATGGGTGATAAAACTGACGCACATTCCGATTTTGTTCACGATTTTCGTATATGAGCGTTTGCTGCTGGCGCACCTTTCGTATGGGCCGGCAGACCTGGTCGAGAGCCGAGGCCGGCCAGAGTCCAGTGGTCCCGTACCGGCATTCAGCATCCGCGGCGAAGTGTTCAGTGCTCGGTTGCGTGAGCCATCAGTAACGACATTCCACAAAGACCGTGCGCTTGAAGAGGTCTTCCGTCGACCATTTCGGGACACCAGCGTTCCGGCAGCTTCGAAATATCCGTCTGGAAGGAGAAATTCGAGTAACGTAGTATCGGACTGGATGAAGAAGATGAACGACGACGACGAGTACAATCCCCCACAAGAAGATGCACGGTCGATTTTGGACCGGCTTGAGGGTCGCAACAGGCCGTACTTTCGACGTGCAAGGACTGCAGGTCAACCTAGACGAAAGCTTCCGTTTCCATCCAGCAAAAGGGCAGCTTCAGATCCTGACGACATCATATCGCCCTTTGCGCGACCTATTGCGGAAGAGGAGGAGCCAGACATGAATATTGACGACGAGCCGCAACAGACAGACGCCGACGGCGATGACGAGCTATTGACGAACGATGAAGACGACCGCGCTAATTCTGATACCCAAGTCACACCCAAGAATCGCACGCCATCCGACAAGGAAAACCAAAGACGTCAAGCTGGATATGAAACTTCTGAGGAAGACTTCTTCCGTACGCCTATGACAGCAATTACGAGAACGCCCGCACGAGATATTACACCACAAGCATCCAGCTTCCAGGATAAGCATAGCACGTCGCCTGACAAGAAGCAAGTCCGACAAAAAATTAGTCACAGTCGTAACCTTTCCAGCAGCACGGTTTTGTTCAGCCCAACGAAGGAAGCCATGGATCTGTCGCGCGCAGCATCTCCTGAGAGACGCCCCAAAACAGGTACGCGTAGCGGAGTTGCGACTCCGGGTCGCCTCGACGGCTTTCCGATGGCTGGTACTCGGACGCCGAAACGTCCAGCTACCTCTACCAGTACCGCACCGCGTCCTCGTGCGATCTTGCCACCACGCGACATAGGCAGACAAGGGCCCAGCGTCGCCCACTTGCTTGACCACAGACAGCGTGCACCCTCCTTCAACGCCATCGCTTTGGATCTGGCGTCAGATATCGGAGATAACAACCACAACCCCAACTTCGGCAATGTCAATACGCTGCCTGCGTCCTTCACAACACAGTTTGAAATGGCTGCGCGAATGAAGGCACACGAGCAGCGTAAAACCAGCGACGGCGACTCGGACTCGAATCGCATGAGCAGGATCATGCTTGCCAGGATGACGACGCTAGAAGAAGGATTCCGCGACGTCTTGAAAGAAGTCAAGGGATTGAACCGTGGAGACAACGGCTCGAGTCAGGCGCCCAGTCGGGGAACGCACACGCCGCCGAATGAGCTCGTGAAGAAGAAGGGCAAGGGGAAGAAGAAGAGCAGTAGGCGGGATAGTGGAGAGGATCGCATGGGGTCCAGCGTCTAGCTGTGACATGGTGTCGTGTTGCATTGTTGGGCATTTTCACTGTACTTGCATAGTTTGCGGATTGGGTGGTTATCTTTCGGGTTTTACGTTGGCATGGCAAGATTGCTTTTGGATGGTATCCCGGTGGGGGCATTTGCGCCTTGTGTAAGGTGTTGGGGACGAGTTGGGTTCGGTCTTGTAGCATATCATCATCGACGTTTATCGCAGCGTGGGCATCAATCAGTATTCGAGTCCTTTTGCGACACAAGCCCAGCGCACGGAATCATGCTGCGTTTTGTAGTAAGATAAAAACTCTGAATTACAAGATTAAATACTCCGAGGACGACGTGCTTGTAGGCGTATACCAATGATCCTCAAAGCGTATAAGTTTCACGTGTTTTCCTTATGTCGTTGTCAAGCTCTGGGTATTTCGGAGCCCCCCAGTGTTCTCGCACCATTCGTTTGAAAAACCTCCATCACAGCGAAGGGTAGACGTCATATAGCACCAACAACTCTGCTATTCGGCTAGGAAAAAGATGAATTGTATATAAAACAACACTTCATGAAAAGGTAACAAGTAAGAATAACATCCACATAACGAGGGTATCAATCACATCCCCATCCCATCTACCAACCCGACACAATCTGCCAAATAAACCCCATACTCCATTCATGATTCATAACTCATAATTCGTCCCTCAGTCTCGCCGCACGGGTATACAGTCACAGCAACTTCGCTTCCTTCCTTGCCCCCACGGCCTTCAAGAACGCGCCATAACTCCACGTCAGATCGCCCGCGCCGCGCATGAATCCCGTCACGCGATCGAACTGCTCGCTCATCGCGCCATCAGCGTCGACATGCGCGCGGACGACGTCGAGGAACTCATCGCCTGTGGCTTGGAGGCGTTCGAAGACGGAGTGGAAAAGGGCGTCGCTGGGCCCGTAGACGCCTGTGTTTACGTCCAAGCTTGAGGTGGCGAGCAGGGCCTCGTAGAAGGGGAGGGAGGTGCGGGAGATGGTGAGGCTGGAGGTGGAGGAGAGGTGGGAAGCGGTGCGGTAGAGGATCTCTGCGGCGCTGGAGGTGCAGAGGAACCAGGGGTTGCCGCCGCGGTTGGAGGTGCCGTACCCGTCGTATACGTCCTCGGGGTAGCGGCCTATGCCTACGCCTTCGAATGCTGAGTCTTGCACTTCGGTGTCGTCGTTGTCTTCGGAGGGGCTGCTGTTTATGGGGAAGCGGTTTCTTTGGTCGCGGGTCAGGGCGAGGAGGGAGACGAGCATCTCGTCGGACCAGGGCGGGTATACTGCGTCATCTAGGGAATCTGAGGGGGGGAGTGCGTGGAGAGATCCAAGGAGTAGGCCGCAGTCGAGACCTGTCCGTGAGTGGTCGAGGGTTTCGACCAAATGCTTCTTCTCGGCATCCCAAAATCTGCTCAACAAATCCTCGATGTGACCAGCCTGCTCAGCATACCACTCAGCTGCCCCATCGTCGCCAAACACCTTCGCCAGCGCACTCCCCTCCCTCAAACTTCTCGCGCTGACCATAAGCGTGAAGAAATGCAGTCCTTCAATCTCCTCCCAGAGATCAAAGCTCGACTGGTTCCAGAAATGGCTCACGTACTCCAAATCCGCCTTGATCACACTGTTCGGCGGCATGCTCGCCTCATAAAAGGGCCCGAAGAAATCCGTAACTTCTTCGGAGCTCCACATCTCGGGATGAGAAGTGTTGTACTCGCGCAGGTAATGCATGAGCGTCAGGGCGCGCAGTGCAGGCCCATCGCGTTGCGGCCTCCCCCACGAGCCCGTAAAGGGCGTGCCGTCGACGTGGAACTTGGGCTCACCGAGGCCGGAGAGGTCGGAGAAGGTACCGGAGGGATTGGATGTGTGTTGAATGTTGCGCTGGAGGGAAGAATACGCGTCAAGCACGAGGGAGAGGTTTGATGCAAGGGACGATGAGGTGTCGTCGGCGTAGATGTCCACGAGAGTGTTCATTGTGATGGCAGCATCTCGGACCCCTTGTTCTTGTCAGTATAGGAATTTCATTGATATTCGAGAGAATATAAACTCACACTGGAACCAATAATCCGGCCCTTGCTGGCTCGGACTCGCGATCACTGTGCCATCTGCCACGCCCTTGCCTCGGACGTTTCGCCCACCCGGCGCGACATTTGCCAGGAGCTTGTCGAGGGCTATGTGCTCTTCCCTCGCTATCCACGCGTCTAATGTGTCTTGCAGCGGTTGCTGAAGTCCCTGTGCATGGTCGGCGCCCAGAAAGCGGTCGACATGGGGCAGAGGTGGTATCGAGAAGGCAAACGCCTGGAGAGCACTGTGCGAGACGAGGATGAGCGGAAGAAGCATGCTGACTACTCGAAATACAAATTCTAACGCGTCAAAAGAATAAAGTCAATAGGTGAGTCCTGCTCAAGTCTAGGTAAGTCGTCTCCAGCCTCCAGATGTCAGTCAGCGATCGAGCAAGGAGGAGCGACTGCTCGAGGCCCGCACGGCCATAATATTCGTGGCATTGCCGTCACAGTCATGGCCATGGCCATGACCATGTGCTGTGCCCCCATCTAGCGAACGAGTAGGATGTCCAGGAAGCGTCTCTAGCGGTCAGTTTAGGCTTCGACGTGTGCGGGTGATGTTGGTGAATGTTCACCACCAAGGCCACGCGAGCTGTCACGCGACAAGGACGGCCAATAGGCTGGCTGCCAACTCCGTACCTTTCGTCATCCGTCATGGTGCGTCCCAGACATGCAAGGAACTCTGCACGCCGCTTACGTCCGATAACGGCTGAAACACCTCGGCTGCTCGTGCAGGCTCGGACTTCCACAAGGGCGCAGAAATGTTCGATGGTGATTGATGCTCGAACATGTGGCTGCGATAAGCCTGATGGAGAATACATCATGGTTGTCGTCTTCTAACTTTTGCTACTTACACTGCCTGTAGTTGTCCACATAGATACGGACAAAGGCGAATCATCGCGGTCGCGTGCCAAGCTGCACCAACTCCGACGTCCAGACACGAGGCATGACTGGTAAGCTGGGCGCATACCAGCAACATCTACGTTGCGCAACTTGTACGTAAACTTTGCGTGTAGTTGCCAGGCTGTCACAAAATTTGCTGCGTTCCGGTCCTGGGTGCTTCGCCCAACCGAGGGCCAGACAACTACATACCAAGTTTTCTTAAAACGTAGGTGTCTCTTTATCACATGTATACGCCCAACCTGCCTGATTTTTCGCATTTCTGACTATAGCTCTGGTGCGTATTTGTCCAGGGGCCACACTTGTCGTGAAATCATTGGCCATGGGAGGGAAGGGAAGTGGGACTAGAGGATGCACCCAATGGACATGGAGAAACACGTCCATACATTTTGCATGCTACGCTACCAGGCTTGTTCGTACCAGTACGGCGACATCACATGATACCATGGAGATAGTTCGACGGATCAGGTCGTCGAGGATTGTCTGAATCCCTTGACATGTATTCAGCCTACATACTTGATCTGCTCTGTCCAGTTTTCCCTGCTCATATAGCTTGATCAGTGCCTTCATAGGACTACCCTTCTTGTTCTATATGCACTCCACATCCGTACCTCTTTTGGATCCTCTACTCCGCTTCGTCCAGTGATCCTTCCATGTCATGGTTGGCAGGCTTGGGGAAAGTGACAATGGGTTTGCCGTTGAAGTAGTTGTTAGTGTCCAGTCGCAGTATGTGGGGTCGAATGGACACAGCGAGGAAGCTGTTCGACGCGGCACTCAGGTCAACGGCTTCGGTCTCGCCCTTGTCGTTTTTCAAGAACGTCTACAGGACCGTTAGTTAGGCGCATACACCGCTTGTGGAAAAAAAGACTTACATCGGCAAAGTAGTCTGAATTGTTCCAAGGCTCCACATTCAAGAAGCGCAGCAGCGTCTGGACGCTGTGGTAGTCGTTCTGTATCGGTATTCCAGTACAGCCAAACCTCTTGTTGCCATGCAGGTTGCATACTGCAAGCGAGATAATCGAGTCTTCGCCCGAGATTGATTGACATTCATCCACCCACATGTATGACCATAACACGAGGTAGAGCGGAAAATTCTGGCGTATGGTTTCCCCCTCAGGCAGAGAGAAGCCAGGAAGAAACGACGCTTTCATCCTGCTTATCGCCAGTTCTTGGGCCTTCCAGTCCCTCAGGACCGTCTGGAAGGTCGTCACTACCAGTTCGTAGGTCATCATCTCTTTGGCCGATACAGGTTCTTTGCCATACACCATGTACCTCAGCTTGGGAATGGACTTCTCGTCCAGCTGTCTAGTCCATCGAGTGAGGATCGCGGGAGGGACGATGAGCAACATGGTCTGCTTTGGGCCTTTGTTCATCTGCATAAGAGCGTGCATGATATAGGTTTTGCCAAAACCCATGCCGTAGTTCAGGAGGACCGTGTTGGGCTTGGCATTCTTGTTGTTGAGGATATGATGGGCCTTACCCACTGCATGCAGTTGGTGGTCTCGGAAGGCGATGCTTTCGCCATCCTCGCTCAGTGATGGGTGTGTAAACTCCTTTGGCGTTATTGCCAGGGAGTGGACTGAGCTGAAGAACGGGTTCTCTTCGTTCAAACCCCGCATGTACAGTAGGCTAGCCTTTTCTCCGTGCTCAATATCCATCTGCGTCTTTTTCTTCTTGTCTTCCTCTTGCTTCTTCCGGGTTGCAGCCTTGTCCCTCTCGACCTTCTCTTTCTTCTCCACATCAGTCAGAACTTTCTCCACGGGCGCGTTTCTGCCCTCCGCAGCTGCCAATCTACCCGCCGCGACTCTCTGGAACAATTCGCATTCTTCGAGTGGAAGCTCGAAGCAAATTTCCATACTATCCAAGCCTGTGTCGACCGGTCCAGGCGCCTCGTCGACCAGTCCAGGCGCCTCGTCGCCTGGAAAAGTGCCCAGAGCCTCCATACTGAGCTCGTCCCAGTCTACCTCCGGAACGTACATCATCCTGTACGTAGGAAGCGCGGGATGTATACGGTGAGAACGAGGTACGATCCTGTTGTTCTGGAGTAGAGGGCGTCGATGAGGTACAAACACGCCGCTCTGGAGAGAAGGGTAAGGTCCAATAAGCGTTGCACTGGGCAAAATATTTGGGTTATCTGAAAGATGTATGAGTCTTGCAGCGAGGACGAAATTGATGTTGGTGGTGGTCTAGCGGTGGAGTAGTGATGGAGTAGTGATGGAGTAGCGGTGGAGTAGCGGTGGGAAGTCAAGCTCACTTCCTAGGTGAAGGTAAACCATTTTCTTCTCTTCCTTCGCCGTGCGCTCATTCCCTGCCTCATCGTACGCAATTTGACGTTTCAAGCTAGTTCCACTCTCTCGCATGCTGTTCCGACCTGTCCAAACTACTCAACACACGGTCTTCCAGGGACCACTTCCTATCTCGATCAATCCCTGATTGCACGAGCTTATAATTCGCGATATTTGCTGGGATGAGAAAGCGGATGATGTCCGTTTGAACAGCTGGTAGGACTTGTAGAAGGATTCACCAAAGGACAGAAAGAACCTCGTTGCAGATTTGCTTCATCCAATACATTGCAAACGATTATAAGTTTATCACAAGGTTCCTCCCGCATGTCATGTTACGTATGAAGCTCCAAGTCATAGCCCAACGTTCAAACGTTCGGGTGCTCTAGTCCTGTGATGGGCTTCGACGTCGTAGCACCTCTTGCAAGAAACGCTTCCTGAAATGCTTCGATGGCTCCGGCAGTTTCCCATCTTTATAATCACTCACTGAACTATCGGAACTCTGCTCGTCGTCTTGACCTTGACCCTGATCTTGTTCTTGCTCTTGTTTGTGCCCTTCTATTTCAACGTCGTC
Source organism: Dothidotthia symphoricarpi CBS 119687 (assembly GCF_010015815.1). Lineage (NCBI taxonomy): Eukaryota > Fungi > Ascomycota > Dothideomycetes > Pleosporales > Dothidotthiaceae > Dothidotthia > Dothidotthia symphoricarpi. Next base: position 682,936 of record NW_022985017.1, on the reverse strand, counting down.
TGAGGCTGCTCCATACGTAGTAACCCAGTGATTGAACCGAGCGTATTCTCGTAGGTCGTCGACATCGTTGACTGGGCGCCCAATGACGGTGAGATACTCCCGTGTAGTGTATAGCAGCTCGGTCGAGCGTGGTAGCTTCCAGCATCTGAAACGGCGAACCAAGATAGCATATTCAATCGCCTTCATTTCCCTAGTAGAGGGTGCCTTGGATGGTGCGAGCAACATTTCGAGTGCTTGGCTCACAGTCATCTCCGTCGAGGCGTCGTACATTCCCTCCTCAACTGGGTTTGCCTTTTGCCTTTTCGTCGCTGGCAGTTCCGCAGTATCCGACCTGTCGTTCCTCTTCTTCATATCCTGCCTCTCGATGGGAGCTGCTGTAGGATGTAATGCCCTGTCGATAACATGGGGAAACATCTGACAGAACGTCTGCCTGATCTTGAGCTTGCGTTCCTCCGCCCGGTTCTTCTTGCTAGTGCTCTTGAGTGTCTGCTCTGACAGCCACTGTGTCCAAACCTTGATGTCTTCGAACCTGAAGGTGTTGAATACGTCATCGTTGCGGACGTAGATCCAGTTGCGAAGGCGCCCCTGCTCAGGCGCTACCCTGACGTAGATTCGCTGGTTAGACTGTTCGTACCCAAGGAATAGGAGATGGGGGTATCTGTGGCTGGCTGTATGCATCACTATGCTGGGGTCTCTGTCGCTTCGATAATCGCTAGGTCCAAGGTCTTCCGTATTTATGTTGTCGTTTGGACTAGGGCTGTTCTTGCTCTTGAAGGGCGCCATATTGACGCTGGTGGATATGGACGGCGTGGGAAATGTGATGATGTAGTTGAAAGACAGTGGCCCAATTAGAGTGGCCGAAGAGAGGTGGCAGAAGCAGAAGCCTTTGATAGAGGTGAGAGACGAGAGTGAGAAACGCGCCAAACTTTCACCGTAGTTCACACACCACAGCCTAAGTTACAGAGCCGCGCATCCCCGTATATCCACGAAGCAGAACATTTTCTCTACAGTAGTCAGCTACCAAGAAATCACAGCGTGGTATTTAGCATTGCTCTGCTACAGTTGAGGCATACAGTACTGCACTAGGGTTTCTCCAGAGAAGGGGAATTTGGGCGTGTAATTGTCCAGGTGCGGGTCAGGAAGCCTCATTTAGCTTCTTGATTTAATGAGCTGCTCCTTTTCTTTTTGCTGATACACGTTATGCTATCTCCATATTTTGCATTCTAGTTACACCATCAGACCGTTGTGTGTCGTGGTTCAACTGTTGTGAAGGCTCTTGTTCCCAGCGCAGTGTGTTCTCTGCTTAGCTAGGCTGCCAACTACATACTATGTATACACCTGTGTTTGACAACGCTGTGGTGTAGCTAGACTTACTACACAGCATTTGGGTGGGTCTTTAAAAGGTGGAACTTGGGGTTGTGGTTGTCTATGTGCAGGATGAGAGGAGAGGTGAGGTATAGATACAGGTAACATTAGAGCACATAGAAAACCCATGATGAAACGCAGACAGATGACATAGGCAGATAACATGCAGAAACCTGACTGAAAACACCATATATAATGTAGAATGGCACAAGACACCAGCTAAGATGCGTACAAACCCCCCACCATCTCCTCTACATGCCTCCCCTCTCAATTCCCACGTCACAGACTCCAATTGCAGTCGCAAGATCCCTGTCGTTGACGTTCAAGTCCAGATACTCCAACTGGGTCGCTGCTTTCGTATCACTGCCGCGGGGAAGTGGTTTAGACACAGGTATATAGATCAAGAGCAGTAATTTCAGTACATCGTTCCACCTAAACCTTCTAGACCTCACGGCATTCATCAGGAAAGACGTTCTCGACCTATGACATTGAAATATTGGTCGCATCCTCTTTAGTCATGCACTTTGCTCTGCCCTGACTATGAAAGGCTGATCCATACCGTGCCATCTCGGAATTGAGCAAACACACAATCCACCGCCTGCATGTCCTACTTCGCCAGGATCCAAATTACCGTCCAGACCAAACGGGCACCGCCTTCTCAAGCCAGCCAAGCGTCACATCGAGCCGATTGGCATGAACAGTAAACACATCGAATACTTCGCATAGAATCCAGGCTGTAATTCGTTTCCACTCTGTTTCGAAGCGAAGCCGGTCACCAGATGATAGACCTCCTTCTGCATGGGCCATGTCTTGAGTGTCGTTGGCGTCTTCGGGGTCTCTCTTCATCATCATCAACAATCTCGCCATCAGAACACCGACCATATCTTTTCGCTGTTTGTGGCTGGCGTCTCTGCACTCTTTCAGTTCTCCAGCTTCTATCGACTGGTACACTGCGCGTAGTTTTGCTGTTTCCTCCCTCATTCTGGCCACCAGTGCCCGGAGACTAGCAGCAGTGGTACGGATGCAGTCAGCCAGTTGTAGTATATGATTCTGCACCTCGAGACCGGGGAGGCGGTGGCCAGTATCAGGGTTTATGTCGTTAGGATCGAGGGGAGGGCGTAAATGCATGGCTTGCAGGATGTGGGATAGACCTATCTTGAGGGTATCCGAAGCTCGCACCATATCGTACATGGCTGAGTAGTAGACGGCCTTTCGGGCCTGCGACAGACTGAGCAGATGAAACTTGTCATGAGGTCCGAATAGCTGGCGCGGTGGCAAAGCACATGCTATGTCTGGTATCAGTGTTTGCGATGCGCTGCTCGAACCGATGGCCCTGTTCAGTTGGCTGCACCCATCGGCCACTGCGCATCGAGCGTAGGTGAATACTTCCGACAATGACGCCATGACCGTTTTGACTGTGTTATCCAGTTCAGTACGCTTCTCGAGACTTATGGTGGTCCGGCGCTTCATTGAGATCCCTGTCTTGAGGGGGAACTCCGTTATAGATTTGTTGTCGTTGCTTGCAGCGGCGACGGCGGCGGCGCTGGCCTTGTTGGTTGTATCCATTTGTGTGGTGTATGGAAGTTGGGAGGAAGAGAGGCTGAGACTACAAACGATAGGCGGTGTGCACAGACGCGCTGCTGCTGTTCACGCTGTCTTTCACTCAAGCCTGCTAGTCTGAGCTCATTGCCGTTGTTACAGACTTTACTTCACATACTACTAGTTATTCGCAGAATTACTCGAGTACTCCATATTTCTTTTTGCCTACAATCGTATCCTACAGTAGACATGGTAAGGGTCTAAATAGAGTGCTTTCTGACTGTCTACTTGCTCGCACGATTTTCATGTCCCCTCTCTCTGAAGCGTTCGATTGGAGGAAAAGGTTCCAAGAAAGGCAGCAGACTACCACGGTACAGCTCAACGTACCTCCATACAGAACAAATGCAAGATAACAACGATCGTAAGATAGGAGACAAATAGAGTAATCGCAACTTGGTACATACAGATAACAGATTCCGCAAAACCAAGCGTTGAAGGTGCTGTAAAGATCACACCGCCACTCGATTGTCAGCACATAGGCCCAGAATTCCGCCTCCCTCCACTCCTGATGAGGTGGCTCCGGTCGAAGCAGCTTATGCTTTCCCTCATGCTCCACCATCCTTACACAGATACGTGCCAACCTGGTGCATCGTGAACACACAACGTCGCCATCGTCTTCTTGCAGTTCGCACCCGCGTGCATAAAGTTTCATGTTGACGCATTGACTTTTCTTTGCTGACAGTGCCAGCGACATGAAATTGTTGAACAAATGGACTTTCTGCGAATCTGTGCAGTACATGCCATCGAACAGTGCACGCAGTGTATCCTTTGCGCTGCGTGTAAGTTCCTGAAGCTCTAGAAATCGAGGAAGTTTGGACCAACATAAACAATCCAGTCGGTAGTGTCCGTGTTGCTATCGTTCTGAGACCTTCGAGAGCCACTTGCTCGTGGTCGTAGGCTCTGTGTTGGTGTTGAGCGTTCCAAGAGTGAGTGATGCATCGCAGGGTTGGTCTGTTGCTGTGTAGGATGAGTGGCAGCTTGTATTGAAGGTGTAGACGCTTCGTCTCTGTTGATGCCTGCAACCTCATCATTGTTCGAGATTGTATTGTTGGTTGGAAGTGGGAGACGGTCTAGCTTCTCACACAAATCCTTGGTAGCGATTGACATATTGTCATGCCCTGCCCAGGACAAAAGGATAAAGGGCGACACTTCCGTTTTCCAGATTTCGTACAGGTCGTCGCCAAGAAGGTTCAGTTGTCCCATGCTGTCGGAAGATGGCACCGTGTAGGTACCTCGTAGTGTGCTGTTGATGTTGGCAGCATAATCGTCCGGTCTTTTGTCCTGCTTTCTAGACAAGTTCTGGTGTGGAACTGCCGATTGGGTTTGCATCCATGCAAGCCGCTTGGCTTGTACGGCTTTTCAATGGATATATCCTGTCAGGACTTGGCTGCTTTGAGCTGACCCAGCGTCGGTCAGGATGCTGGGGAGATGGGGTGGTGAGTGGTGAGTGGTGAGTCTGTCTGGTCCGCCGCCGGGCTTCAATCTCTTCTCTTTTCGAACGGGAATCTGAAGGAGGTTTGGTCTCTTGACAATCATGGGACGTGCTACCGTGTCTTCTGGCTGTGCGTTTTGAGCCGTCGCTGCTGGTGGAGTAGTATAGCTTGGATGGTGAGAGGACGGCGTGGGTAGGAGGACATGGAGTTGCTGTGAGGCATCTTGTCGGGTAGGATGTTATGGCTGGAAAATACGCTCTAGGGCTTGGGGGGTTTGATAGCGTCCGAACGTTTGAGCCTGGAGAGGGCCTGTGGAAGCTGTAAGAACGGAACGCAGACGCTTTGAACAGGATATTTACCTCTTGTCGGCGGCGGGATCGTGAGCAATGTATCGGACGTCTCATGCTCCGCGGTACGTTGTTTCCGTGCTGTGATGGCATTAGTACAGGACGAATGTGAGAGATGGTGTACTTACCACTCTTCTTACGAACTGTTAAGACAGTTGGAAGCGGGCCATCGGTGAATCCTGCCATAGTTGCTAGGTGGTTACTCAGTGACGGGTATGAATGGATGATCGAGCAATCCTAGCTGCTGTCTGTGCCGTTGTTCAAAGCAGCGTTCTTGTCGGTACCGACAGACGATATGTCACCGCAGGTAAGTGCAGACGACGTGAGGGATGTAAGTAGAAGTTTGTTGGAGGAGAGAGATGCGAGAAGCGTGGTGAAATAAGAGTGTCAGAGGAGAGCTGGTGGAATGTAGATGGCCTGGGAGGGGTGGTATATATAGTAGAAAGGTGGTAGAAGCTTTCAACGATGGTGAGTGGAAAGAGTGAGAGACGAAGGTGAGAGATAATAATATATAGTAAGAGATGACAGTGAGAGATGACAGTGAGAGATGACAGTGAAAGACGAATGTGAGAGACGAAGGTGAGAGCCTTAGGTGAGACACTCAGGTAAAAGACTCAGGCTCGAAACTCTCATAAAAGCACCACAAACCGACAAACCAGCCACATGCCACACTCAACTTGGTACCACAACGAAGGGCAACGAACGGTGGTACATATGTATCAGTGTAACGTTGAACGGTGAAGGTGACTCACACCATATACACATGTCAAAACCTCCCAACTCAACCACAATTCACGACCCAAAGCCGAACCAAACTTCGATCAATGGCTGCCTGAGCTCTCGAACACGCGACCGCATTGGTACATTAAGCAGCTAGTCGTCAAAAGACGGCTGATTAGCTCTTTGTCACTATTACTGTGTACTCTTACTGATGTTTACTGTGTAAAAGGGGTCTGGGTAGTAGCTTCTACACTGAGTAAATGCACTGGATTTTTACTGTGTTACGTCTATTCGCTTGGACTACGAGCATGAATACGCTATGAACCTAGAATAATATATGTCAAGATTCGTGATAGCGTGACGTGACATTCGAAAAGTACTTTTCCTGGGTTTTGGGCGTTGAGTGCATGTGCGAACCCGTCCCCAGCAACCTCGAACCCCCAACGCATCATTCAGCACCGCTCCACCACAGTCGGCGCACACAGCACCACACTCACATTTCTCAAGGCGGCAGATTCAAGCGTGTAGTTGTCCAGTGCGGCCTTGTTCAGCTTCTCTGTTTGATGCGTGAGCTGCTCCTTTCTGTTGTTATGCGCTGCGTTCTTAACACACTGCTATATTGTCGTGTGCCGTGTTGTGTCATGATGGTGCTTGGTTTGGGTGGGTTGGACTGCTGGGCTGGTGTTATGCTCGTGCCTTATAACGCTGTGACTTACTACACAGCGCTTTGGTGGGCGTTTGGGAGGTGGGATTTAGGGCTGTAGCTGTCTAGGTGGTGTTTTGCGTGGGTGTAGCGGGAAGGGAGGAGAGGAGAGGAGGGGTGTAAGTACATGGGATACGAGAACAGATGGAGAAATCAATGGTGGTGCGTGGGCAAGATATACCATGCAGAACGCGAGTAGGAATATAATCTATATGTAAGCCAGCAAAAGACATCAATACCAATGCATACGCACCCCCCAACCATTTCCCTTCTACACCTCCCCTTCCTACAAAACTGCTCCCACCCTCTACTCTACGCCTGCTTCGTACTAACCAACACCGGCTGCTGTTGACTACTCGCACTACTCGCACTCGCCCCATGCCCACCTCCCTGCACCATCTGAACCAAACTCCAATCCCCAATCTGCTCATCCAAAAACTGATCCCTATCCAACCCGACCATCTCCACCTCCTCACTAACCCTCAAATGCATGCCGGGCAAAAACTTCAGCCCATAAAGCAGCACACAAGAAACGCCAAACGAGTACGCAGAAATCGCCACGATCTCCGCAAGTTGGCGCCCAACCTGCACGCCGACGCCGTCCATGGCGCCGAGTCCGTCGTAGGGCCCCATGCCGTCGAGGTCGTAGAGCCAGGATTGTGCGAAGAGACCCGTGAGGAAGGAACCCACCATGCCGCCGATGCCGTGCAGTTTGAAGACGTCCATGCCTTCGTCGATGCGGAGCAGTTTGTCGATTGAGCCGCAGAGGGCGCAGATAGCGCCTGTGAGGAAGCCGATTAGGGCGGCGAGCCAGGGGGAGACGAAGCCTGCTGCGGGGGTGATGCCGACTGTTTTTTGGGTTAGTTTGGTGCATGGTAATGTGGAGGGGGGGGGGGAGACGTACCCAGACCAGCAATGGCGCCGGAGCAAGCGCCCACGACGGAGAAGTGGCCTTTAGTGCGGACGTAGTCTACGAGCGTCCAGCCCAGCACGCCGAAAGACGCAGCCGTGTTGGTGTTGAAGGCTGCGAGCATCGAGCGCATAGTCCCGTTCAGCGCACTGCCGCCGTTGAACCCGAACCAGCCGAACCAGATGAATACCGTCCCGATGAAGACCAGCGTGGGGTTGTGCGCCTTGCCGTGGATGGCGTCGCCCTTGGGGAGGCGCTTGCCGAGGACGAGGGCGTAAGCGAGGGCCGACCAGCCGCTGGCGATGTGGACGGGGCCGCCGCCTGCGAAGTCGAGGGAGGGGAGGTTGAATAGCCAGCCCTTGCAGAAAAGTAAGGTTAGCTGGTAAAATATAAGTTAAGGGGATAGACTTACATTGGCGTTCCACGTCCAGCACGCAATGGGGCAGTATACGATTGTCGCCCAGCAGAAGGCGAAGATCATCGACGGCAGGATGCGGCCGCGCTCAAAGGAGCCGCCGATCACGAGCTGTACGGTGACCGCGCAGAAGAGCATTTGGTACAGGCAGAAGACGATTTCGGGGAGGAAGGCTGAGCCGGGCGAGGGGGCGGACATGACGTTCTTCAGGCCGAAGTTGTCTGGTACGCGTCAGTTGGATGGTGTTTGGTGGATGGAGATGGAGAAGCATACCCATATTGCCGATGAAGGGGCCAGCTGTGCGTGAGTAGGCGAGGGAGTAGCCCCAGAACATCCATTGGAAGCAGACTCTACGATCATATTAGCATGCCGAATCTTGCTGATAGTTCGATTGTATGATGGTGAACTTACACTCCCATGACTGCGAGTGACTGGAATAGTAGAGCCAACGCCGACTTGCGGCGAGCAAGACCAGAGTAGAGAATACCAATACCGGGGATAATCAGCCAGACGAGGAAACTCATGAGCATCAGGTAGATGTAGTGGAACTCCAATCCCTGGTACTGAAGGTTGACATTCTCGACATCTGGGTTGCCGCCATTGGGCTTTGCCGGGTTAAACTCGGGCTGTGGAAGAGAGTCAGTCATGTTTCGTGGAGTATATCATAGAGCTGTGCATATGTATAAACTTATAAAACGACTGCAACACTTACAACAACTGGATCCATCTTGCCGTACTTGACCTACAGTCCAATCTCAAAACCAACAAGACACTGGAGCAACTCTGAAGAAAGAAAGAAAGAAACAGCACCACAGGGCGTAAATCAACGCATATAAAGGGTCTCACCACCATCGCGGGTACCCGTCAACGCGCGCAGAACCACCATACCGGGACCGCAGACCCAGCAGCAGTAATCATACCCGCGTACACTCCCAACTCCGTCCAAACCGCCGCCTTGGCACTGATAAGCCCACGAATCCAGACAGCATATTGGACTTGACAACGATCTCGCCTCCCGTGCAGGATCGCGTGTGAATTTCCATCCACGGTCTGCAAGCCCAGTTGCGCAGGGAAAGATCCACACGCTGATTGCGGCCACGGTTGCAAGCCGGATGGAGCCCAAGTTCCGGGGACGAGTCTGGAAAAGTGCGAATGGGAAGTTGTGGACATGGTGGTGTTGATAAGACACGGGCCAGAAGCGGTTAGCTCTTCGTCGCCGTTGTGATAAAGGGTGGCCTGGGCCGGGGTTGAGGTCGCCTAATTGCCATGTGCAACGGCTGGTATGTACTGTAGGTCCGTGGTCGACTGAACGGGTATCCGCTCGCTAGTTCTGCGGCTTACACGAGCTTGTCTGACTGACGGTGGTTGCTGATTCGATATGCGGTGGTCCGTGTATCCGAACCCCCATGCAGGATGTAATTATAGAGGTCTTGTACAACTACAGTTTGCCCATTCCTAACTCTTTTGCGACGACGTTGCATGTGAATGTAGTGTGCAACGCGAGACGCACGAGGGTTGTCGATTGGACGTGGTGCAGGGATGCTGTGCCTTGAGGATGCGTGAGGTCGGACCACAATTTGCGTCCCCTGCTTTAGGCGAGCCGCTGTGGGGTATGGTTGCGCGTTGTGTTCAAGACAGATGGGTTTGACAAAGAGTACTGTCTCACGTCAGTCGCGTGTATTCTGCCGTAGTTTGTTGAATTCTAGACGTATGCACACTGTAGATTTATTCTGGTCAGTGGATGATCCAAACCGAAGAATTATACTCAACGATAGTAAGGCTTGATGAAGATGCAACAGTGGAGTAAACTTGCGATTAGCACAAGACCTAGCTATTCTAATCTCTTCCATCCGCCAACAGCGGCGTCTCTTCAGTATCGGCAGCATCCGTCACATCCCTGTCAATCCTCCTCATCTCCCGCCTGTCTCGCCAGATGAACCACAAACTCAACCCGAGCAAGCAGCCCTGCAGACATCCCGTCAGTATAAAGAGACCCCATGCGCTCCAACCCCCAGGACCTAGTCTCGCTGCCAAACTCGCGGCAAACACGAAGCTGCCAGGCGTCTGTATGCACATCATAGGCACCGACAAACTGCCCGTCTCTTGCAGCTTCCAGGTCGTCATGATCTGGGGTATGTACTGGATAGCGGCGAGGGTAGTGCCTAGTAGGCCGAGGAAGTTTGCCCAGGCGCGTGTGTGGGAGGGCAGGGCGTAGAGGAAGATGATGGAGCCGAGGAGGGCGACAACGAAGAAGGCGAGGGAGAGGGCGAGGACGAGGACAGCTTCTTTCCAGGTGGGGAGACTGTGGGGTGAGTTTTCTTCTTCCGAGGGCTGGGGGTTGCGCGGGAAGAAGATGAGGAAGAGGAGCATGCTGGGTGGTGTTAGTGGATGAAATTGTATGGAGAGAACAAGAATAACGCACATGAAGAAGAAACACGTCCACTGCACGCCAATCTGTGCAATGCCCAAGAGTGCAGCTGTGCAGGGGAACGTGCCAATCTCTTTGCAACATGCCATGTCCTGTGTGCTCTCAGGCAGCGTCAGGATGTTGGCGATGCTCGCTGTGCCCGAGACTGTGCCAAGGAGGACAAAGAGCGGACTCAGGCCGCGAGAGGAGCGGCGCGATATGATCTTGTAGTGCTGTGGCAGGTAAGAGACGAGTATGCCCAGGACGAGGAAGCTGTCGAGCAGGCGGTTAGCGGTGAATAGTGGGTTGCACGCGTTGAGGCATACATGGAGACGGCGAAGTTGATGATGTCTGGATGGGCCAGTTCCTGGCATCGTGAGTGATTTTGCGGTATCATGACTGCGGCGGTGTCGTGTGCTGTGGATGTTATGTCGTGGGTGTTGGTGTCGAGGTGTCCATCATGGTGGATGATGCAGACGCGACGCGGCAGGCCCAACCGACCAGCCTCGGCTTCAGCGCATCTCCATCCCATCTCTCCAGCACGACGACGCCAATGCCCCGGCGCCCGACACGCCCACCACGCCGACCATGGAGTTCCTGCCCACGCTGCAGAACGGCATCGACGAGCTGAAGCCGTCCCTCTTCGAGCTGCTGTCGGAGCAGCAGCTGGCCTCGCTCCTCCCGCCCTCGCTGCGCTACCTGCTCGCCATCTCGACCCACCGCTACCCGCGCTACCTGCTGCCCGTCCTCAACTCGTTCGATGAGGTCTACGCCGTCCTCACCCTGCTGGTCGAGCGCCACTTCCTGCGCACCTACGGCGGCTCCTTCACCGAGAACTTCTACAGCCTGAAGCGCGCCCGCGTGCTGCGCGTGAAAGGGGGCGAGGTCCCGCGCGCCCAGCTCGGCGCGGGAGACAGCGTGCGCGAGGCGGTGCGGCTGGGCAGCGGTGACGTGTGGAAGAACCTCGCCGTGCTGGTCGGCCTGCCGTGGCTGAAGCGCAAGTTCGACGAGGGCTACGACGTGCACGCCGCACACGCGAACCTGCTCGGCCCGGGCTACAACCGCCAGCGCGACGGCCTGCGCGCGGGCGCCGGCCTGAAGGAGCGCCTGATGTTCTACTACAAGTGGTTCCTGCGCAACGTCTACCCGAGCGTCAACGCCGCCTACTACTTTTCGCTGCTGCTGTTCAACATGGCCTACCTGTTCGACGGCACAAAGTACCACTCGCCCTTTCTGTGGATGATCGGGACGCGGATACGCAGGCTGGGCGAGGCAGACCACCGCGCCATTGCCCTGGCCAATGCGCCGCGGCCAGTCGGGCCTGCGCGTCCAGGCGAAGGCGGCTCCCTCTTCTCGCCCCGCAACCTCGCGAGGAGCGTGCAGCCACGACTGCTGAGCTCGCTGCGCATCCTCCTCCCGACCAGCATCTTCGCCCTCAAGTTCCTCGAGTGGTGGCACGCCTCAGACTTCGCCCGCCAGCTGTCACGAAAGGCTGCCGAGAACATCGAGCTGCCACCCCCGATCCTGCCGTCTCTCCCGCCTTCTTCTACAAAGCAGGCCGGCGCGAAACAGCAGACCAACGCCTCTGGCAAGCCCCACTCTACCAAACCAAAGCGCATCGACCCGCCCATATCCGCCTCGACCCTCCTCCCTATCCTCACCGTCTCGACACCACCATCCTCAGGCCTCTGCCCAATCTGTGTCACGACCATCACAAACCCCACAGCCTCGCCAACAGGCTTTGTATACTGCTACACGTGCATACATCGCTGGGTCGAGGGCACACACGACCACCAAGTCTCCTTCATGGAAGGTGCGCCAGACTTCAGGAAAGCAGACGACGACGATCAAGTAGAAGACGAGGGCTGGAACACAGAAGACGGGAGCCGAGAAGGGCGGTGGGAGAGTGGAAAGGGGAGAGATGCCGTGACGGGGAGGAAAGTGCTTGGTGGGACCGAAGGATTGAGGAGGGTTGTAGTGTAACCCACTGAAAATTTTGATGCTGAGATACCTGTAGCTACACCTTTTAATGAATGCCTTCATGACGTCGACTTTGCCTCGGCATCACGAAGCTCTGAACAGTCATAGGAATCACCACCAAGCATTGAACAGTCACAGACTGCACGTCCTCGAGCAAAGGGCGGTGCGCTAAGCTGATATGCGTTAGGATTCCGTCGCGTAGAGCTGCCGGATCGGTCCATGCTAGCCAATGCGAACGGCTCGGGGATCCCCACTTCTCACTCTTTAAAGCTTGGATTTGCCTCTTCTTTGCTATCATTTCAAGGTCTTCCTGCTGGCTCCAGACACTGATTGTGAGATTGAAAAAGAGACACCAGGCCGGCTGCTTGGAATCTTAAAAAGATGGCTCCGCCTTCATCAACACACCCTATCAGCGACTTCGCAAACGACGTCACAGCGCAGATGGAGGGCTTTGCCCAATCAACAGACATTGCAGAAGAGTCAATTGCACGGGATCTGGAAGGCGACAACTCAGAATCAGAAGCAGAGGACGACGAAGACGACGATGGCGATTCCTCCGGATCCTCGACTGTGCGCCAGTTTTCCATGATCGACTCGTATCGCCGGCCCTCGTACGTCAATCCTGGCGCCCGTTCGACAGCAATTGGCCCTTCAAGCGTGCCAGAACGCAGCTACATGTCCACGTCGGCAAAAAAACACAGCTATCTCTCCAAGCGAGAAAGGGAAGCTGTGCGGGATGACCAGCGCAGTCTGCTCCGTGATAACAATCTCCTCCCGCCCAAACACCCGCGATCTGGGAGTGCGTCTTTTCCCCGCCCCAGGATGTCTTTCCCCGCGCTGCAGAAGTCTCGCAGCACCCCGGATGTGGAGGCTGCTGTTGATTCGGAAATATCGGAGCATTCGGCGCTGCTGGGAGAGCGTGATAGACCGTATGGAGGCCTGGATACGCCTAAGAATATTAATCGCAAGTGGAGTGAAGCGGTTGCGGCTGGCAAGATCAACACCAGCTGGCAGAGAGAGGCCAAGGTCTTGACAAAAAGCTCTGCGCCCATGATTTTGACGTTTTTGTTGCAGTACAGTTTGCCCGTTGCAAGCATCTTCACGGTCGGGCACATTGGGAAGATGGAGCTGGGGGCTGTGAGTTTGGCTGGTAGTGAGTTACCCTGCAATTTGCATGTTTCGAGGCAAGATTCTCTTGAAAACTCAATCAAATTCTAACAACCATCAGTGACGGCTTCAGTCACGGGCTACGCAGTCTACCAGGGACTAGCAACATCCCTCGACACACTCTGCGCACAAGCCTATGGCTCCGGACGACCCCATCTCGTCGGCCTCCAATTCCAACGCATGCTCTACTTCCTCCTCGTAGTCACCATACCCATATCCGTCATCTGGGCATTTGGCACAGAGATCATCTCCCTCATCGTCCCCGAAGCAGAGACCGCCCGCCTCGCAGGTCTATACCTACGAATTCTAATCTTCGGCGCCCCCGGATACGCCGCCTTTGAGAGCGGCAAGCACTACGTGCAAGCCCAGGGCATCTTCAGCGCGACAATGTACATCCTGCTCATCGGCGCGCCGTTAAACGCGTTCCTAAACTGGCTGCTAGTGTGGCATCTAGGCTGGGGCTTCATCGGCGCGCCCATCGCCGTCGCCGTGACAGAAAACGTCCTCCCGCTCCTCCTCTTCCTCTACGTGCGCTACATCGACGGCTACCAGTGCTGGGGCGGCTTCGACCGCCGCGCCCTGAAGAACTGGACCCCCATGATCAAGCTCGCCCTCCCAGGCCTGATCATGGTCTTGGCCGGTACGTCCCCCCCCCTCCACACCCTCCCAACCCAACCCATCTAACCCCCACCAGAATTCCTCGCCTTCGAAATCCTAACCCTAAGCTCCAGCTGGCTGGGCCCGACAGAACTCGCCGCCCAATCAGTCCTCGGCAGCATAAATGGTCTAACCTTCCAAATCCCCTTCCCCATCAGCGTCGCAGCCTCCACGCGAATCGCCAACCTGATCGGCGCCACGCTCGCCGTGCCCGCCAAAACCGCCGCGAAAGTCGCCATCGTCGCCTCCGTCGCGGTCGGCATCTTCAACCTCCTGCTCCTGTCTCTGCTGCGCGAGTACATCCCGCGCCTGTTCACGCCGGATCCGGATGTGAATCGTATGGTCGCGTCGCTGCTGCCGCTTTGCGCTACGTTTCAGGTTTTCGATGCGGTGGCTGCGGCTTGTAATGGCATTTTGAGGGGGTTGGGACGCCAGGAGATTGGTGGGTATGTGGGGCTTTTTGCGTATTATGTGGTGGGGATTCCGATTAGTTTTGGGACTGGATTTGGGGCTAAGTGGGGGCTTTATGGGCTTTGGAGTGTAAGTTTCGAGATGTTTCGAGATGAGTGTGATGCTAATGTGGAGATTAGGGTCCCGCGATTGCGCTCGGTATTGTGGCTGTTATCGAGGGTGTGTTTATCTATAGGACGAGTTGGGATAGGGCGGTTGAGGCGGCTAAGGTGCGGAATGCGGCAAACTAGACGCAGTGTATGTGTTTGTCGGATTAAAACGGTCGGGTGTGTAGAGGTATGTGGGCTTGGATATAGATCAGTCGGTGATGTGTATGATATACGCCATTCATATGCCATGTACTTCGGCCTGACCTTTTCTTTTCTTTCCTCCAACCAATCACCTGACAAAGCATATATAAACCCGTCTCCCCCCCCTCTCCTTCTCTTTCT